>NC_041233.1:40955304-41027620 GCF_002837175.3 Physeter macrocephalus
AATTGTTATGGGTTTGTTTTTGTAGGTCTTTTTCTTCTCTTGTGTTTCCCACTTAGAGAAGTTTCTTTAGCATTTGTTGTAGAGCTGGTTTGGTGGTGCTGAATTCTCTTAGCTTTTGCTTTTTTGTAAAGCTTTTGATTTCTCCATCGAATTTGTATGAGAACCTTGCCGGGTAGCGTAATCTTGGTTGTAGGTTCTTCCTTTTCATCATTTTAAATATATCATGCCACTCCCTTCTGGCTTGTAGAGTTTCTGCTGAGAAATTGGCTGTTAACCTTATGGGAGTTCCCTTGTATGTTATTTGCCATTTTTCCCTTGTTGCTTTTAATAATTTTTCTTTGTCTTTAATTCTTGTCAATTTGATTACTATGTGTCTTGGCGTGTTTCTCCTTGGGTTTATCCTGCCTGGGACTCTCTGCGCTTCCTGGACTGGGGTGGCCTTTTCCTTTCCCATGTTAGGGAAGTTTTCGACTATAATCTCTTCAAATATTTTCTCGGGTCCTTTCTCTCTCTCTTCTCCTTCTGGGAGCCCTATATTGCAAATGTTGGTGTATTTAATATTGTCCCATAGGTGTCTTAGGCTCTCTTCATTTCTTTTCATTTTTTTTCTTTATTCTGTTCTGTGGCAGTGATTTCCACCATTCTGTCTTCCAGGTCCCTTATCTGTTCTTCTGTCTCAGTTATTCTGTTATTGATTCCTTCTAGTGTATTTTTCATTTCAGTTATTGTATTGTTCATCTCTGTTTGTCTGTTCTTTAATTCTTCTAGGTCTTTGTTAAACATTTCTTGCATCTTCTCATCTTTGCCTCCATTCTTTTTCCAAGGTCCTGGATCATCTTCACTATCATTATTCTGAATTTTTTTAATGGAAGGTTGCCTATCTCCACTTCATTTAGTTGTTTTTCTGGGGTTTTATCTTGTTCTTTCATCTGGTACATAGTCCTCTTCCTTTTCATTTTGTCTCTCTTTCAAGCATTTGAAAGAATGTGAATGTGGTTTTCTTTCCACAGGCTGCAGGACTGTAGTTTTCTTCTTGCTTCTGCTGTCTGCCCTCTGGTGGATGAGGCTATCTAAGATGCTTGTGCAAGCTTCCTGAGGGGTGGGACTGGTGGTGTGTAGAGCTGGGTGTTGCCTTGGTGGGCAGAACTCTGTAAAACTTTAATCCACTTACCTGCTGATGGGTGGGGGTGAGTTTCCTTCCCTGTGGTTGTTTGGCCTGAGGCAACCCAGCACTGGAGCCTAGAGGCTCTCTGCTGGGGCTAATGGTGGACTCCATCAGGGCTCATGCCAAGGAGTACTTCCCAGAACTTCTGCTGCCAGTGTCCTTTTCCCCATGGTGATGCACAGCCGCCCCCTCCGCTTCTGCAGGAGACCCTCCAAGTCAAGCAGGTAGGTCTGGTTCAGTTTCCTATGGGGTCACTGCTCCTTCCCCCTGGTTCCTGATGCACACACTACTTTGTGTGTGACCTCCAAGAGTGGAGTCTATGTTTCCCCCAGTCCTGTCGAAGTCCTGCAATCAAATCAAGTTTTGCCTTCAAAGTCTGATTCTCTGAGAATTCCTCCTCCCATTGATAGCAGATTGGGAAGGCTGATGTGGAGCTCAGAACCTTCACTCCAGTGGGTGGACTTCTGTGGTATAATTGTTCTCCAGTTTGTGAGTCACCTACCCAGTGGTTATGGGATTTGATTTTATTGTGATTGTGCCCCTCCTACCATCTCACTGTGGCTTCTCCTTTGTCTTTGGATGTGGGGTATCTTTTTTGGTGAGTTCCAGTGTCTCCCTGTTGATGACTGTTCAGCAGTTACTTGTGATTCTGGTGTTCTCGCAAGAGGGAGTGAGCGCACGTCCTTCTACTCTGCCATCTTGAACCAATCTCCACTCCTTTCAGTTACTGATGTCAAAAAATTATATTGTATGTCCAAAAACATAAACTAGAAATATTTTAGTGCACTAATCTCTTAAATTCTGTAGAAAACAATATGTAGAGTTACAAACCAATGTTAAACTAATACTAGATTTTAGTCTAATAATTGTTTTTTTTAAAGTATTAGTATCTTAAATCATGTAAAAACAAAAAGTGGTGTCATAGACCATTGTTTTAATACTAGCTTTTATAACTGCATATGTATTTACCTTCACAAGATCTTTATTCCTTCATACAGCTTTGAGTTACTGTCTAGTGTCCTTTCATTTTAAACTCTAAAACTTCATTTAGGGCTTCTTGCAAGGCATGTCTAATGATAATAAACTCCCTCAGTTATTGTTTAACTGGAACTGTCTTAATTTCTCCCTTATATTTGAAAGACAGTTTTGTTGGATATAGGAGTCTTAGTTGACATTTTTTTTTTTTTCTTTTAGCACCTTGAATATCACCTCACTGACTTCTGGCCTCCAAAGTTTCTGAAGAGAAAGCTAGTGGTAATCCTTGTACATGATGAGTCACTATTCTTTTTCTGCTTTCAGGATTCTCTCTTTGTCTTTGTTTTAAAATGCTTCCATTATATGGTATCTTAATGTGGGTCCCTTTGAGTTCATTCTACTTGGTGTTCATTGAGCTACTTGGATATTTATATTCACATTTTTCATCAAATTGGAAAGATTTTGGCCATTGTCTCTTCAAATAATCTCTCTGCCCCTTTCTCTTTCTCTTGTCCTTGTGGGAGTCCCACAATACATATGTTGGTCTGGTTGATGGTATTCCATAGGTACCTCAGGTTTTATTCACTTTCCTTCAGTCATTTTTCTTTCTGTTTCTCAGAAGATAATTTCAGTTTTGCTTTACTAAATTTATTGATTCTTTCTTCTGTCTGCTCAAAACTGCCTTTGAATCCTTATAGTGTATTTTTTATTTCTGTTATTATACTTTTTCAGCCCTATAATTTTTTTTGTTTGTTTTTTTCTTTTAGGTTTTCAGTCTATTGATATTTCCATTTTGTTCATACATCATTTTCATGACTTTCCCACTTCTTCCTTAGTTATTTGAATATCTTTAAGGTGCTGTTTTAAAGTCTTTGTCTAGCAGATCTGTTGTCTAGTCTTCCTCAGGGACAGTTTCTATTGGTTTATTTTTTCCTATGATTGGTTCATATTTCCTTGGGGTTTTTTTGCATGCTTTGTGATTTTTCTTGAAAACTGGACATTTGAATTGAATAATGTAATAACCTGGGAAGTCAGATTATCCTCCTTTCCGAGAGTTTGTGGGTTTTATTTATTTTGTTTTATTTTTGATTGACGTAGGTTGTCTCTGTGCTGAGGTGTAAACCTAAGGTTTTCTTAGGTCCTTTCTGAGCCTGTGCCTTTCCCTCAGCAAGTATAGTGACCCTGTAATTTACCCCATATATGCAGTTGCTTTTGAATGTCCTAATACTTCCAAAAGAGTAAAAAAGGAAAAATAAAGTAAGAAGGGAAGCACACCAGCCCCTAAATCCCCCGGAAATCACTTCAGTCAAAGGGAAGTGTTCAAAACAATGAAGAGTGGGTAGTGCAATAAAGGCTGCCCACTTCTGTGACTGCACCTCCATGGTGAGAAGGAGCAATCAGTAATCAGAACACAGATCCCCAATATTTGTAGGACAGGGTCCTTATTTCCCACCCTGCTTCCTGCAAGCAAGCTTCTCCAGGAATACATGCACAGCTGCCTGCTATTAGGCTATGTGGTGGGAATGTTATCCATTAATAAGCTAAGAGCTGAAATTGACTGAAATTACTTAAATTCACCACCCAAGATTTCCCCTGGAAGTTGCAAGTCTTCAAAAGACCCCAGAGTCCCAAAATAGTTACTTCAGACAGTTCTGCCAGTGTAGTTGTTGTCTAGGTGGGAAGACGGATTGTTGGTGCTTCCTATTCCACCATCTTCTCAGACTCCAAGTTCTTTTGAATTAAATTCTTAAGTATAAAAGTAGGGATAATGACAAATGCTTGTCCTCCCAGGATTAATATAAGGATGAAATGAAGTAATGTGTATAGTACATAGAAAGTATACAATGAAGAAACATATCTCTATGACATCATTACTATTATATTCATTGTAGTAGATAGTATTATTATTCACAAGTATTCATTTCCCCTTTGATATTAGGCTTGACCATGTGCCTTGCTTTGACCAATGAAATATGGATGGAATTGGCATGTGTCTTTTCTGGACAGAAGCTTTAAGAGCCAGCATGAGGTCCTATTTCCTGTTTCTTTCTGCCATCATGACCATTAGTGTGGGGAAGCCTAGGTCCCAGAGTAAATATTATGTGAAGTTGAGTCATTCCTAACCTACAATAGACTTGTCATATGTGCAAGAGGAAAGCCTTTGTTTTACAAGTGAAAGAGATTCTGGAGCTTGTATATTATTACAACATAATCTAGTCTATTCTTAGTGATACACTTTCTCTTCCTCTCGACAACTTCTTACGATTGTATGATGAGTGACAGAATTTTTGTTATTCTACATCTGCCACAAAAGAAGAAAGTAGAGTGCCCTTATCTAAAGTGGCCTCTGGAAGTTTCAAATACAATACGGGATTAGGAAGACCTTTGGCTGACTTAAGAACATGTTGACCATTAAACACATTGTATCTATGAAATATTCCCAGGTGGAATCAGCTTAGTCATTTGCAAATTAAGAACTGTGGGTATTTCCCTCTAGCTGAGGAGGAGACAAGCTAGGCAAATCCTGTTTATGAACATTCAGACTAGTATGGGAAATCTCTCAATGTGTGGCAGACTTCAGCAGAATGAGGTTTTGAAATTAAATACTTTCCTTATAGTAAACTAAAGAATGTTGGAAACTAAAATACTATTTTTAACGTAACAAGGACAGTTGCAACTTACAGATGAAACCAGAATATTTTGTGTAAAAATTAGGTGGAAGAGATGTAATAACAAAAGAAAAGTACTAATAAATAGCATTTACTGAGCATTTAGAATGGCCTGGTTTTGCTTTTCATGATATCATTCAATTCTCTCTGCAAGCATAGGAATTAATACTTTAAAATCTAATTTTGTAGATGAATTCAAGTTTAGAAAAGTTATGGAAGTTGTCTAAGTTTATGTAACTGGCAAATAGAAGACTGAAGATATGCACCCAAGGCTATCTCACTTCAAAGTCAAGACCTCCTTTATTTACTTGCTATATTTACTGCCTCTCTAATGTAGAACAGTAAGTTAGTCTGAGAATTAATAGATTTCTTAAGGAGGATCAGAGTCTGGATTAGTTTATCAAAGTTGTCTTAAGGAGAAAAGTTTATTATGGTTAATGTAAGCCTTGCATTTTTAGAAGGTCCTTTTCTGCTGCATAAGTGTTAAAAAAAAAAAAAATTGACTCCATCTAGTGTGACAAAGAGGAAGCCCATCATTAAATGCTGTATTTCATGAGCAGTCTTATATAATTTATATCCATTATATAATAATATTGCTTTAGATATGGGTATAGATATAGATGTATATATATATAGATAAAACCTGCCCTATAGTTTACTCCTCCAAATACACGTTTTATATAGATGAAAACAATGTCAAATAATCTCTTTCTAATTTTGCTACACTCCATTTCAACCATTTCAAAGTATTCTGATACTTAAAGTATGTTAACCTGAATTCACCTGAATAAAAATATTAAAGTACCTTTTAATTTCTGTCTGTTTTCTTCACTGCTTTAGCTTTAATACTTTAAATAGTGCCCAACACTAAATATAAATATATATATATGTACAGTAGTGTCTGGCAATAATATTTATTGAATGAATGGACAAATAAGTAAACTACGATGATCAGTTTAGTTTGCAGTGCTACCTGAACCACGGTATTCATTGGCTAACTATATATATCAACAGTAGCCTTACCCTCGTTAGAGTCGGGTATCTGTCTCATTTACACAGGGAAATGGGCCCACACTAGGTCATAAAAATTGGGTATAATATACATTTATGTTTTTGCTTTAGGTTGGAAAATAGGCATATGCACTTAAGGTCTAAACAAAATGTTTAAAACATGGAAATAAGTGATAAAACATATATCAGTATGGAAAAATAGAAGGGAGTCAAGAGTGGAAAAATATGTCAGTGAGAATCCTGGAACACAGAAAGCTTATGAAAGCATGTTGATGGATGGAACAGCTTGAAAGTATGCATGAGGATGTTTCATGAGAGACTGTCTTCCCAGGGAAAAATATAGATAGTTCATTCTTAGAGCAGCTGTTTTAAAGGGTGGAAGAAAAGAGATGTGGCTTAAAACAGAGGTAGTCGAAGGTCTGTCTCCAGAACAGCTGTGCTAGTCAGCCCTTTATTCCAATTCTCCCTTTCTGCTTGCATACTGGAATTTACCTCAAAATAAAACAATGTATAAAGAAATGAAAATAACTGCCTTGGAAGAACTAAAGAATGGTGAGTGTTGCCATCACAAAATAAAGTACTCTTTATGTTGTATCAGAGAAAATAAGGTACATCCTTCCCGTTGGTTCCCTGCCCCCAACAATAAAGTAAGCCTCCTTTACAACAAAGTTATCTCATGTGGATAGAGGAGCCATTTAGTTTTGTATTCAGGGGAAAGACCTTCTGAAAAAAGGAACTATATATACTACAGTGAAGGAATCACATGCAAATTTGCTGGTAAATCTACCTTTTGAACATGAAAGCAATTTAATACACTCAGGTAAAAAGAAACTCAACAATATAAAAAAGAAAGTTAAAGTAAACAAACTGCTCTGGAAGAAACATAAGTTATAAGGAACAGGAGAAATAAACAAAACAAAACAAAAGCATAATTTTTAGGATTAGAGGAATTTGAGGTGTTAACATCTGTAATAGAGGATAGTAAGTTATGGAAAAAAAATATAACACAAAATGGGTGTGAAAATTTATTTAAATATAATTTTAAGTTTTTAAATTAGATGAATTAAGATAAGGACAAGAAATTTCTGAGAACACAGATCAAAATAACAAATAGTTTAAAATATGAATAATTACAATTATACTAATAACATTTCCAGGAAGAAAAAACAGGAGAAAAAAGGGAGGTAAGAAAAGTCAGAGAAATAACCAAGGATATTTACAAAACCTAAAAAAGAGTCATACATTTTTAGATCCAGACAATATAAAAATCACACCTATACTCACTATGATTAAGATTTTCAAATACCAAAGGAAAAAAAAATCCTAAAACAAATTCTAGAAAGAAATTACACTCAAAAAGATTGGAATTACCAACATAGGATGTTTAGACTGCAATGAGTATTATATCTTCAATATTTAATTGAAGGAAACTTAATCTTAAAACTAAATTGATATATACAGACAAATTATCAATCAAATGTAAATATACAATTAAAGACATGCAAGGAATCAGAAAACTAATCATCCATATATACTTTCTGAGGAAGTAACTTGAGAATATACTCCAGGCAAGCTAATGAAGAAAGAAGAAAAAGTACACAGTCGCATGACTCGTTGATTAATTCTAAAAGTTGAAAACCAACAAACAGAAAGTAGATTAACATGACAGTCACGTTTACAAAAGAAAACGTATATCATTATTGACAGCATGATGAGAAAGGTATAATTGACAAGTGAGGAGGTCAAATTGGGAAGCAGCCTTGACAGGAAAGAACAGAGATACTTTTATCTTGCATAAAAATATCAGAGACTTAATGTTTAAAGGTCTTAGCAAAATAAACCAACTTTTAAGTTTATTATCCCAGTTTACCAATGTTTTCAATAGTGGAACTAAAAATATCTATATCTCTCAGGTTAGGAAATTCAAGTTAGGAAAAAGGAAATAAAGTGAAGTATAATGAGCTAAATCCTCATATTTCATAATAGGAGTCAATTGAGATTGTTGAAAGAAAGAGAAGAATAATCATATTATTTAGTGTTTGAAAAGTAACCATGAGAGAAGAAAACATCAATAGTTGCAAGCACTTGCCTCTGAGATGGAGATATAAATATGGAAGGAAGGGCTGACAAGTGGTATTTCTTGTTTTAAAACCTGTACTGCTTGATTGTTTGAACTGCTTAAAAAATATTATTTATATCAAGATGACTTTTTGGTATGGAATAACTTGAACACACTCAGTTTGGTTTTCCCACTTGGAAAATAGACAAAGATCATAACAAAATTTTGTTTAAATGTAGAAATGCCAGGAGGAAATATGTTATTCTTTATAAAAAGAACTTTGACATGTTCATAAAAAAACTCACCTGAACTGAATTACTACTGACTGGATGATAATTGATAGAATGATTTCACTCCATATCTTTGGACAAGGCCAGTAATAAAACCAGTAAACCAAGAGGACAAAAATTGTTTCTATGTCAGTGACTTCTAATAGGCATAAAATTGGACTGAAAATGGTTATAACATTCAGGTCAACACTGTAAAGTGTTTAAAAACAGAACACACATTTCTAGCTTAAGGACATTTTAGTAACCTGCTGTCCTAAACACAGCCTTATAATTTGAAGGAATCAAAATATTTAGGCAGATAATTATCCAGCTGTAAACAGGAATTCACTCGATATCTTTGAAAAGTTACAATCTGAGGTTTTCTATTTGGGCAGATCATATTTTTATTAGAATTTGTGGGAGACAAAAAAAGAAGGTATGGAAATGAAATCCAAACTGAAATTGCTTAAAACTGCCTTTCAGTTGGCTGAATAAATTTATCGATTTTGCCCTTCTATAAGAATGAAAGGTTAATGAAAACAATCACACAGCTTTCATTTTTAGGTGCAGAATATGTAATACATAAATGCCTTGAAATGTTTCTCCCTCAAAATATGATAGTGTTTATACATCAACTTTATGTGCTATTATGATTGGGACTATGTTATACCACAGTACCTTTGCTTGCCAGACCTTGACACATTTATAATACTTTCTACTTTGCATTCTAGGTTTCATTATTTAATATGGAGAACTATTTATTTTGGAGGCTAAAGAAGAAAAAATTTTCTATATCAACTGGGACAGCATGGCAAAGGAAGAGATGTAAGGAGTTATTTTTTTTTCTCTTTTATTGAGGATAAAAAATAAAAACATATATGGGCAAAATCAATTAGCAGTGCAACAGTAATTTTTCAAAGAATATACTGATAAATGATAGTCCCATGCATTTTATTATTTGTTAGTGGACAGAGCAGAAATGTAATTCTTGAGTCTTTTAAAATCTTTATTAATATATTTTTCTTATGTAAGTTTTTTCAAAGAAGCTGTTCTTCCATATTTTTCAAGCAAAATTGTTGTGGAGTGGAATGAAAAACAGAAGTAATTATTTGAGAATTTCTGTAAATGAAAATAATTTCATCCATAAATGCTCATATAATTGAGAAAATATTTATTTATTTGTGTATGTATATATGTATGTATTGGTTAGTTGCAAACTATTACAAATCTTCATTCCAGTTCTAGAAAAGTCATCTTTCTATTATAGTTAGCACTAATGCTAACTTACATGTACTTACATGTAATTGTACTTACATGCAATTCTCAAAATCATTAATTGTATTGCTTTTTCTTTCACTAAAGAAATCTACTACAGTAGCTCTCTCAAAGTTCATCCAATCTGTAATGAATGAAAAGATATATATCCAAAAAAACAAAAACACTAATTTGAAAATATACTTGCACCCCAATGTTCATAGCGGCATTATTTACAATTGCTAAGCATGGAAGCAATGTAAGTGTCCATCAACAGATGAATGGATAAAGAAAATGTGGTGTGTATATATATATATATATATATATATACACATATATATACAATGGAATACTACTCAGCCATAAAAAAGAACAAAATTTTGCCATTTGCAGCAACATGGATGGACTTGGAGGGCATTATGCTAAGTGAAGTAGGTCACACAGAGAAAGACAGATACTATATGATATGGCATATGTGGAATTGAAAAAATATGACAAGCTAGTGAATAAAACAAAAAAGAAGCAGACTCACAGATACAGAGAACAAACTAGTGGTTACCAGTGGGGAGAGGGAAGGGGGCAGCAGTAGGGGAGTAAGAGGTACAAACTATTAAGTATAAAATAAGCTACAAGGATATACTGTATAACAGGGGGAATATAGCCAATATTTTATAATAGCTGTAAATGGAGTATAACATTTAAAAATAGTGAATCACTATACTGTACACCTGTAACATATACCATTGTGCTGCAACTATACTTCAATTAAAAAAAAAGTAACATTCATCTTTTATCCATGAAAATTCTTTCCCAAACTTGTGGCAATATCATTAAAAGGAGGTGGGGGATGTTTAAGGGTAGATTACTCTTGAAGAGTTGTAGAGCACAGCAGCTACAAAAATTTAATATTATTTTGTGAAAAATGTCTCTTCTTTCTGCCTTCCCCCTTTTGGCTAAATACACTCTTACTTTCAATGTTTACACCAAAACCATTCCTGTGGAGCAGAGGAACCAGTTCAGATTTTCCATAGCCTGAAGTTAACAGTTAGGAAAACCAAACAAAACTAATTTGCTAGAATTCTCTTTTCCATAATTGATATTCAATTTCATGTAAGAATGTCAGGATCTTGGTGAGATATTTAATTGATGGATATTGAAGTCCATAAATAAAAGTATCTAAATATATTCAAATCATGAAATATTAAGTAATGAAAACAAGTTATCTGGGTCAATATTGAAAATATCTACCCATATAGTTCTTTGAATTACATTTTACTGAAGCAGTCCTCACTTAACACTTCAGAAGCAGAATAATTGACTGAACTGATTATAATATTTGGGTAGACCTTGAGATATAATGTTTGAAGCAAGGAGCACCAAGTTATAAAGTCAATTTAGTATATAAAATGTGGTGCAGTCTAGTAGGAAAGTTGCAGTGTTTTCTTGTATTTATCAACTATTGCTGCTTGGAAAAGTTCAAGCCTGTAAAAGGTAGTTGTGATTAAGTGGAAAAAACTTTGACCTGGAAGTCAAAACATTACTAGGAGGCCATTGTGATAGTTGACATCAATTTAATGATAATGATGTACCAAGAACTTACCTGAGGGTTCTACACTACATGAATCATCTCACTGATATCTTACAAATTATTTTTTATCAGGTGGTTGTGTTATTAACCTGTTTTACAGGAGACAAAAACTAGACTTATAGAATTAAGTACACTGTCAAAGGCCACACACTGAGTAGCAGAACTAGAATTTGAACCCATGTTTGTCCAATCTAAAAGTCTGCATTCTTAAATAGCATGCTATACTCCCCACAAGGACATACCAGCTTTTATGACCTATTCATTTTATGAGCTAGATTTCTGGCTTTGGAAAAGCACTTTACCTTGGTTCTCAAACAATGATTTTACATATTCATTTTGGTACTGAAATCCTAGATGTTGTCAAGCAAGTATATAGTTTTGGTGGAGATGATTCTGAAATGCATGGATTTCATTTATTAGTACAGGCTATAGGGACAAACTTGATTCAACCTCTGTCTAGGTTGTCAGCTCACAGGGAGCAATATAGGCCACTTTGATTTCACAGTAGCTCTTCTCAGCATTTACCAAAGTGCTCTTGCATAGGCAGTGCCTCAGTCAATGCTGTTGTCTAGTTAGTGTACCTTCAGAACCTCTGAGAGCTTTGGTAACCTGTGTCATATTGTATTTTATATTTCTTCTGGTATTATGAGATTGAAATAGCCTTTGGAAAGAAAATTAGTATTTTCTATTTTTCTCAATATTTTTAAAGATATGGAAATTAAGGTAAGGCCTGGTAGAGTTATGAAATGAAATGGCTCTGGTGAACTATGCAGCTATCCACTGAGGTGGATGGATGTTTTGACATACACTTTTAGTGTCAGGTGCAACTGGAAGAATGTACTAACAATAATAGCTAATGGAAAAGGCTGTAGAATTAAGAAGTAATAATGTTTTGGGTGTTAGACGTGCAGGTAAACCCCGCTAAACACTCTACTCCTTTGATCCTACTTCACTCCTGTTTGTTTTTGAACAGCAGTCCTCACCCATCCTCTAGCTAGGCATACACCACTCAAACATAGCATACCAAGTTGACCATGCTTTTTTTAGCCTTAATTTTATTTTGAAAAATTGAGATGGATGCAAAACTTTTAAATATTTACTTTAAGAAAATGCTGTACAATATAATGAATGTACAGAAGGGTAGTTTCTGAATAAATGCCACAGATTCCCTTCAAGAAATATATGTTATGAATCAATTAGACAGAAGTAAACTTCAGATTAGAGCAGTACAGAAATTAGATTGCTCCGACCATCAGAGATGGCTGTCAGGATGTGCAGTGGCATTTGTACGTGTCATGAAGGTGATTATCCTGCATCCAAGCTCTAGCAAGGTCGGACCTCAGATGCTGTCTTTCATATTAAGAAATTTTGCATTGACAGAAGGTAGGCTAGGATTAAAGGAACTCAAATGTTTAAGCATGTAGAAGACTGAGTTGTGAAAGATTACAGAAAGAGGCAATACTATTATAATGCAGAGATTCAGCTTGCATAAGTACAAGTTAAAGGGATATTTGATAGTAATTTAACATGTAGGGAAACTATGCAGTTCATAATACATATTTTAAAACAACTAAACTACTTGAAGATTTAGCCATATTCAAGAATGAAATATAATTTTGTAAGATCAGAAGACAGGACTTTGTATCTCTGCCTATGTCTTTCACATCCATTATATTTCTCCTATATAAGATCAAAGAAAATCTAATAAAAACTAACTAAATATAATTGAAGAATAATTGAGAACTAGAGTAAAAATGCAGGCTATAAGTACAGGATATAGAGATCTAAGGACATTTTTACAAATGGTCAAGATAGGTAGATACAGGCATTCATAGGTAGAGAGATATGGAGGAAAGTTTTGTGGGACATTATGGAGTGGACAGTACTTGGAGGAACTTTCAGGACTTAGAGAACAACTATAGGTTTGACTTTCAAATTCTAAGCACGTGTAATTGTTGACAAAGCACTGGAAAAATCTAAGTGCATTAAAATGGGCTAAAGACTCTGTAAGATGCTTCTAAAAAAACCTGCAACTTCCAGAATAATGTAGAGACTATTTATGGAATGTTTGGAAGTCCACAAAAGAGCTGTTTTTCAGATCAGACCTAGACCAAACAGCAGTCAGTGGATCTACTAAATCAGAATAACACAGGGACTTTTAAAAAATAAAAAATAAAAAATGTCAAAGCCTACTTCTAATGTTCTAACGATTCCACATCTGAAGTAAATCCTGGAACTCTATTCATAAAATGTTCCTCAGTTAATTCTGATGCTTAGCCAGGCTTGAGGAACACTTTATATACAACTCATAAATACAGAAAAATCTGTGTTTAGTAATTTTAGATAGCAAATTGCAGGTGGAGAGAGAATAGGGAGATTGTGGCCAGATAAGCTAAAATTATCTTGGCAGTGACTTTCATTGGTTAATCTGTCAGTCACTGCTTATGGAGACTTTAAAAGTGCAACACAGAAAAAAAAATTCTTCTTGACTATACATTCTTCATGATTGGCATAATCAGGTCACTGCAGTGTTGGCTAGGGAATTTCTCCAGATTAAGTTGATAGATAGATTGTGTAGTTGCAATTCCAGTTTCAATTAAAGTAGTCAGAATTGAGCAATTCTGTATAATGTTAACAAGTAGGCATTAAGGATCTAGTTTTCAGACTTGATGTCATTAAAATACAAACACTAGTTTTCAAATAGTCTTTTACAGGAAAAAGACGAGCTTTTCAATATTATTAAATAGCACATTTAGTTTCTCACTCGTTTGAATACTCTTACTCAAAATTTAGTGGGAACCAATTTTTTGAAAATATTGATAAATTATTGTAACTAAAAGTAGCTTGTCACATTTGAGTTGAAAAATGATTTAAAAATAATTGAAATAAAATAAAATGGGTAAAATATATTTAAAAAACAAAGATTCCATTGAAGAAAGTTACTGTATTATAAACCCTACTTGGGTGAAGTTCAGTTTAAAATCTGTGTTATGCCGAATAATAACTTCCTAAATTATCCAGATTATAATCCTTGGAACCAGTGACTATTACTTTACACGGTAAAGGGAGACTTTTCAGAAATGATGTTGAGCTGGATAATCACCCTGAATTATCTAGTGGACCCTACAAATAATCACAAGTGTCCTAATAAGAGGGAGGCAAAGGAAGAGCTGACTAAAAGGCAGGAGGCAATGCCAGAACTTTTAGGAGAGAAATCTGAAGATGTTACTCTGCTACCTTTGAAGATGGAGGAAGGGGCCATGAGTCAAGAACCTAGAAGCTGCCCTAACAGCTGGAAAAGACAAGGAAGCGCTTCTGACCTGGAACCTCTGGAGGGAGTTCAGCCCTGTTGACACCTTGCTTTTGGCCCAGCAAAACTGGTTTCTAACTTCTGGGTTCCAGAGAGGCAAGAGAATATATTTGTGTGGTTTTAAGTCACCAAATTTATAGCATTTTGTTACAATAGCAATAGGAAATTAATACAAAATCTTTGAATATAATTGACTCTGTAAAGGTCAAAATGTTCTTAAGATAAAAAAATAGGCTTTTCAGAAGGCCACTCTAACTGATCTATAATTTAGAAAACTCTCCCTTTTACACATTTAACTTTGTAATCTCAGTTGCTAAAGTCTCAATGTTTTTTGAGCAGTGTAATTTGGTTTATTAAAGTATTCCATAGAATGACGCAGTCTTGGGACAGTTTGTTAAAGGATTAGCTCAGAGGTAATGCTATCTTTTAGCAATTAGCAATCAATTGCTCAATATTTGTTGAGCATATAACATGTGCCTAGCAAAGGCATAGAAAACCACGAAAGGAATAGGAAACTATACAATCTGAGTTGAAGGAGCAATTAGCGGTTGTTTAATCCACTTCCATGGACTCCCAGATATGTAAACCTACTGTAGCCTTATTTCAGTATCTCCACTAATAGGAAACTCACTAGTTCACAGCATATTTTATTGTTAGTGATCTCTAATTAATAATAAAAATATTTTTGTAAACCCATATTTTCCTTCTTACACTTTTCAGAATTTAATTCTGGTTTTGTTTTATGGCATTCTACAGAAACCTATCTTCTGAGTTTGCACCATTAAGTATCAGAAGGAGGATCATTTGCATGGTATTATCCCTTCCCCTGAGGATAAATTTCCAGGTCCTTTAACTTCTCCTTTTAGTAACATCTTTTCCAGATCCATCACTATTTCTACAACTATGAAAGCAGCACTGAGAGGGAGAAGGGCTTCAGCCCTTGTGCTGTGCCCTTCTCATCTATTCTCCCAATAGAAGTCAGACCACAATACTAAGGATGTATATTGCACAACAGTAAGTAATCAATATTAGAGTGACATTTGGGAAGGCAAAAACCCTAGTTAACTACTTTGTTAGAATGATAGCCCTTTATACAGAACAAAAATCCAAATTTCTTACCATGGCAAGGACTTTAAGCATCTCTTCCCCCTTACCTTCTTAATTGCATTTCCTGACAACCACTGTTTCAGCATTGTTAAATTACCTACAGTCTGCCAATGCATCGTGCTCCCTTACACCAATATATCTGAGTCATACTTTTCTCTATGCTTGAAAAAATTTTTCTCTATTGAATAATTCTTCTATCAAGGTTCATAAAAGGAACAACTGCTCTGTGAAACCTTCTCTGATACCTCCAGGAAGGGGAAAGGCCTCCTCTCTTAGCCCCATGGGTATACCTCTGGTAACACACATGACTTTGTGTATACGTCTGAGTCCTTTCTTAAACTGTGAACTTCTTTAAGGCAAAGACCATACTTTCCTTTTTTCTCCAGATACCCCTATAGCCTGACATATGATGCATGTTTCAACAAATAATTGTTCAACAAATGGTCTCCTATCACTGACTCAGAATATTAGAATTGAAGCTGCAGTTCCTCTGGTAATAATTTTCATCTGCCATGCTTATAGGAATAAGTACAACTTAAAACAAGTGATCAATTATCTAGAGTAGGGCTCACTTGTTTTATGTCATAAGGGCAAAGGTGCCAGATCCAAGTTATTTGGCCAACCTTGGACTACATGGCTATGAGCTTTATCTGCTTTGACTCAGAAGACCTGGTTTCTTCATTTTAATTTATTGCCCTCTTAGCATCTGCAATTTCTGTTTATTTTTTCCCTTATTCTTTTTGTGATCTTCTGGCTCCAGTCCCTTGACTTATTTTTGACTTCAATTTCTATTGCCTAAATCTGCCAGGTGTTGGAATCTCTCTCTCTTATTCTGACTATCCTGATGTTGTCGCACTCCAGCATAATTTGTTTCATTGAATTATTCATATTGTGT
Source organism: Physeter macrocephalus (assembly GCF_002837175.3). Classification (NCBI taxonomy): domain Eukaryota; kingdom Metazoa; phylum Chordata; class Mammalia; order Artiodactyla; family Physeteridae; genus Physeter; species Physeter macrocephalus. Next base: position 40,971,607 of record NC_041233.1, read on the forward strand.
TGAATTGTACAGCTTTTAAAATTCATTTCAAGAATATTTACTGCATGGTGCTCAGTACCGGGCATATAAGTAGCAGCAAGCATAGTAAACGTATGCAATGAGCAAGGATAGAATAACCTAGAAATAGGTAGATGAGGCAAAATTATGTCTCAAGAAACATGTGATTAGAACAAAGGTACTACTGGAGTCAAGTAGGCAGGCCAGACTCAGAATATACAAGAAATATTACAGGGAGATCCATAAGCGGGTGAAAAGCCAGCAAGAATAGCCACAAGAATCAAAATAGCATAAATGCCAGAAGGCCTACAAGGTGGTGCCTTCAAGTATTTGGTTTTACCTGAAAAAGGTAGAGAATGTATTGACTAAGTCCTTGACCTTCCATGTATTATATATAAATGAGTAGTATCAGCATTACTTGGTAGCTTATAAAAAATGCAGATGCTTGGACCTCATCCTGGAACTTAATCACAACAGATATTTTAACAAGATCCCTAGATGATTTCTATGAGAACCACTGGGCTAAGGTATTTATGACAGACAAATTATAGTAAGTGAAACTTTCTAGATAACTGAGTGTCTAATTTGGAATATGTTGTAAAGCTTATAAGGGAGTTTTTGTCCTGCAATCCTTCTCCATTAGAAGTCTACTTCTGAGTTCATGGGAAAAAGGGAAAGAAAAAAAAAAAACTATGTGCTAATCACATATTCTATGTCAGGTACTGTGCTGTGTGTTAGGAATACAATACTTAACAAAAGAGTCCAAATTCTTGCTCCCATGAAGACTATAGTCAATTGGGAAAAGATCCTCATTAAGTAATAACAATAGAGTGTGTGCAAAGTCATGATGGGAGAAGAACAGAACGTTTCTGGAGCACATAGCAGTGGCCCCCATATTACTGCTCTCTGTTCTATCTGAATGCTATGGTCAGGAGCACATTGCAAGAGTGCTTCTCTCTCTCCCACATTCTAGAATCCTTTGCTTGCCCCTTGTCTGGAATTACCTTGATAATCTTTATTCCTGATATTTCTGCTTTCTCTGCTACTCAGAAGTTATTTTATTTATTTCATTCACTCTTCACTGCATTACCTCACTGTCCACCCCAAACCTGTCAACCTCAAATCTTTTCACCTTCAACATATGACCTTGTTTCCTATTTTACTGAGCAGATTGAGGTTATCCATCTTTCTCAACATCTACCTTATCATCTTAGCTTCCTTTAAATATTTCTTCATTTTTTACCTATTTGCTTCTATTTCCTCTGGTTCTAGAGGCAAAAGGTAACCTTCCTTTTCAGGGCTAACCTTCCCACCTGTCTCCTCCAAAACTCCTTTAGTTTTCTCTCCCCCTATTTGGAAGTTTCATTGATTAGAACAATCAATGTTCTCTATTCACTTCCAAGCTTTTATCCAACACAGATGCTAGCTCCAATCTAAAAATATTTTCACAAGATCTTGACCTCTATCTTTTATTCCACAGGTTCCTTATTCTCATTATCAAACTTTTGGTCAGTTGGATATTATCCACATATACTTTGAAATGTGTCACGAGTTTAGGATAGGGGTTATAAATTTTATCTGTTGCTTCTATGTCTTCACTACCAAGATTTATTCCCTTTTTCTTATGTTCAAATTATTTCATCAGTATTAGTGGTAGTATCGCTGTTAGCTCCTCTTTCTCTGCTCTGCGTTTGTGGCAAATATCTCCAGACAATTACAGAATCTCTTCAAAGAACATGGGCCTCCTGCCATCAAATCCTCTTTCCACCAAGTATGAGTTATGTGAAATTGGCAAGATACTTAGGCATTCTACCTGAGATTCGATTCTTGTAATAATAATTATGCTGGGTTTCTGTAAAGTTTAAATAAATTAATCTTTTAAAAGAGCTTAGCAGAGTAATGTACAAAGTAACCACTCAAAAATTAAGCTATTATTACTTTTTAGCTATCTCTTAACCTATCTTCTAGGAGCCATACCTGTTAAAGGTGTCTAGATAAATCAAATAATTAATCCTGTGCCCTGTATACAATTCATAATCAGTTGTAGAAATCAAACTCTTATCAGGTAGACCCTAGATATACTAGGGTCATGATATTTAGTCTCCCTGAAACTAATTCATTGCATATGTAGTATAGCTATTATCATCTTTTTATAAAGTTGCCATAGTATTAACTAAGATACTGTATGTTAAGCACTGAACAAAGTATATGGCAGGCATGCAAATCATCATGGCAGGTGCTATCATCATCATTGTCATCGTCATTTCTCCTCCTTGGCAGTCTGGCTCCTTGCACCATTTCACTTAAAGATTTTCTTGTATGGGACCTCCCAATAACCAAATCAAATGGCCCATTTCAGTCAATATCAGTGGCCTACTTTTTTGAAAATCACTTATGCTTGGTTCAACTCCCAGTTTATTTTTCCTTCCTTTCTGACTCATCTTCCTCCTTTCATCTCTTATGTAGTAATTTCCTATAATTCTTCAACCTTTTTCACCTCAAAAATACCATCTATTTCCTAGGTTTTAATATTTATTATACATCATCCGCATCTCTAGTCTTGATTCCTGTCCTAAGTACTATAAACATTTCCAAATCCATATGGGAAAATTTCCTTCTGCACATCCAATAAGAACTTTACACTAAATACATCTTATTTTACTAAAACACACCCTCCTTTTGAAAACTGTTTACTTTTTCAAAACCACCATTTTCTCAATGCATCCAAATTTTCAATATAATTTAATCATTTGATCAATCAAATGATTCCCTAAAACCAGCTTCCATATCCACCTGTTTTTCCCCAGTCTAACTAACAGTAAACAGAGAATTCCCACTAGTCAGGTGATAGGAAATGGAGGAAATAGCATGAATCTCAAGACCTCCCACAATGCATCACTGAGGATTAAAATCACATTCTCCAAGCAAGAGCTGCCGGCAGATGAAGGGAAGAAGAGTATTGAAACAATCACTGCATATCATAGCAGATAAAACTATGAATCTAAAATCAAATATACATGATTTTAAATCCTGGCTCCATTTCCCACACTACTTAAATATGTGGTATTAATAGAAAGTTATTAATCTTTCTGATTCTTATTTCTTCATCTGGAAATTGGGAATACTAATAATGCTTATCTCACATGGGTGTTGTGCATATTAAACAAAATAATACAGAGTTTATTGCATAAGACACTTTCAATAAATGGTAGCTATTATGATTACTGCCTACTTTTTTTATTGGCTGTTTAAATAATTATACATAATGTTTACACATTTAACCTTTATTTTAATTCCCACCCTCACCTGGTTAGAAGAATAGGGACTTGGCTGCCTTGTTTCTGTGGGTATCAGGTGTGGTGTTCTAACTCCGATTTATTTTTTGATACAATAAAATTTCCAAGGGTACCAGCTGAAACTCCCTAATGACTCTTTTCACAGATATCAGTTCTCATTTCCAGGCATGTAAGGAGAATGTCACCTTCCTAAAGCAGTTAATGCACCCACAGTTCAGTTATAAAAACCTTCTGCATAACTTTCACCAGTAAATAAGACTTTGAACTGGGTGTTAGTGATGTGGAAGCATAAATGTCATTTCTACTTCAACAGTTAAAGCCTAATGACACCTCTGAAAGTAAACAGTGAGTGACAGAAGGGCAAGTTTGTTTTCCTGAAGGCAGACAGTTGACAAATATAAAATGCTCTTTGCCAGTCTAATGATTTTTCAACTCACAAAAACCTATGGTGCTATAAAGACTTGTTGTCAAGCATATGACTGAGTCACTTTTTCAAAATTCCAGAACTACAGAAAGCATCACATGAGGAATCTGGTTCTAGAATCATCTGGGTTCATACATTGATGCCTACTGTGTTTAGAATACTATCCAACTGTGTTTTGAACACTGCTTTTATACACTTAGCAAAAAGGTATCTCACTTTAACTAGTTATTTTTCAGACCAGTAACAATTTTCTTTGCATTAAAAAAATTTTTTTTAATTTTAATTTTATATCGGAGTATTGTTGCAGACTAGTAACAATCTTATTCTGTAAATTATGATAAACAGAAAATAGAAACAAAATAAAAATAGATTATTTGTCCTAGATTCATTGGCTAAAAATTAACTTATTTTAGGCTATCATTATTCATAGTATAAAATATTACTAATAACTTGGCATCTTGAAATATAGTGACAGGAAATAATATATTTGTAATAGCAATACTCTTATTTTTATTTATTTTTTATTTATTTATTTTTTTGCGGTACGCGGGCCTCTCACTGTTGTGGCCTCTCCCGTTGCAGAGTACAGGCTCCGGGCGCGCAGGCTCAGCGGCCATGGCTCACGGGCCCAGCAGCTCCGCGGCATGTGGGATCTTCCCGGACCGGGGCACGAACCCGTGTCCCCTGCATCGGCAGGCGGACTCTCAACCACTGCGCCACCAGGGAAGCCCAATACTCTTATTTTTAAACATAATTTAGTAAAATATAGCATATGGATAAAATACAGAAAGAAGTCAGTACCTTCAGTGAATTTGATAACTCATATAATAAAATTTTATTTCATTTATTTTGGGGAAAATTCAATAAAATGGACATATGATTTCATAGAATTTTAAAATTATAATTAGGTGTTTTGATATTAAAATATTTATTGTGTCTATGCTGAGTACTTTATGTAGTCAGTGAAGATAAACAATATACAAACTTTGCCTCCAAGGAAATTTTAATCTATTTGTGACATCAGATACATATATTCACAAATAAATAAGACGAGAATTAAATGATAATATTTGGTAGTAATTCTATACATTTCTGAGTAATGAAAAATAAATGACTAATGAAAAATAAAAACCAGCATTTTTAGCATCAAGATTTCAGAGAGGGAATTTGTACCTTTCCCTTGGAAGATGGCCCAAGTGGTGAATTAAACGAGATAAAATGTTGGATAAATGGGTAAATGTCAAATTGCAGCATAATATGTGGGATGCATATTTCCCACAAATAAACCATATATGACTTTGTGTTTTTCTTTTGCTGCCTTTAGAATTCTAGTTTCTTTAGAATTTTCTAGTTCCTTGTTAAAATTCTGTGTTCACCTATTCTGGAGCATTCGCTGGACTCATGGTGGGGCACCCATCATGGTGGTCATGGAAAATGGGCCAGCCACTGAGACAGTTTTCAATCTTCCCTGTTTCAGGAACAAGCAAACGTGTGTGTGCTCCTCACAAGTGGAGTTGAGTCTTCCCACAGCCCTCCTGTTAGTCCCACAAGCCCTCCAACCAGCCAAAGGGGCTTACCTTCCCTATGTCAGACCTCAAGGCTGGGGCATCCAATATGTGGCTCAAACCACTGACTCTCCAGGGACAGTCTCCATCCATGTAATCTCCCTTTTCTTCTGAGACCCCTCCCAGAGATCTGATCACTTCTCTTACCTTCCTACACAATTCCATGTGGATCTTTCTTACAGCTTTCAATGTACAGGAATCTTTCCGCCAGTTTCCAGTTATTTTTAGTGACAGCTGTTTCACGTGTATTATGTATTTTTGGTGTGTTGGTGGGCGGAGTTGAATTCTGTGTCCTCCTACTCTACCATCTTGATCTCCCTTCTCTCTCTTTGCTTTTTTGAAGAGAAGATTTTCAGAGTCCTTTCTCTTAAATTTTTACTGACCTTACAAGAACTTGTTTTATGTAGCATTTCATCTTACCTCTTACTTGGCCTTGGTTTGATACCAGCCCTATGGGTAAACATAGCTTTCTACCTCCCAATTTATCTTAAACAACTTTAATAATGTTTTCTTCTCAAGAAATTCGCTGGAACTTTTTAAGTAAACAAAAACCTCTTTTTTTGCTAAATACAGTTGTCTGTTCTTAGTCTTCATCTTCCTTGTCTATCGCCACCATTTGATAGTTGATCCCTCCTTATCCTCCTGGAAAACTTTCATTACTTGTCTTCCAGTCCACCAAGCTCTCCTATTTCTCCTTTCACCACACTGGCTTCTCCTCCTGAGGTTTCTGGACTGAGTCCTCCTCATATTACATTTTAATCCTGAGCTTTGGTCCATGGATCTCCTCATTTCTATCTGTACTTATTCTTTTTGGGATCTTAACCAGTTTTATGATTTAAATATTATGAAGGCATTTTATACTTAATCTGTTCCAAACCAAGAATCCTAAACTGCCCTTTCCACACTTCTTATTCCTTAAGTATATACTTTATTTCAGTTATTTGGACAAAATCCTTGGAGTCATGGTGGCTTTAATAAGTGTAGAATAAAAGCAGAGGAAATGAATAAATTATCAAGTGACTTTTTTCATCTAGACTATGGTTGAGATCTAATGATTCATTCTCATCCTACAAAAGAATTCTTCTTTCTTATTCTTGTGATGGTTCATCCAGTATTAATGTTTCTCATTTTGGAGGATGCCATTTAAACTACTGAGCTTCCTTTTTCTACATTTCATAATGACAATTTCCCTCCTGTTTAGGCAACATGTCTTGATGTAGACTACAATATAAATAATAAGTTTGCAGATAATTACAAGTGTATCTCAATCTGCTTAACTGAGATAACAACCATGTCATCTTGACTGATGGGCTGAGATCTTCATAGCATTTTAGTCACACATTCATTACAAAGGATTAGTCTTACATTTTGTGTGAAATTTTGTTCATAGTGCCATTTCAATCCCAACTTCTTTCAGGCTATCATACTTTCTCATTCATATAACTCATATTATTCAAGTAGCTCACTAACTGGTTTTTGTTTCTTTATAATATAGAATTAAAACACTGCAAGAAATACGATGGGACCATGATATATTTCTCCTTAATTTATATTTTAAATTAATATAAATCAGTTCATCCAGATAAAAATGTATCATTCTTTCAAATATCTCTACTGATGATAACAAAACCCAGCTTACTTTTTTGACCAGTTCTACAAGATAGCATGGAGGGAAAAAAAAGCAGTAACAGTGACTGCAAAGTAAGAGCAATCAAATCAGTGTTCTCATTGGGTGAATTCAGAGTTTTCATTTAATCTGAAGAAACATCTCACACAGGTTTCTCTATTTCTAATCATATTAATCATCCATTTTAAAGGCAAATAGCCATGGGGTGTGATAGAGTAAAACTGTGAAATTATGTATGGAAGTACTGATGTGTAATAAACATTCATTGAATAAGACTCTTTCCTTTAGCCCAAGTTCTATGGATACATAATAATGTAATTGAGTAACACCAAAAAGAAGGATATATTTTCTTTGCTTAGCTCCCCATACAGAAGTGGAGTCCAAGTCAAAAGAATGGCCATGATATATTTACACATGCCAAACTCTACATTTTCACGAGAGGAAACTTGAACACGAATTATAATTGTACAGAGGATAAACTCAGAAACATGGAAGGCCCAACTACTCATGGTTATGAGACAGGCATAAAGGACAGGATATACTAATCACCTTTTAGTATATACTAAAATTATATAATAATAATAATAATTTTTATCATCCAAAAATTATTTTTATAATTTTTATAAAAATAATAATTTTTATCATCCAAAAATTATTTTATTTAAGAATGCTTATAATTCTATAATTCTGGTTATTTAGAATTGGCTTCCCTACTACTTTTTTAAACTAGATGTTTTATTTCTTAAAAATCTCCTAGAATCTTAATATAGAACCACATAACTGAGAAGATCAAAGAAAATTTTAATTCAGTCTTTTGGCTCCAAAAATAATTCACTAATTCTGCTCAATTCTTTTAGAGTGTGTTTGAGTGCAAGATTTTAGAAACTTTTATCATTTCGATTTAAGTACATGATGTACATAACACTGAACAAAGAAAATGTATTACTAATAATCAGATGTTTGTATACAAAATTAATTTGTCAAAATGTACAAAACAATCAGAATTTTAACAAAATCAATGTTCTATTGACCCTGTTATGTGGGTTAGGTATTATGTTGATAAATTTGAACAGTAACATTTTCATATCTTAAAACTGATTATGCAGGATGTTTTATATGAAGAAAGTTCCAAACTGTTGATACATATATATTTTGGTGCTTCCTGTACTACTAGACCTATGGCCCCTGAATTTTATTATTTTATTATTCAAACATAACTGATTTGTTCATTTACTTTTCAGGGTGTCCCGTATTTCAGGAACTCTTCTAGATGGTATAATGTGAGTGATTTTTGTACCACCTCAGAGGAAAGAGGAATCGCAGAAAGGCTACCGAGAGGAAGTGATATTTGATCTGGGTATTTACGGGTAAGTAATATTTCTATAAGAAGGGAAGGGCATTCTTGACTAAAATAACAGCATGAACAAGGACACAGAAGAATGTTCAGGGTTGCTCAGGAAGTTTGGTATATTCCGATTTGGCTAGTGCTAAGTGTATGATCAGATATAGTGACGTGAGAAAATTCATACATGAGATAAACAAACCCCTTTTAAAGAGGGAAGGAGTACTTATTTTTCTGTTATTTTTCCATAGGAACTTAATGTCAAATCTCTCAAAACAACTGAGAGGAAAATATCTCATATTATGTTAGAGGTGAGACAAAAATAATATAATTAAATTTTCTCATGTTTTTAAGAAAAAAATGCACTACTGCCCAGTTAGTTTCTATGATTCTTTCAAGGTCACACAATCGATATAGCTGGCTTAGAAACAGAGCCAAAGTTTTCTTAACTGGGCTGTTGTTTTTTCCTAAGAATTAGTCATTATAGGTGCTGTTGGGCTGTGAGGAATAAAAGAGAATCCAGGCAGAAAATTACCCTACAATATTGTGAAAATGGCAGATACTTCCTCCTTTTTTAGGTTGATGTTGTCAACCTAAGAAATCTGAAGCGACTTCTCAAAGAGAAAGCATACTCTGAAGTACATATCATTTTTTTCTGGGCTGAAAGAAAATATTCATAGCAGCAGTGAAGTAGTCAGGTTTATACCATATGATCCCATGTCCACACAAAGCTGATTTGCCTGGACACCTCTCCCAGAAAGAGCAAACATATTCTTTCCTTAGCACTTAGAATTGAGGTATTAAAAGGCTGAGAAAAAAGTTCATGTAAATTTAGGGCAAGAAGTGGTATCATAGCAAGGTAAAACCATGTGTAGGATGAAATTACAGGCATTGAGTGTGAGGAAACAAACACAAATGGGATTGAGAAATTTTTCAGCTGAGGTAAGAATGGATTAGATCTACAGAAAGAACTGGAGACAAAGAGATGGAGTCCATGGTAGCACCCCATTCCCCAGATGAATTTCACCTTAGGCCCAGCAATATGAAATTTCTTCTTTTGGGGGAGTGTGATATTTATGAGCGCTACCACATTGGAGTTGAATAACACTGATCTGGGATATTTGCAGCAAAAGGAATTTTAATTAGAACAATAACAATATTATCAACTTGCTTTCATATCTCCAATACTACTTTATAATAACTCTATTTTGACTATGCTAACTCATATTTTGAATAATCTGTTTTTACCTTCTGTGGTTTTTTTTTCCTCTACCTCTTCTAAACAACCCTCCCTAGCAATTTTAGCTATTTAGAGAAAAACTGTCCATTTTGCTCTATTCAGCCTCACAGATATTACTGTAAGGTAATGGTAAATGCATGAATCTGTCATACCAGCATGATCAGAAGGAGAGATCCAGGATTACCTCTGGAATTAAGCACTGCATCAACAATTAATCTTTTTCTGGGTGTTTGAAAAAGGCATCATTCAGCTGAGTGACTCGCTTGAAATTCTGAATGATGCAGGAGTTATTCTACATGGTTTTCCTTTACCTCTTCATAATTCCATTATTGTAAAAGAAACAGTGAGAAAGAGTAAAACAGGTGTAGGCAACATTCTGTGGCAATAGATACAGAAATTACTTGTTTACTAGCCAGGGCTTTTTGTCAGGAAAATAAACTATTATAAATCTTTATAACAAATTAAGGTAGGGTATATATTTCAACTTAAAGCTCCTGCTTCTATCTCCTCTCCTCCTGTCTTTCTCTTTTCCTCTGTCTCTGTACACACACCCCCACACACATGTACGCACAGAGTGAGAGAGAGAGAGCTTAAAAAATACATACCACAACCATCCAAAAATTATTTTACTTAAGAATGCTTGGGCTTCCCTGGTGGCGCAGCGGTTGCGCGTCCGCCTACCGATGTAGGGGAACCGGGTTCGCGCCCCGGTCTGGGAGGATCCCACATGCCGCGGAGCGGCTGGGCCCGTGAGCCATGGCCGCTGAGCCTGCGCGTCCGGAGCCTGTCCTCCGCAACGGGAGAGGCCACAGCAGAGGGAGGCCCGCATACCACAAAAAAAAAAAAAAAAAAAAAAAGAATGCTATAATTCTGGTTATTTAGAATTGGCTTCTCTACTACTTTTTTAAACTAGATGTTTTATTTCTTAAAAATCTCCTAGAATCTTAATATAGAACCACATAACTGAGAAGATCAAAGAAAATTTTAATTCAGTCTTTTGGCTCCAAAAATAATTCACTAATTCTGCTCATTTCTTTCAGGTAATTATGTGAGTTAATATTTACCACTTGGTCCCATACTTAAGCAAGGCAGGAGTCATTGTTAGGCCTCATTATCCACATCAAACTATAGTTAACTTCAAACTCACTGCTATGGTGGATTGAATGTCTATGTCCTCTCAAAATTTATATATTGAAGACTTAACCCCCCACCCCCATGTGATGGTATTTAGAGATGGTGCCTAGGGAAGTAATTTGTTAGATGAGGTCAGGAGGGTGGGGCCCTTATGATGCGGTTAGTGTTAGTGTGCTTATAAGACACCAGAAAGGTTGCGTGCTCTCTCTCTCTCTCTCCCTCCCTCTCTTTCTCTCTCTCTCTCTGTCTCTCTCTCCCCCCTGCCATGTGAACACAGTGAAAAGGTGGACAACAGCAAGGTAGGAAGTGAGCCCTTGCCAGGAATCAAACTGGCAGGCACCTTGATCTTGGACTTCCCAGACTCCAGAACCGTGAGAAATAAATTGGTGTTTAAGCCATGCAGTCTATGGTATTCTATTATGGTAGCCTGAGCAGATTCACCAAATTTTTCACCCACGCTGTTCCTGTTAACTCCCTATAAATGATATGAATTCTTAACTCTGAATGTTTCTTAGAACCAACCTCATATGTTTTAGCTATGAATCTTTTAGATTTAATCTAAACTCTAAATTTGTTTCTTTGAATTTGTAGCATAGGCAAGTCTTTTCATATTCATATAAATTCTAACCTTCTTAACTAATTATCCCATTGTTTCCCTCAATGTTACTACTTCTAGAGCTGTGTTGGCAGCTTTCAGGATCCAGTTCAAGCACTGTGCTTTTAAGGAAATATTCCAAAACTATTTTCATCCACACTGGTATATCAGGGCCAAGTGTGCATGGGTGATCTCAGCCTGGGGTCCTTTTGGTCTCACCTTTGTTAGGAGTGAAGTGCTTTACCTCCATGGCATCATCTCTTTTGTGGTGTCAGACTTGCGAAAGATGGCCCAGGTTTAGTGCTGCTTCAGTTGAGATTACATGTTTCTTTTTCTCACATTCTCTTGTCCCTCCTCCCGTTTCCCTCCACATACCATCTTTGAACACATGCATACAAATCTTTCTGTCTTACATTTAGACCAGATGATCTTGAACTTAATTATCAAGAACTTGTGGCTTTTGTTTTCTGGTTTATCCTTGGTTTATTCATGAATAACCGTAAGGTCTGAGAATAGTTGAATGGAAGTCTCTTGGAATGCTGGTTTAAGAATCCAGTGAGCCCCAAATTCCAATTAATACTTGAAATATGATTTCATCCCACTGGTATTTTTGTTTTCTACTTTTTATAGAGTTTATCTCTACCATTGATTTGACACTTTATCATATGCTGTCCTTTGTTCCTTGACATTTTTTCTTTCAGTTTGTTTTATTTTTCTCATTGCATGTCAGAAACTTGAGAGAAGTAATGGTGGCCTACACTGATACTGGTTCTCTTACAATCCTAGCAAAATGCCTTGTATGTTTAGCAGTTATTCAATAAATTATTTCTGAGTTGACTTTATCAAGGTGGAAGAATTTGGCAGTTGGAGTAATAAATAAAGATGTATTTCTATATCAGTTGTACTGCTATGTTTTAAAAAACTACTAATTAATTTGAGCTACTACTATGAATACTTTAGCAAATTTACTTCAATTCCCTTTTAGCATTATTTGGAAACGTAAGAGTTATGCTGTTGCCCACCACCACTGTGTATGTCGTTTCCACAAAAGTGAAGCCCAAATATGTGAAGTGGATGTCGAAGGGCTGCAGTTTAGTAGTCAATTAGGCTTAGAGCTCAGCATTTTTCTGCACAACCTTCTCTAACTAAAGGTTAGATTTTTATAATGTAAGAAATTATATCCAGAGCTATTTTCCTTGGAGAATATTTAATGTAAAATTGTAAAGGGCCCTTTGGAGTAGACTTTCTTTGCCTCTTTTCAGAAAAATGACAGGATATGATTGAACGAAAAAATTAAATACAGAAGCACATTTAGTGGTCATTCTTCCCTGCTATTCTGCTACTCAAGAAGGAAGGCATGCTTCATAAGAGGAATTCTACTTTGTAAGGCATTTATATTTCCATAATTCTTATGGGAAAAAAAAAAGAGGTTTTTTTTTTTTTTGCAAATGATCATTTGAAAAAGTTAACTTTGGATTTCAGAGGTTGTAATTTAATTACTATTACTAAATTATTAATAAATACCCAGGGTCTGATTTTCACCTCTGCTAATGAACAAATATCAGTTTTGCACTATCAAGCATGTATTTGCAAAGTACAGCTCCAGCTTGAGGCTCTGATTTAAATAATTGCTTTATGTTTTACTGAATCCAAAGACTAATCTTATGGAATGAGCTCACTAATTTGAAGCTCAAAAAATACTGTCCCAACATCTTGAATCCACTTTAAAAAAATAGTTACATAATGCCAAACTAAAAAATGATGTTAGGAGTGATATTACAGCTCTGAGGTCTCTCTTCTTTCATAAAAAGAAGCATCTGATTTTTTTTGGGGGGGTATGCGGGCCTCCCTCTGCTGCGGCCTCTCCCGTTGCGGAGCACAGGCTCAGCGGCCATGGCTCACGGGCCCAGCCGCTCCGCGGCATGTGGGATCCTCCCAGACCGGGGCGCGAACCCGGTTCCCCTGCATCGGCAGGCGGACGCGCAACCACTGCGCCACCAGGGAAGCCCGCATCTGATTTTTATAATCCTAGAATGTTAGCTTCTTGTCTCTAAAAACACACACACACACACATCCACACATACTTGTTTATCTTAAAAGTTAAAAAAAATTAAGATTTTAAGTGTATTAGCTTATTAGAATCTTGTTCATACCCAAAACAGCAACAAAAGAATTTGACTTAATTTAAAGTAACTCTGTATAAAGTACTGGCTGGAGTGTAACAGGCTTTTTCTATACATGTAGCAGTTGTCATATTAAAAATTTTATTAAAATTTGTTTCTGTTTGTTTATATGTTAATTCCAAGGTTGTGACTAGATACAATGTTTTCTAATAGCTGAGACATAAGAGTTTAATATCTTTCTAAAAGTTCCAGGATTTACCATCAAAAAAGTGGCCTGTAAAGTAACATAAACAAATCAGTTGATTCCTTTATCTCCATTTCAAGTATTTTAGACTCAAACAAATAAGGCGTGGTGTCCCAAAAAGAACTTGGTGTCTTCAGTTAGTGGATTCTGGAAGTCAGTTCTCTAGACCTCTCTCTATTACTGGCTACCAGGTCATGGAACATCCATGGTTCTGGGATTTTCAGAGTAGGTGATCTAGTGGCTGTCATTTCTAATTGTATTATTAGAACTTTAGAAATAGATCTTGATTTGTATCCTAGCTCTATTAATTACTCACTTATAACCTTAGAAAAATTACTTAAATGTTAAGACTCAGTTTCTTCTTTTGTTAAATGTGGGTGATAGAAACAACTTGTCTATGAGAGTGAGTTTTGGGTTCATATCCCAAATATGGCACTTACCAGTTGTTCTATCAGTGAACAAGTTGCTTAACTTCTGTGTGCTCTATTTCTTCATCTGTAAAAGGGGATAATAAAAGTACTTAGCTCTTACGGTTGATGTGATAATTAAATGAATTAATGTGCATAAAGCATTCTAAACTCTATGTGGCCTGTATTAAATATGCATAAATGCAATCTATTACTAACTATTTGAGAGAATAAAACAGATAGTAGATATGGAACATCTAGCCAAGTGCCTGGTTTATAATAAATGCATAATAAATATTTCCTATATTACTAGCTTTTCTGTATGGATTATCTTAGATATTCTTGATAATATTAAAAACAAGTAAAATACTCCATTTCTTTAAAAAATGTACCTTTAACAAATAAAATTATAAAAGAAAATTGAATCAAAATTCCACATTAAGAATATGTTAATGTTTAAATAAGGTTTGCAATCCACATAAAATCTTAACAAAATTAAATGTTTTCTCATGTTCAACAATAATACAATGAAATTAAATTCTATAATTATTTTTGAGAACCTTTTAATTCCCATCTCTTCATTTCCTATGTTTTATTTAGAAGAATGTGCTATTGTTTTCTATTTTCCTTCAGTAGAATTAGGATAGCACCTTCCAAAATTGATTTTTCCTCTGAAAGAAATCTTCAGTATTATATTTTGTGGAACAAATTCTTCATATCTTTGTATTATAACTATTATATACTACTTCTCTTTTTAACTGTCTTCCTTACCTAAAATGAAGTATTAAAATTAGAATATTAATCACACCTATTATTACACCTGATCTTTTAGATATAAAAACTTTTATGATACCTTAAAATAATAGCCAGTGTAATTAAAACAAAAGGATCCTCAGTGGGAAACTTCATATTAAGTACAAGAAGTGTCTTTTGAGCCAATTCAAAAGACAGTTCTTTATAATTAAAGGTCTTTCATCTTCTAATTTTAAATTCATATCTCTTTCTCTTTCCCTACTTTAGGAAGAAACTTCTTATAATTGTGGCCTTTACAAGGAAGATGAAATGTGACATAATCTACAGAGTCAAGTGGATCACAGCTGTAGCTGGTGCAACACCATGAAGAATAGCAAATACTGATAGACTCAGTCAGTTCTGATTGTCTAAGAACTGTCTGCTGCTGGCCCACAATAATATAAGAAAGTTTCTCAAGAATGTAAATCAACTACATCATTAACCAAGATTAAGCTTAGTGAAGGCTTTCTCAGGACTACATTAATTTGTGTTATCCACAAAGTTTGTGGATTAACACTTTGAGAATTATTGATATAAATTACACTTTCTTTGCTCTGATTACAAGCAGTTTCAACAGTGCAGAGAAGGTTATTCTTTTTATTTATTTATTTATTTATTGGTGTAATAAGCAATATTTGTCAGTCAGGATCCCAGCTGGAAGCTCATGACTTAAAATGAGCAACAAGAGATAGGTGCTCTGGAGGGCTATCAACAGGAGCAACTATTGCTAAAAAACTCCTTGGCTTGAGAATTCAAGGGAAGGAAGATCTTCTCTTCCTGGTGAGTACCAGAGTTACAGAAAAGGGCCACAAAAACTGGAGTTGTGGCTGGAAGCAAAGTAAAGAAACCACTGACAACAGCAAACCAGCAGGCAAGAGGTAGGGAAATAAATGTGTTTAATGTTCTCTACTACACTGCTGGAAAATTTGGGGGATCATAGGAGATTAACTGTATCTCAATTATAAAACTTATCTGCCAAAAATAGAGAGCTAACTGAATTCTTAAATCAATAGTTTTTAAGAATGTATATGGCAGATGAATGTGGGGTTTGATATAAATATTATTTCAACATCTTAGTAAGTATAGCAGACACTACTAATTATCCCCCAACATTCATTCCTCCTTTTGAAAATGGAAACATCATGTTTTAACTGGGAAAATTGCAACACACATTGTCTTTAGATTTCTGGACTCCCTTGCTAAAAGGTGTTTCCGTGTGATTAAATTCTGTCCAGTTGAATGTGAACTGAAGCAATATGTATAACTTTAGTTTGATGTCCTTAAAAAACAAGCAAACAAAACCCTGCTTTCCAGTTTCCCTTTTTACCTTATTATGGTCTGGAATGTGAGTGTGGAGGTGGGGAGCCAGCTCTGAACATGTAGACAAGAAAAACACACCTAGAAGACTGTGGAACAAGATTGAAGGCCCTCTGTTCCTGGTGGGCCTCCCAGAGCAAAAGACCTACCAATTGGTGTGTATGTCTATATGAGAGTAGGTATGGGCGAGGGCATGAGGAGATATAACTTTTATCTTGTTTAAACCACCATTATCTGGAAGATGTTAAAGCAGCCAAACAAACAGAAAAACATAGTTTCCAAAAATCAGATTGCCTATTCGTAAAAGCACATAATTGTGAATGTCATAAGAGAATTTAGGAGGCAACATCAAATAGTTAAAAGCTTGAGTTCCAGGATCACATAACAAGAATGTGGAAGTGGGATCTGCCACTTATCAGCTGTGTTGAATTTGTTTAATGACAACCTCTTGAAAACTCAGTCTCCCCTTCTGGTAAATGCGGGGGAAAAAAACCCCAAAAACAAAAATCTACTCCCAAAGAATTTTTATGAAAATTAGATAATATATGTGAAGTTCTAATCACAATGACTGACACATAAAGGACATTCAATAAAATTGGCTATTATTATTTTATTAATAATATCAAGTGTCATGAACCAAGTATTTTGATTAACCAATTATTATTTATTATGCTGAGTGACACTGGATCTGTCCAATCAGTATTGCTAACATGGAATTGCTGTAGATGTTCCAAGAAATACGGATCTTTTGATCTTCTCCAGAAGACACTGAGATGGAATTTAAAAAAGGAAGAAAGGATGCTAGGCAGGCTAAAAGGAAAGAAGAAACATAACTCATAGCAGCAGAGAATTATCCTAGGATGTATCTTAAGAGGTAATCTGGGAGGCACAGCACAAGGCAAGAGTTAACTACATAAGCTTACGACATCAGACAGTGACATGACATAAGAGGAAGCTTAAAACCTGGGTGCTTTCTGCTAACAAAACTCCTAAATGCAGTTTTGTGATCATAATGATTGAGAACGCTATCGGTGTAAACCATAGCTGGCTGGTTAGATTCAGGGAGGAAGGGTAATTACTTTGAAGCTCTGCAAAAGGCAGGGGAACCCAAAGAAGTGGTGATGGGAAGTGTTTGTACACTGTGTGTGAGATTCTGAAAATCCATCTAGATTCCAGAAATCATTCTGGCTATTTGCTGCTCACTGCACTGGACCTTCTTGCCTAGAATTTTCAGCTGCTTTAGATAAGCTATAGTAGATGAGAGTCAATTAAAGAATGATGAAATTCAGACATAAACATTACCAGAGCCAGTCAAGCCTGTATTAGGACCAAGGATATGAGGTCCTGATAAGAAGACCATTAAGCTTATAGAGAAAGCAATTATCATATATGTTAATGTTTTACATAGTCTTCATATTTAAGACTTATTTGCCTCCTTTTCTGAGAATTTCTTTTAACCCTTAAGAATAAAATAAAGTGAGAAAAAGATTAAGATGATAAAATCAGACTATTTACAATAGCCAGGACACGGAAGCAACCTAAATGCCTATTTACAGATGAATGGATAAAGAAGATATGGTACATACATACAAAGGAATATTACTCAGCCATAAAAAGGAACAAAATTGGGTCATTTGTAGAGATGTGGATGGACCTAGAGTCTGTCATACAGAGTGAAGTAAGTCAGAAAGAGAAAAACAAATATCGTATATTAATGCATATATGTGGAATCTAGAAAAATGGTACAGATGAACCTATTTGCAGAGCAGGAATAGAGACACAGACATAGAGAACAGACGTGTGGACACAGGGTGGGGGAAGGGGAAGTAGAATGAATTGGGAGATTGGGATTGACATATATACACTACCATGTGTAAAACAGATAGATAGTGGGAACCTGCTGTATAGCACAGGAAGCTCAGCTTGGTGCTCTGGGGTGACCTAGATGGGTGGGATGGGAGGGAGGTCCAAGAGGGAGGGGATATATGTATACATACAGCTGATTCACTTCGTTGTACAGTAGAAACTAACACAACATTGTAAAGCAACTATACCCCAATAAAAAAATTAAAAAATAATTTTAAAAAAAGAATTTCATAACTGAATGAACCCTTAGAAAACATACAGAATCCTGCTTTATTCTCCCTCCACATTGGTCTCTATTTTACAGATACAGAGACTGAGGCTGAGAGATGGTACATGGCTGGTTTGTCACCCAATTAGTCAATTATAGAGCCAAGGCCAATATCAATACCTGTCTGCTATTTTTTGACTATGCACCCAGTATTTTGTATTTCAATTGTTGAGCAATAATAAAAATACATTTTCAAAGGGATTGAATACCAGTTTTTATATCCCAGACTTTCTACATTTTTCAAGAAGATTAAAAAGGCAGCTAGAACTCTACAGCATCATTTGACAGATTCCCCTAGATTCACAGATTTTGATAGCATGTGATTTTATTATTATTAGTGTTAGTAGTAGCAGTGTAAGGGTACTTAGCTACCCTGTGCATTTTGAAGCTGAGACCATTGAAAATGCTTACTGAAAGAATTGGTAATGGCAATTATGTAAATATTTAAAGTAAAAAAGCCAGGGAATACAACGTTTTACTTCTGTAATGAAAATCATTGGAAGATAGTATTGAGATCCTCTGTGGTGATTTTATTAAGAAGCATGATGAATTCTCTCTGCAATAGAACTGTCTTTAGTCTGGGAAGTTTCTAGATGGGGAACAGTCATGTTTACAAGGCTTGGAATGAAAACAAGTCCTAATAACCTTAATCTATATCCTGTGGGAGGCGTTCCTACATGTTGCAATAAATCCAAGAAGATTCAAAGAAGCTTTAGTCAGCTTGAAAGGAGAGATGTTGAATGAGACATACCCTGAAGGTAGTTCACCTGAATCTTACACGCATAAAAAAAAAAGACCAGAGTGTTGAGTGTCCCACTGTGTTTGGAAAGCAGCAAAGGGAAATTATTAATGTGTGAGTGTTCTCAGCCCTCCTTCTTTCCTATTAGCTAAAGGTAATTTATTCATTGCCTGCTGAACTTCCCTTTTTTCCCTACCATATGCAAATAATTCTAACTTGAAGGGTGTGAGATTATATTAACACAAAGGGTGAAAAAGAAAATTCTTTCCCCTCCTCTTTTTCTTCATTTTTATTTTCTGTTTCTCCTTTCGTGTCCTTCCATTTTCTTCTCTCCCTGAACAATATCTCTTAAGCCCCTGGGTAGGGCCAACCAAGATAGGTGAGCACAGGGATCAGAGAGGAGAGTTAGAGCCTGAACAAGTAAGGATAGCACCCACACAGAGATAGAGCCTCGAGCGTTGTTTTGAAGTTCAAGGAGGGAAAAGCAGGCATCATGTAGAAGAGCTGTCTGGCTCAAAGAGCTGAATCTCAAGCAGAGCATGGAGGGTGCTGATGCAGAGGTTGGGACGGCCTAGGACAGAGGTTCAAAGCACATGCAGGATGAAGGAATATCCATGTAGGAAGTGAGAGCAGTGGTAACAGCCCAGCCCAGTGATAATGAAGAGGACATATCCATGAAAGAGGATGTGGCAGCACCCATGGGAGATTGCCTACACACAGGAGATTTGATGAAATAAGTAAATATAATAAGGATAGTGGAAGCCCCATTTCTCACTGTCAGAGAAGGGATGTACATATACAGAAAGAAAGAAAACTATAATGAAACCAATGATTTTTATATTAAAATTGGAAATGTTAGGATTAACTCATGATTTTCAAGATTAGGTAGATAGAAACATAGATCCATAGATATTGAGATTAAATGTTAGTATATATATATATTTATAAATGTTAGTGTGTGTGTGTGTGTGTGTATATATATACACTTCATAGTTCCATGTCCCCAGAAGGACTCAGAGCACTGACAGCTCAATAGCTCAAAATAAATGAACACTCCTATCTTGGTGTCTATGTTTCTAGATACTATTCTCCACTCAAAGGAATGAGTGCTTTAGGGCTCTTGGGGGAAATGGTTGAGTCCAGGGTTGAGGCAGACAAGCTTAGAATATGTTTTTGAACCATAAAAGAAGTCCTCAAAGGTTGATAAGGATATGGACACAGGATCTTGTTTGAAGGAACTTTCATTGGCATTAGCCGAATGCAAAAATACATAAGTGATATTGAATAAAGTGTGACACTGTGAGTCCTAATTGAAATAAATAAATAAATAGCAAATGTGATGCATTATATTTCCACAATCCCAAGCACTTCATTACAAAATACTTATCTACAGTGAAGCAAAGTAGAATAAAATACTATTTATCTTAATTAAATTATCAATGTGAATATCATCAGTTATGAGATAAATTAAAATTGGGTGTTGATGGGATCCAAGGTGAAGAATACCTCATCTTTTCAATGACATTTTTACTAAAGATGTGTAACCTGAATGTGATCACAGGAAAACCTCAAATAAAAACAAATTAACGAACATTTTAGATTGATGGATGTGGCATGATGCTGACCACTTAATCTGAAATGGTTCTATGAAGGAAAATAAAAGTTCTTTGTATTGAACTTCTAATGTTTCTGTGAGTCTTAGATTGTTTCAAAATAAAATAAAATTGCTTTAACAATAAAAATGCAGAACTGAATAAGGGAAGATGAGGAACTTACATATGTTAGAAAAATATAATTTTAAGTAAAAGATGAACAGAGGAAGAAGGAAAGGTAGGAAGTTAGGAGAAATTTTTACAGTAATACTCACTGTGATTTAGAAACAATTTTTGGTTGGAGGACAAAATTAAAAAACATTGTTTTTGGTCTTCAATCATCATTTATGCAGAGAATATTGAGAATAATAGAAAAACTGAGAAATGAATTTTAATATATTAAGAATACATTCCTCTCTTTTGGAGAATTTTCAAGGGTCTGAGTAAATATCACAAATACTTCTCTTAATATATTTCTTCTGTACCAATCACATAAAGAAAGTAGATCCAACTGGAAGCTCTCTAAGATTCTCTCCAGTTCTATTAGTTCTTTACTTATTTTATTATGAAGGGAATTGAAATTCTACCACAGTTGGATTCTGAATATTTTGATTTGCATCTGCTTGTAAAACATTTTATATGTATATAATATTTAATAATATATAATAATAGTATATATTCCTAGATACTGCAACAGAAAGCAATCTTGATAAATGTGCTTTCACACCTGAATAAAAATGTGTCCTAAATAAGATGTTAATGTATATCATGTTTTATTTACTCATTTTTTGTTTTCATTTGTGTTTTGTATGTTGCTAACAAAATTTTTCTTGTTGAAAGAATGCTAATAATGTTTAAATGTATGTTTGGTTAATCAGTTTCAATATGGAGTTAAATTTAGGGCTAAATTTACAAAAATATTGACACATAAAATGTTCAAGAAAACATCTATTAAAATTTTGACTGTAGGAAAATTATAGATAATGGATGGGTAGATAGAATGATATAGATATACATATCCATATACTAGGTCTATGTATAGCTAGACCTATATCTGAATATCCATATAATGGTGCATGAAGTATAATATTCTTATTCTCAAAGGGTGGCGAAAAAGAAGGAACTAAATCTAGAGTCGATAACTTACATGCAACTGTACTACAGGTATTTTGCAGAGTCCACTGTTTCTACACACAGCTAATTTTCACACCCCTCAAGACAGAAATTGATGAACTCCATTTCAGGAGAAATAGTAGTAGGAAGATGAATGAACTTCCCAGCTACCTGTGGCTTTAGTAGTCCATGGCAGTTTTGAATTACTAGATACTCTTAGGACCGCATGGCATTAGATTGATAGGGACAGTATAAGGTCAGCTCCAAAGACACTGATTAAAGCTAACAAAATGGATAAAAGAGTGCCCAAATGTATTTAAAGATCTAAATAATCTTGAAAAAAAATATGAAGCTCCTTAATAGTTAGAAATTTCTATCTCATTTTAAAGTTAGAATTCAAATCAGCAAAGTAAGATCATATACAATAACTCAAAAACAGAAAATTTGGGGGATAATATACTAGAAACAAATTAAATATAAATCAATCAGCACCTCTGCAGGAAGAATTCATGAAGCACTTACAATTATCTCTGAGCTTTTAAAGCAAGGTATAAACTACAAGAACACTGAAAAAGTAGAGGTTAACATGGGAGAGGACTGGAGTTAAAAGAAACATTTTCCTGTCAGCTTGCCTCCTCACACTGAGAAGCCAAGAACTGGAACTGAGTCAAGGGTGGTAAGATAGAAATAGGTTCTAAAGAAGCCTCTTCAACACCTCTCCTGATATATTTTCCCCAATGTCTATATTTTACAAAAACAATATTCATAGCATTGTTTTTCCACTGTAGAACAAGCTTATGTTCCTTCTTCCTTGAAGCTGTTATTGATGGGATGTCTGGTGATACTGAGTTGTCCTAAGGGTGGTCTCTTCTATAGATGAATTGGTGAATCCATTATGGTTCTTGAACCTATACTGTTTATCCAGGGTCATTTGTGACAATGATAACCACCTTAAAGAAATTTAACAGGCATATAATCCCACCATTTTTTCCCTACACCAAACCTAACTAGGAGTGTATGATAGCTCATTGGGGGCAAATTATTTTCTCCTAACTCCCTAATATTTTAGATTCCATTTGTTACTGAATATTAATATGCCAGTTAGCCAGAATAGATGAAAAAGAGTTATCCTGCAGTGTTCACTGTTCATAGGCTAGTTAGAACATATCTTACAGGCAATAAACTTTATGTAACAAAATAGAATTCTGGGGGGAATATGGTAACCATATTTTAAAGCTTCACTATGTTTTTTTTTGTAGATATAAAGAGGTTCCTATTAGAGCAATTATTTATATTGAGACATAAATACTGAAAAAATAATAGTTACATGGACAAAGAACTAAAAGTAAATGGGATGAAACAAACAAAGAACAAAATGTAAGCTGACTCAGATGGAAATATTGTCTGAACCATGAGAGCTATTAAAGAAGTTAGCCTTTATTTTTGAATGAATTGATTAAAATCATAATCAGTTTTTCACTTGAGGCAGTGAAAGAGAATGAGACTTTGAAATGATGCTGCATATGAAATAGCCTTAGGGTCTGCAGTGCTGATGGAGTAAATGCACCATATGTAATATAATTGTCTTTCCACATATTAGGGATATAAAAAGTCTTGATAAATAGTAAGTTCTAAAAAGTACCTGTGGGATCGCAACTTCTGTAATCAAAGTTTTGGAAGCAAATGATCAGAGATTTAATTTATGTGCAAGGCAATGATCTTAATACTTTATGGATTTAATGGGATCTAATAGGCTTTCCTTTTTCCAAACCAATTTGACTTGCATTATCCCATCTAATAATCACTGAAACTTTGTGTATCCATCCAGGATGAATTTTTTGGCATCACTGTCATCTTAATTACCTAGACTAAAAAATTTAAGCACAGAAAGATTATGTGATTTACCTGAAGTCACAAAAATGGTACAGTTAATGTCACAATCCTAAACCTGCCTTTTAGCTGTGCTCTTTTGCTGCTATATCATGCTGCTCTTTGCTCATTTGTTTGTTTAAGAAAATCTAATGAGATTGCCATGTTGTTTGAGTCAGGTAAAAGAGAAATTAGTTTCATAATTCTCTTGCTTTTGACCCTATTGTTTAGAAACATTTTTATTAATCAAAGGTAAATATGACATTTCAAACATTTTTAAAATTGGGAACTATAACCTAAAAAAAAACCTGAGTAAAAACAGAACATTGATTAATGTATATTTTGCAAATATATTTCATATTACATCTTTATTAAGATTGATTTTAAGAATATTTATTAAAAAGTGATAGATGTGAAAATTTTAATCAAAACAAGAGTGTGAAAAAAAACCAGGATTTACTTCCCATTCCTCTATCCTTTTCTCTGCTACTCTCTGGAGGTAACCAGAGTTATTCACTTCTGTGAAGTTTTCTAAAAAATCTATGTACATGTAAACATATACAGAAATATTCACTGATACACACTTTTCTGTCTATTTAATACCAGTTATTATATAGATAGTTTTATATCATGCATACTTTGTCACTTTGGTTTTGCTTAATTCAGTACAGGACATTTTTTTATTATGTAATTTTTATACTTGGCTTCTGGAACACTCTCTCTTTAGTTTTTCTTCAACCTCATCAGGTTTTCCATTTCAGATCATTTTATCGATTTCTTCCTAGCCTATAAATTTTGGAGTAAATATTGAGTCAATTCTGGGTTCAAGTTCTTATGTCACTTCTCTCCTTGATCTAAATTCATTCTGTAGGTGATGTCATTCAGTTTCTTGCCCTTAAATGTCATTTGTAGAATGATTTCTCCCAAATTAATGTCTCCAGATCTGATATGTCCACCGAATTCTAGATTGACAAACACCACGAATTGGACTCTCCCCTTTGATATCCAAATGGACTCTCTAACTGAACACACTAAAACAGAATTCTTGATTCCCACTCTCAAACCTGGTCATATGGGAATTCACACCATCTAATAAACAACAATTCTAATCTTCTAGTAGTTCAAACCAAAAAAACCTTGGTAACACCCTTAACTTCTCCCTTTCTCACTCCTCATAGCCAATTCATTAGTGAATTTTTTCTGTTTTATTTTCAAAATATACCTAGGATTTGACATCTTCTTACTATCTTCACTTTTCTATCTTTGGTCCAAGGAAATGTCATATTCCTCACATCCATTAGGTGGTAGATTTCTAAGTGGTTTTCCTAATTCCACCCTGGATTATTACAAAAATTATTTTTAGGCAGAGCACTGTCACCTAATTTCAAACTCATTATCTCATGGAGAATAAGAAAAGTTAAGCCACAGTGAAGATTTAGCTTTCTCTACCTCCAGTGGGCTTTACTGAAGACAGGAGTGATGATAAGATGAGGAAGGATGGAGATCTCATAAGCAAATTTCAAGGTCCTCCTGTGCCTATGGTTAAGTTTGACTGTTTACTAAGAAGTATCTCTTAATTGCCAAGATATTAGCAGCAAAATCTGTAAGAAGCATAATCTCCTTCCTGGAATAATTAAGGAAGAATCATTCTAGTTTTGTAATTACAGATTAATTAGACAGTCTCTAGTTTGAAGTTTGAGAACATAAAGCATCTAATCCATTTGCTTCTTCTGTTCAGTCTTTGAAGTTAACTGAGTAAATCTCTTCACATGATGTTCCTATTAGGAATAATCTCCAG
This sequence comes from Physeter macrocephalus, assembly GCF_002837175.3. Taxonomy (NCBI): domain Eukaryota; kingdom Metazoa; phylum Chordata; class Mammalia; order Artiodactyla; family Physeteridae; genus Physeter; species Physeter macrocephalus. Next base: position 40,996,955 of record NC_041233.1, read on the forward strand.
TAGGCTCCACTGCAGTAATCTTCAAAGTATTTGTGCCCCAGCTCTAAGTCGTCTTTAATTATAGAGTACTTTGCAGGTTATAGAACTTTTTCACATTCTTTATCATACCTCAGTTTACTTATTTGTTCTTTCAATTATATTCATGTATTGATTGCTTGGGATCTCTGGGAAACTTTGCTTGTTCATTGAGATAAATTACGAATGAGGCCCATAAAGTTCCTCTCTTCACTGAGCTCAGATTTTCACTTGCTTAATTAACCTTTACTTTCCCCACACTATACAACTCCTGAATCAACTACTTTTTAAAATGTGTTTCGTACTTTCTTCCCTGTCTGATTTTCCTGTTAATATTTTCTGTTTAGAATATCTTTCCCGGGAATTCCCTGGGGGTCCAGTGGTTAGGACTCTGCTTTCACTGCCGGCTGATCCCTGATTGGGGAACTAAGATCCACAAGCCGCGCAGCGCAGCCAAGAAAAAAAAAAAAAAAAAAAAAAAAAAAAGACTATCTTTCCCTTTCCCAATCCTTGCATGCCAACCTTGCATGCCAAAGTCTTACCAGTCCTCAAGGGTATAGATTAGCCTGCTTTCAGAATTCGTTCTTGGTTTTCTTAGCTGCAAATATGCTCCCAAATAGGGCAAATATATACACTTCTCTTTTGACACTTTACTTTTTCTACTTTGTACAATGATGGAAAGACCTGCCGGCTGACCCCTGATTGGGGAACTAAGATCCACAAGCCGCGCAGCGCAGCAGCCAAGAAAAAAAAAAAAAAAAAAAAAAAAAAGACTATCTTTCCCTTTCCCCTTTCCCTTTCCCAATCCTTGCATGCCAAAGTCTTACCAGTCCTCAAGGGTATAGATTAGCCTGCTTTCAGAATTCGTTCTTGGTTTTCTTAGCTGCAAATATGCTCCCAAATAGGGCAAATATATACACTTCTCTTTTGACACTTTACTTTTTCTACTTTGTACAATGATGGAAAGAGTTTATTTACAACTTGCTTACTATATAGTGTGTGTCTTAAAAACAGGAAATTTACCTTATTTATCTTCGTACCTCATTAACCCTACCCTGCTGGTGCCTGAGACAGTATTATTCAATTAGTGAATGCTCAAAAAAATTCTTGAAATATGTATCTTATTTAATATTTGATGGCATATGAGTATATGATGAAAACAGAAGAAATAAAATCTAGGAACACTGTATACACACAATAAAATATCACCTTATTCATTCACTTGGCATTATTATTTGTTTGATCTTGAAATTATAATTTTTCTTACCAGAAAAATATTTTTTAAATGATTTGGGGTTTTTTTTGCTGCATAGAAAAATGTGGAAGTCACGGAGAAGTAATTTGTATACGGTGGTATTCTCTGTGCCTTCCTTCTTTTTCTGTTTGTTTGTTTTTGTAATTTTTAAAATTGGGTACAATTCACACAATATAAAATTAACCATTTTAAACTAAGCAATTCAGTGACATTTAGTACATTCATAGTGTAGTGTAACCAACACTTCTATACAGTATAGATCCAAAACATTTTCACCACTTTAAAAAAAACTAGTACATAAGCAGTTACTAACCACTTCCCTCTTCTTCCAGCCCCTGGCAATCACCAATCTCCCTTCTGTGGCTATGAATTTATCTATTCTGGATATATCATATAAATAAAATCTCACAAAATGCAAACTTTTTTGTCTGGTTTATTTCACTTTTTGCCTAATGTTTACAAGGATAATACATGCTATAGTATGCAATAGCACTTAATCTCTTTTTATGGCTGTGTAATATTCTACTTTATTTATATACCACTGTTTATTTATCCATTGGTCTGATAATGGACGTTTGGGTTGTTTCCACCTTTTGGTTATGGTGAATAATGCTGCTATGAACATTTGTGTACAAGAATTTGTTTGAGTGCCTGTTTTTCTTTATAGTATATATGTAGGAGTTGAATTGCTGAGCCATATGCCATCTATGTTTAATTTGTGAGGAACTGCTATGGTATGCATGTTTGTGTCCTCGCCAGAATTCATATGTTGAAACCTACCCACCAGGTATTAGAAAGTAGATCCATTGGGAGGTGGCTAGGTTATAAGGACTGAGCCCTGAAAAATGGAATTAGTGCTCTTATAAATGAGGACTGAGAGAGCTCTCTTAGCTCTTCTGCCATGTGAGATCTGGCTCTCACCAGACACCGAATCTGCCAATGCTTTGATCTTGGACTTCTCAGCCTCATGAACTATAAAAAATAAATGTTTGTTGTTTATAAGCCACACAGTCTATGGTAGTTTTGTTATAGCAGGCCAAATAGACTAAGACAGGAACCTTGAACATATTTTCCATAGTAGTTCAATAATTTTACCATTAGCAATGTATAAAGGTACCAGTTTCTGCACATCCTCACAAACACTTGTTATTTTCCAATTTAAAATATTTTAATTAATTAATGTTTCCATCCTATTGTATATGAAATTGTATCTCAATGTAGTTTTTATTTGCCTTTCTTTAATGGATAATGGTGTTGGAAGATTGAATGACCTGAGAGGATGTCTCATTTCCATGCTATTTTAATGGAAGATAGGAGTATGGAATTTAAGTGCAATTAAGAGAGACACAGTAAACACTTTAGGTTTTCCACTGCAAGTCCAGAAGAGATGCACATTATGTATATATAAGACTTGAACTAAGGGAAAAAACTAAATTGAAACAGGTCTATCCTAACAATGTATAAATCTAAGCCTCCAGTATTTAATAAGTTAATTAATTAATTTAATTGCCTCCAAGGATAAAAGTCAACACCATTCAGAGAAAGATTAACTAGACCTTCTACAATGTATCCTCCATAATGTTCAACATAAAATACTCTGAGCATGCAAGAAAATAGAAGATGTAGCCCATATGTGAATAAGCAGGAAATAGAAACAGAACCTGATTATCCTACTTGTTACAGTTAGCAGGCATGTTCTGATCTGCCCTTAGTAGGGATAACCAGACATTTGAATTTGAAAATAGTTCCCAGGGAATTTTGGTTCACTGATATATTTAGTGACAGTTGCAACATCTAAACCTGCTAGTTTCTCACTTCACTATTCTAGGTTTCCATTTGGAACTCTACATGGTCTCTGATATACTCTCTAAGCAGTTTCTGAACTTCACCTTCAGGGTTCTGTTTACGATTTCTTTTTTGTCTGAGTGTCCACTTCAGTTCTCTTTTCTGAACCTACATTGAATGGTATGATCCCAGATTCTACTCGCCTGTTTACAGAGGTCAAAGTCTTCAAGAGGGCCTCTGTTTTGTCCATGGTATAAAAAGGAGCTTTTCCAAATCTTTCTAACTTCCCAGTGAACCTCAGACAACATTTAATAAAAGGTCAACAAATGATGCACCACAGAGATTTAGGGCAAATTCATTGTTGAAAGAGAGGCCCCAAGAGAAATATGGCCAGAAGTTAAATCCTGCAACCAGAAAAATTTCTAGTGACTTTTGTGATCTCTTGAAATTTTGGTGGGGAAAGGGCAGAAGAAGATACCTGCTGACTTAATAAGCTGCTTAATTTCCTGCCATCATTCACTTATTCAGCATTTAATATACATGAAACATTGGTAGCTACTATAGTGATAAAAAGTAAATAAGAAATAAACACTATTCTCCAGAAGCTTATGGTAAAGAACACAAGCACAAAAGATTCTATTTTTTAATTGCAATAATTAATCTAGTAGAGCGTGTTTGAGGCCATTTTAGTTCTCTCTTTTAGTTGTAAGGAACAGATAGTCACTCAGGCTTTTTCACTTATGTGACTATTTTAGACACCAAAAGATAGCAGTCACAGTACAGCCAAACCCCATGGGAACTATAACTAACAAAAACTGACAAACCACCAGGAACTGAAGCAGAGAGAAATGGGGAGAGCAGGAGATGGGACTGTGGCAGAGACAGGTCACGTGGTATGGTTAGGCCACAGTGAGGATTATCTATTATTCTGTATATGTTATACCTTATGTTTTATTTGGGGGAATCTCTTGATCCCCAAACAAATTAGGTTATTTCCCTTTTGTGTCTAGTGTAAAATACAAAACCTAGTGTATAAGGTCTAGCGTAAGGTGGGCCCTACCTTTCCCCCACATCTCTGTGGATTGACTTATATGCTTGTCTCTATGAATGGCAGTAAGGGAGCAAAGGGATTTCCTCTGTTGTTCAACATGCACCTCTTGCTCTATTAATCTCAAGGAAGATCACAGAGATCCAGAGGACCAGATGTATCTACAGGTGTTCATTAATCAACACTTTCTTATCGAGTCCTCATATATAAAAGAAAAAGACAGTATAGTCACTCTCCTTGAAATATGATTGTTGTCACTAGGATTGGCAGTAAACTTCCCAGCAACTACACTGGGTCCAGTACAGAGTCATAGAAATGTTGTACATTTGGTTAACTTTTGATAGACCAATTAAAGGTAAAATATTAGAAAGTTCACCCAAAGCCAACCAACAAACTGGTGCCATCTTGTCCCACAAACAGCCCCAATTAAGTTGATCCTTTTATTTCCCTCCACTCTCTCAACCAAATAATTACCTTAAATTAGTCTATTTTGTATTCTTTTATCAAAGGCCAAAATTTCTCTCTCAGGAGTACCTTTTTCTTTCTCTTTTTCCAAGGATAGCATTATCCAATTTTTTTTCTTATTTCTTTTTCCTCATTCTAAGAAAAATTAATATTTGTGTAGAGTTCCTACATTTTCTTCTGAATATATTTTCTTTTGAGTAAAGAGGTAAACTCTAAAATCAGGGATCCAGGTTTCCAGGGAGTCAGAGATTCTATAATAATATCAAGTAAATAAACTGAGACTTAAACTATTTTCAAAAACAATAGGACATTTGTTTGGAGAGCAGTCAATTACCACAAAATGAACAATAAATTACATCTATCAATTATTCTATCCAACCCGTTAATAGACAGTCTATAATTAACAGATATTTTACTATGCTATCACTTTAACAGAGATTCCAGTATAAATAATCCCCAGTCTAGGTGCTGGCAATATGAAGAAGATCACACTGTTGCAGCAGATTTACTTTACATTCTGCACATGTGTTATTTATATAATATTAACAAGAAAATAATTATACGATATAAAATGCATCTGTAATTATTCCTTTAAGTGTAAATTCATTTACAACCCTGTTAATGGGCCAATTAGAGGCCAGTTATGTGTGAGATTGATTTTAACTAAAACAAAAAGCCTCATAGATGGGAGAAATCTGTTGTAGAATGTGGTAATTAAAAGAGGATTAAATTAGAAGCTGGGTTCTCATATAAGTTTCAAGAAATGATTAATAATTGGACAAATGGATGGAAAGTGAGATGTCCTCCTACATGGGACAAAGATGAGAACCAATCATACTTTTCCCAGTGTCAAGGCCAATTTTCACCTTTGATTATCTTACGCTATGAACTGAATTGACCACCCAAAATTCATATGTTGAAGCCTTAACCTTCAGTGTGATGCCATTTGGAGACGGGGCCTTTGGGAGGTAATTAGGTTTTGATGACATCATGAGAGTCTGGCCCATGATGGGATTAGTGGCTTTGTAAGAGAAACTAGGGAGTTTGTTTTTTTTTCCTCCATGTGAGGACCCAGTGAGAAGTGGCCTTCTGCAAACCAGGAAGAGAGCCTTTACCAGAACCTAACCTTGTTGGCACTCTGATCTTAGACTTCAACCTCCAGAACAGTAAGAAAAAAAAAAAAAAGTCTGTCATTTAAGTCACTCAGTCTATGGTATTTTGTTATGGCACCCTGGGCTAATACAATTTAGGTACGTAATCATGACTTTTCCCACAGAGCAGGACCAGCATGTTTTAGAACCTACCCATACATTGTACAACATTAGGCAATTTATTCATTTGATTTTTTACTTTGAGTGAAAGATTCAGAACCCTGGAAAAGTCACCTTGTCTAATGAATGACCCATACCATATCTAATGTGTTGCTCTTTTACCCCTCACACACATACACACACACACATATTTCTTCATTTAGAATGTCTTCTGGAATATAACATTCTGGGCTCAGAACCATTCATGTCTTTCAGTTGCTTAAAAGATAAAATCAATCCCCATTTTATGTTCAAAACACTCCAAAATTTCAACTCAAAATATTTTTCTAAATCCATCATCAATTACTCTCTTACAGAACTGCAACAAGAACATGAAACTTATATTACATGTAACTATATATAATAGAGAAGATTAGTGCTTTTGAGATGTCCTTGTAGTTTCCTGATGTCCCAACCTCACTCTCATTTGGGCTGAAGACATGTGACTAACTCTGGACAATGGGGTATGAGCAAAAATGGCATGTATAACTCCTAGAACAAAACAGTTAAGAACTGGTGTGAATTGAGTTTCAGTTCTGAATATCAGGAGCTTGGAAGTTGCTACTCTAACCTAACAAACAAGTAAAAAGCTTAATAGACTGAAAAATAAACAACTGTTTTTGGACCTATAAGAGAGGGGAGAACACAGGGCAAACTTCTGTCCCAAGGTTGGAAAGACAGGTGAATACAGGATGTCATGGCTATAAAAAGCTAATAAACAGAAACCTTAATTAAATAGAGTTAGGAAAGCTCTTATGCCCTGTGAAGACAGCAGAGGCAAACAGGAAGAAGAAAGACTCCTCTTCCTTCCTGGCAAGGACTCAGCCAATGAAAGCCATGGACTCTTTGTTTAGTATAGCCCTTCCAACTTCCTTTTTCTCTCTATAAAGAGTTCTCCTTCCCTTGCTGTGTAGGGGACTTGCACGTGGCTCACCATGGTTTCAGAGCCTGAATTGCAATTGTCTGCTGATCCGGGATAAACCCTATTTTCTGGAGAAATATCTGGCAGTGTCTTTGTTTCAGGTCAACATGACTTACAAGAGCAGACACTCACCATATGAACTAGTTCTGGGGTAGAAAAACCTGAAATGTAATTAATGAATTGCTGGTGCTTCATTGCGGACAACTGTGATAGTTTAAAACTCCAGGGGATCCAGTCATGGAGAGACTCACAATATTGTGAGATTTACCTCTGGGAGCAGGACCAGATTCCCCCAGTAAATATCAGAAATAAATAAATAAATAATCCCCTTGGGTTTCCAGCAGGTGAGGGGGAAAGGAACCATTTTGAAATAGGTCAAAGTACTCTGTTCTTATCAACAAGGTCTGCCCTCAAGGCAAAGTAATTAACCAGAGCCTAAGATTTAATATTATAAGAGCCCAATTTACCTGGGGAAGGGAAATACACAACTCCAGCCTGCTCCAGCCATCCTGTCCCACCTTTGTGGGGAGAAGAAAACTGACAAACACTTGTGAAGTTCAAATCCAGAGGCACAGGCTAACTAAAACTGGTGTGCTTCCTCCTCTCTCTTTCCCAATGTTGTGAACATGGAGAAAACATGTTCAACATGGTATAACTACAGGATGGAGGAGGGCTACCTAACCTGCATGTAGACTTCACCTGAGTGACAAACAAAAGTTTATTATGTTAAGCAATTGATAATGCTGGGTGTGTGTGTTATAGCAGTTAACAGTATTTGCCTTGTCTGTTAAAACTTTAATATTCAAGATTCCTCTTCAGTCTGGAGTACCCACCTCTCTGCCTCTAGAAGGCTTACTTATTTTTCAAATACCAAAATCAAACTCACAAATCTTGGAACTCTTCCTAGCCTTGTCATATCAGAGGGCAGGGCTGATCTATTTTCCTTCTCATAATCTGCTGCATTTCCTGTCTGCAACATTTACTTGACATTTACTGTCAATAGCCTATATTATAGATAGATAATTATTTATCTCTTTGAATGTGTATGTTGCCTTTCTACCCAGTACATTATAAGCAGATGTTTTTCTCAGATAAATTTTAATAAGACTTTTTTTCTAAAGTTATCTTTATTGTATTTCAGTCTCTCAGTTAAATTGAAATTGATGCAAGAAAGTGTGCTAAATGGTTATAAATAGCAATAGCCATGGCTTCTCTTCAGTGTGATTCAGTGGAAATTTAAATATTAATCTAAGGGTAGTCTGTAGGGAAAAATGTATATTCACAGTTGTTTTCAGGATTAGTGAAATAAACAACACATTTCATTAATCATGGATATCTGAGTATGTGGGTGGGCATACTCACCATTGTAGATATGAAAACATTTTCCCTGTAAACAGTCTGCCCAGGGTTGTAGTAACCATGAAATAACTCCCAAAATTAGAATCCTAGAGAGCAAGTTTGTCTCTTAAATTAAGGGTATTATAATAATTGATGAATAGTTTTAAAACGACTAACATTAAAATGAGTTATTTGCCCTAGATTCAAACTTGGGAATACTGAATCACTTTGAACATATCAGTTTCTGTTTATGAGGTCAGTGTGTTTTGCTCTCAGCGTCACCTGGCTTTTTAAGATTATTGAGCTGATTATTTTTTAAGTTCTTCTCTTTTGAATATATCAGAAGTTTATAGCTGTCCCAACAGGGAGCCTCCCTATCTGGTCTTGCATATAAGTAGCCAGTTGAAAAGGAAGAGGGTTGCTTCTTTACAAAATATAAGATCACCTCTGGAGTTTAAGCCTCTGAGAATCAAGCAAAGTCTTACTCCTACCCATTACTGTTTTTTTTTTGTTTTTCTTTTTGTTTTTTGCCATAATGAAGCAGACAGAACACACATGGAATTCCATGACAGCCCTCCCAAGGTGACTTGGTCTGATGCTCATCAACAAGAAGCCTCACTCAGAGAATATTTGAAAGTATAAATCCTTTTCCAAACTGAACTGTAGAACTAAGTTAATTGAAGGGTCACTTTTATTTTTTTTAACATCTTTATTGGAGTATAATTGCTTTACAGTGTTGTGTTAGTTGCTGCTGTATAACAAAGTGAATCAGTTATACATATACATATATCCCCATATCTCCTCCCTCTTGTGTCTCCCTCCCACCCTCCCTATCCCACTCCTTTAGGGGGACACAAAGCACCAAGCTGATCTCCCTGTGCTATGCAGCTGCTTCCCACTAGCTACTTTACATTTGGTAGTATATATATGTTCATGCCACTCTCTCACTTTGTCCCAGCTTACCCTTCCTCCTCCCCGTGTCCTCAAGTCCATTCTCTATGTCTGTGTCTTTATTCCTGTCCTGCCCCTAGGCTCTTCAGAACCTTTTTTTTTTAGACTCCATATATATGTGTTAGCATATGGTATTTGTTTTTATCTTTCTGACTTACTTCATTATGTATGACAGTCTCTAGGTCCATCCACGTTACTACAAATAACTCAATTTCGTTTCTTTTTATGGCTGAGTAATATTCCATTGTATATATGTAGCACATCTTCTTTATCCATTCATCTGTCGATGGACACTTAGGTTGCTTCCATGTCCTGGCTATTGTAAATAGAGCTGCAATGAACATTGTGGTAAATGACTCTTTTTGAATTTTGGTTTTCTCAGGGTATATGCCCAGTAGTGGGATTGCTGGATCATATGGTAATACTATTTTTAGTTTCATAAGGAACCTCCACACTGTTCTTCATAGTGGCGGTATCAATTTACATTCCCACCAACAGTGCAAGAGGATTCCCTTTTCTCCATACCCTCTCCAGCATTTACTGTTTGTAGATTTTTTGATGAGAAGGGTCACCTTCTTTCATTCCCTTGCTCTGAAAGTTCAAATACATTTGAAATGTACTAGGGGGCTAAACTGTGCAAAGAGACCCTGGGCTAATGGTTTCAAGGTGTGGCTTATCATCATCATTGCTAATGGGAATTTTGTAAATTGACTTTTCAGAAAACAAGGACTGTCCAGAGTAAGTTACCAAGAACCCCATGGCAATTGCAATTCTTTCTGGTACATATTTAGGGGACACGTTATCATAAGTCAACCCAACAATAATAAATAAATAAATAAATTTCCCTTTTAAAATTCCCAGGCATATTAGTAATTATCATTAATTCATCCAAACAAAATCACCAGGTTATTTTAATAAGGTTATTCACCATTGTGAATAATTTTGATATTTGTGAATCAATTATAAGGGAGTTTAAATTAAAATGTTGGATCGTAGTCATGAACCCAGATAACAGCTTTGTTTTAAATGTACTTCCATTTAAACAAATCACTTTTAAATAAGATTGAAGACTATTTTTAAATGGGCTAGTGATTATTCTCAGATTATGTACTTAAGCAGCTACAATTCTTTATTAGGTTTAAGGTGACCTCAGATTTTTTTATTTCTACGGCTTCCATGGAATGATTTATGTTACAGTATGTACCTAAATCCAAAATTCTGTGTTACCTCACCCTCTCAGGGCATTATGGTTTTTCCCCTGAGAGAGAAAAGTCTTTTGAACTGAGTAGTTGCCTTTAACTTTAAGATGGCAGCAAAACTGTCTCAAAAGTGTTGAATCAGATCTCTTTGCTTTTTGGCTTTTGGTTGGACAAACTAAAAATGTGCTCGTTAAATCAGGGTGGTTCTTATTGCTACAGCTATCAAATGATCCAAAGTCCCAATATAAAAACATACCATATAACCACCTCCCATCTTATAATGTTTGTTTTCCCAACAAGCATTTCCCCTTCTTCCAGGGCAACATTTACATTTTTCTGTGGCAAACTGATCACAAAGTTTATCATCCACACTGGTGCACTTTTGTAAGTTTAATGGGGCACTTATAATTATACCAAGAAAGCATCTGTAAACTGGAATTGTTGTGGTAACCAGGACATAAGTCACCTTAACCTTTGGAGAAGAACCTCTCTTCCATTGTCCTTTATTTCCTGTTCTCTAATCCCCAGTAATGCCTTGATTCTGTTTCTTTCTTATCCTAGTTCTTCTGCTTTTCCTTTTATTAAAGTAACTTGAGTTATACCTCCTTCCTATTACTTTCATGAAAGTGAATCCACAGGCTGTTCAAGATTTTTTTAAAAATTTCTGACCATTCACTTATTTATCCAGTTAAATATTAAAAGTTTGTCATTTAATTTTGCCAGTGATTGGGGATCCAATTCTGAACAAGTTCAATCCCTGCCTTAAGGCACTCATGAAGTAGGTAAAACACACATGCGCGTGCACACACACACACCATAATTCCATGAGATAAGCCAGAAAAGAGGTAAAAATAATATACCATGGAAACTGAGAGGAAAGCAAATAATCTCAATTGCAGAGGCAAAGGACAGATTTCTAGAGAAGATAACCTCTATTATAATTAAAGATAAGTAAAAACTGGCCAAAAAGAGGGCATTCTAAATAATCAAAACAAATATTGTGTATTCAGGTTTTAAAGGTACTAAGTCTGGAGATAGCAAAGCTGTTTTCGCAATTTGCTCCAGTGATCTTGTCAGTTTCAGTTAAAAAAATCTTTCTAATATTCTACTGAATCCCTTCCTGATATCAAATGGTGCTATGATATAGTAGAATCATAGCCCCGTAGTTAAGGTTCAGGAAAAGAATCGACCAGAATGCATATCAAAACCTTTACGCAAAAGACTGGCTAAAATGACTTGGATAATCTTCTCCTAAGTTGAAGGCTACACTCTTCCAAATAAAGGCAAAGTACTAAAAACAAACCAACCAAAAAAACCCTCTAATTTTGGTCTTCATGATGATGACTATGACTAAGTCAGTTTATTTGCAGTGGTTAAGTGTGATGGCTCTAGAGACAGGCTGTCTGGTTTTGAAACCTAATTCTACTAACCTCTGACTAGCTCTGTGACTATGATCAAGTTAATTAAAGCTACATGCCTCAGTTTTCTTATCTGTAAAACGTGGCATGAAAATTGCTTCTTATCACAGTAGTGAGGATTAAATAAGTTAAAACCTTAAGGTCTTTAGGAACTGTAATTATTACATATTAAGTACTAAATAATTAACAATTATGAGGAGTGATATCAAATTATTTAATAACTGTTGTGTTTACTGGCTGAACTTCAGCCTTTATCATTAATTTATTAATGATGATGATGATGATGATGACAGTACTATTTACTCAATGACTTCTATTATCAGATACTGTTGGAACATATCTGACATTGAATTTTCCCATCATTGGAAGCAAAGAAAAGGACTTGGGTGCAAGTATTTTATTTGGGAGTTGATCAAGGAAGCACAAGTGATGGATAAGAGAAAGTGATACAAAGAAGGGAAAAGGGCCAATAGCATGTGTTAATGAGTGGTTACCATTCTAATCTTAGTACTGCTCAGGACCCTCTGTGAAGCTTAGCTAGAACATCTAAAAGTGTTCCCAGCACCCATCCAGGATTTAGAGGCTGGGGCATTTATCCACTGACTCCTACTCCACTGTGATTGAAAGTTGCTTTTGGGACCATTATACTTTCCTGCAGTTCTGCAATGCAAGAGATCAACATTTTGAATTGGACTCAACTGCAATTAACAACTGCTTATCCAATTTATCCAGAATGTCCAAGAAACTGAAATATTTTATCACAAGGTGGAGGAGTTATGTAAAGAGCATCTTGAGACTCAAGAAATTCCAAGGAAGAACTTTGACTAATCAGTTTGCACATGAAGCAGCTCCACAAAAGTAAAATATATAGAGAGAAAGTACCCCCAAAATGTTAGCTATTACTGGTATTAGGGAAGAGAACAGATATAGAAATAGTCATTCTTTAGCAGCAGCATACCTTTGTCCTAAACTCTATATAGCCAGCATAGTCCTTTGTCTCAAACAAATATTTGTCTAAAACTCTTTTAAAGAACTGGCCACTTTTGGCCTCATTTATCCCTCTCCCCATGTTTTGGTCTTATCTTCTCTAATAGACTGTGAGCTCCTGGAATGGAAAAATGAGGTTTCTTTCACTATGACACCACAGAACTTAGCAAGTGCCTAGCATGCTATATTTAAGTCAGGACAAAAGAAGGAAGGGAAGAGCATAGAAAGCAAAAGAGAAATAGTATTTTTAAATAATGTCTTACATTTATTGAGTGCTTTTTATATGTCAAGTACTTTATTTTCTAATTTCATCATATTAATCATTCTGTGTGAGTTTTATTAGCTCCATTTTATAGGTAAGACCATTGAGATTTGAATAGGATAAATAAGGTGCTCAAGTTTTTACAGGTAGAAAATAGTAGAACCTGGACTTGAAATTGTGTCTATTTCCTCTGAAAAATCCAAATGGTCATCCAAAATTTTATGCTGCCTCTGAAGAAGCGAAGGGGGAGGGAGGGGGAAATAGAGATGGAAGGAAAGACAGAGCAGAGGGAGGGAGATATTAAGGGATCAATTCTGAACTTGCCTAGGAGTCAAGGCAAAGTTTGCTCTTACTCAAAAAGGTGTCGCAGACTTAATTGATGATTTTTGCATATGAACTAAAAAGGTTTCAGAAGAAATCATGCAGAGATGAAAAGAGTAGTTTCCTGAAACATCATTTTGGAGTTATTTAGTTTAGAGGGTTTTCTGACTTGTTTTTGATTTCTATTTTTGATACAATTAAAATTAGAATTACATGTTCATTTAATTAGGCTAGGACTGTGGCACTAGAGAGAAAACAAAAACAAAACTAATCAACCATGGGATTAAAATAGAAATATTTTCAGATTTTTGCCTCTGATAGTTTAGCTCCAGTATTGTTTTGTTAAATTTCTCAGTTTAGAACAAAGATTTAGATTTAGATTTAGAACAAACAGTTCCAAGTGCTCAAGTCATTTCCAGAGCTAAAACTGCCTGTTTCACATTTTTTCTGTCACACTATGATTTACTGTTTTAATTTTCAACACAAATTTTAGAGTTTTCAAGAAAGGATCTTCAACATGACCCGCGTTTGGGATTTATTTTGCTCCAAACCTCATTGTACCTTGAGGATATTTACTTTATCAAAGATATAAAGCAAAGCCACTGTTTTTCAGAGTGGAAAACAGTTTCAAATGTCATCCTAGGTTTAATACATCCATGATAACCGTGCCCAATACCTGAGATAATTTGGAGGGTTTGAGACCTTTACTTTTTAGAAATAGTTTCTACTTAAGAGTAAAATACTTGTAAAGCCTGGATATATTTGCAAATAATTTTTTGGATATCAGATTCCCTTCACAATTAAGACCAGACATTAAGAAAAGTTTTCCACTCATTCCCACAATCATTACTGCAGTAAAACCACTATATGAACTCTTATAGTGCGAGAAAGGAAAAACCAAGTAAAAAGAAAAGGGAGAGGAATAGAGAAGTATATAGGAAAGATGTAAAAATGGCTTTTTGAAGATAGTTTCACTCATTTAGAAGACAAGTCTCCCTAAGTGTTCACAAATACAGTTCTCTCCTTGATGTTACCCTAAATCTTTGCTTTGGAAAATGTGACAGAGAAATCTGGATGACAGATTTCTCAGTAATTATGCTAACTATTTATATTTATTCATTTCATAAACTTTTACTGGGTGCCTACTAGAGGAAAGAAAGTGAGGTAAAATATACTCACAGTCTATGAGCCAGGTATTATATAATCTTGTATAAAAGAAGAGTTTAGAAAGTCATGAAACTGGACTTCCCTGGTGGCACAGTGGTTAAGAATCCACCTGCCAATGCAGGGGACACGGGTTCGAGCCCTGGTCTGTGAAGATCCCACAAGCTGCAGAGCAACTAAGCCTGTGTGCCACAACTACTGAAGCTCACACTCCTAGAGCCCGTGTTCTGCAACAAGAGAAGCCACCGCGATGAGAAGCCCGTGCAATACAATGAGGAGTAGCCCCTGCTCGCCTCAAGTAGAGAAAACCCGTGTGTGGCAACAAAGACACAACGCAGCCATAAATTAATTAATTTTTAAAGAAGTCATGAAACTTTCTTAAAAGCATATACCGAGTGAACGATAGAGCATGTTCAGATATTTTCTTGTTATATGTTTACCTGTCTAACCCCACTTTCATAATTTGTTCATATAAAAGATGTTCAGTGGATGTTTGCCTGTCAATTCAAAAGGATCTGCCTGTCTATAACAACAGTGACTAAATTAATTAATTAATTAATTTTTAAAGAAGTCATGAAACTTTCTTAAAAGCATATACCGAGTGAACGATAGAGCATGTTCAGATATTTTCTTGTTATATGTTTACCTGTCTAACCCCACTTTCATAATTTGTTCATATAAAAGATGTTCAATGGATGTTTGCCTGTCAATTCAAAAGGATCTGCCTGTCTATAACAACAGTGACTGAGGAAATCAACTATTGGCAATAAAGGTGCCATAACTGAATCTGTACTGCTAATGGTCTTTATGTACTTTCTAGCCTTAGAAGTGTTCATAAAATAATATGGGAACTATGAAACCCTTAAACAATAGTTAACAGTTATTAACATTAAAAGTTTCTTAAAATCCTTACCAAGGTGGGTCAAGGGCATGGACAGTGAAGGAAGCAAAAAGGACTAAAAGCTTAAAATACAATACAAGAACTATGGACAAAATTTTCTCTGCTGTTAGTTTTATAGGGACTCAAGTGAATATGGCATAGTAAGTAAAAAAGGGAGTGTTTGGTGGTAATGGAGAAAAGGGGTATCTTTCGCTCTTTAACACTTGTTAAGAAATTGCTGTTCCCTAAGGCACAAACTATACAAGAAATGACTTCCTAAGGGATTCTTTTAAAGGGATATATTGTTGAGACTTCACAGAAAGAAAAATATTCTAAATATCTTAGACTTTGCATCAGGAAAAAAATTCAACGCTAATATATAACATTAATATGGATTAAATTCATGTGCCATGTTTCTCTGTGATCTTAATTTCTTAATCATTTTCTTGTCAGGAACATTATATGATTTTTAGTACTAATTTTAGAAAAAGATTTTTGATTATCTACTTAATCACAAAGACAAATATCAGGAAAGCTACAACCACACAAAGTACTAAATATGATGTATTTGCATTATATGAGTTGCATCTAAGGATGGTATCTCTTTAAAGAAATTTTCAGGTGATTTATAATGTGATAAATTTTTCATTTGCAAGGAAAGAAGACATATTAATATCAGAAAAAAATATTTCAGAAACAAACTCATAATATTAAAGTTTGTACTCCATGCATTTATCTAACTGAAGAAAAACTTTTCAGAGAGAATAGACTGTGGATTGGAAAGAAATACAATTTTAATGGAAATAAATATTATAAACTAAACTGATAACTGCTGGGTTACTAACTGAAATGAATGGCCAAGTTTCAGGGGTTTATAGAAGTTAAAAAAAAAATGGGCTCTGGAGACAGGCTGCCTTGATTTGGATATTGGTTCTGTCACCATAAGTTGTATGACTGTGGGTGAGTTATTTAATTTCTCTTTGTTTCATTGTGCCATCTGTAAAATGGGGGCAATAACAACATCAATTTCATATGATACTCAGGCACTTAGAGTAGTGTTTAGCATAAAATAAATTCTATACAAGGGGTTGTTGTCATTTTCTAAGAAGGGTATTTGTGGTGGGCAGCTAAGACAGATGCTGGAAGATCACTGGAAAACTAGAGAGTGGAGGTAATAATAAGAGCTGAAATTTTTAAAAAATATATTTGCCTCCATGATAGGCAGATGATAAAAACCATTGGCAAGTTCAGTTCCTTTGTGAAAAGGACACATACACAGATAATATGCATACATCAGTACATTTTTAAGATAATATAAGAAAATGGAAGTATATATAAAATATATAAACTTATTTTAAAAAATAAGTTAGGGACTTCCCTGGTGGCACATTGGTTAAGAGTCTGCCTGCCAATATAGGGGACATGAATTCGAGCCCTGGTCTGTGAAGATCCCACATGCTGCAGAGCAACTAAGCCTGTGCGCCACAACTACTGAAGCCCGTGCACCTAGAGCCCGTGCTCCGCAACAAGAGAAGCCACCGCAATGAGAAGCCCATGCACCACAACAAAGAGTAGCCCCCACTTGTGGCAACTAGAGAAAACCTGTGTGCAGCAACGAAGACCCAACAGAGCCAAAAAAAAAAAAAAGAAAAAGAAAAAAGTCAAATAAATTTTCCTGAATAAAGGGCAATTAGAAGCTAAAGCATCTAAAAGAGCAAAAATATGTAAGTTTTACAATGTACAGATGTGCATAAAAATTTAATTCTCTATTGACTTTGATATAATGTTTGTGTTTAAGGTACCAGGGACACTTGCTGCTACTTCATTATCTTCTCCACTATCCATTGTTGTTATCTTTCTAAAAATGGAAGCCTTCTTAGATAAGTTATTTTCAGAACCCCACTCAAAACTATTCAAAAAGGACATTTTCTCTTCCTTCTTAAATAAAAGCTTTGATATAAAAGAATGATATCAGCTTCATGGCAGCATAAGATGTTCTTGGTTTTGACTATCCCTCACAACTAAAATTTGGCATTCATCCATGAACTAAAGCGCCTCCGTGGGAGTTGTGGAATCCAGCAACATACACCAAGGGACCCCAGAGAGGTTTCACCCACATATGCATCAGGTAATAGGAAGACAGACTTCAGTACAAGCTGTGGAACCAGCATGGGCCTGAGCACTGGCTCAAGCCCTGCTCAGCCACAGAATGGGAGCACCTGAAAAACACTGACTTTTGTGGACACACACAGAGGAGAGAGCCTTTGTAGAAGTCCAGGCTTCCAGAGAAGAAGTTTCAGGACTCCTCTGGAGCAAAAAAACATCTCTTCTGCAGGGGAAAGGGAGAGCAGTGAGTGAGCATCTGGCTTCCCAAGCAGTGAAAGAAGCTGTTATAGAAACCCATTTCTCACTCACAGCAGCCAGAGTATTATTAATCAAGAACTCCAAGACTGGGGAGTGGAGGGGAAGTTAAGGAAAGAGGTAGATAGGACTATCCGAGGGCATTAAAGGGACACAGTTTCAGCTGACTGTATCCTGGACTCAGCAGAGCCCACCCATGAGCTGCAGGGAAAATCTCACTCCAAGATCCCCCAAGTGGCCTTTGAACACCCACAATGACCTGAATTCCAAACTCACACCTCCCCCAACTCTGCAGCTGGCTCCTAGTACATGTTCCTGAGGGCAGTGGCAAGAGTGAGCTTGGATAGAGAGGGAACATGTGCAGAAAACAGGCCAGTGTCTGTGGGCAAGGGAGAAACCACAGTCTTGAGCTGTAGTACCACCACCTTTGGGAAAACAAAAGAGAGGTTAGCAGCTGCCAGCCTGGTGCATTTTAAGATTGAGAGAAGACATACAAGAATTCTGCCACAA
The DNA here is from genome assembly GCF_002837175.3 of Physeter macrocephalus. NCBI lineage: Eukaryota > Metazoa > Chordata > Mammalia > Artiodactyla > Physeteridae > Physeter > Physeter macrocephalus. The sequence goes on from NC_041233.1 coordinate 41,015,146, forward strand.
GAAGGAGCAAGAAGTGTGGAGTAGGTATATGCATACAAGGTCAGAGAAAGTCTCAGAATAGTGTAACAAGACCAGTGAAAATTATCCCTCACTGATAAGAACAGATACTACACTTGATCTTAGCCAAAAGGCTGAGAAGTGATATACAATGGAATATTACTCAGCCATAAAAAGGAACAAAATTGAGTTATTTGTTTAGCAAAAGGCTGAGAAGTGATATACAATGGAATATTACTCAGCCATAAAAAGGGACAAAATTGAGTTATTTGTAGTGAGGTGGATGGACCTAGAGTCTGTCATACAGAGTGAAGTATGTCAGAAAGAAAAACAAATACCATATGCTAATGCATATATATATGGGATCTAAAAAAAAAGGGACTGATGAACCCAGTGGCAGGGCAGGAATTAAGATGCAGATGTAGAGAATGGACTTGAGGACACGGGGTGGGAAGGGGAAGCTGGGGCAAAGTGAGAGAAGCATTGACATATATACACTATCAAATGTAAAATAGATAGCTAGTGGGAAGCAGCAGCATAGCACAGGGAGATCAGCTCAGTGCTTTGTGATGACCTAGAGGGGTGGGCTAGGGAGGGTGGGAGGGAGGCTCAAAAGGGAGGGATATGGTGATATATGTATGCATATGGCTGATTCACTTTGGTGTACAACAGAAACTAACATAGAACTGTGAAGCAATTATACTCCAATAAAGATGTATAAGAAAAAAGTATCCTTCACGTGAAGGCAGCTAATAAAGATTGGAGAGGTGACTGCTACTTCAAATTCAAAAACAACAATGCAAACTCCAAAAAAAAGTGAGGAATCAAGAAAACATGATATCAACAAAATATCACGATAATCATCCTGTAACCAAACCTAAAGTATACAGAGACCTGCAGTTTACCTGATAGAGAATTCAAAATAGCTATTTTGAGGAAACTCAATGAGCTACAAAAAAACACTGTAAGAAAATACAATGAAATCAGGAAAACAAAACACAAACAAAATGAGAAATTCAACAAAGAGATAGGAATCATTAATAAAAACAACAGAAATTCTAAAATTGAAAATTCAGTGAATGAAATGAAAAATGCAATAGAGAACATCAACATTAGAATAGATCAAGGAGAAGAAACAGTCAGTGAATTAGAGGATACAAACTTTGAAATAGCCCAGTAAGAGGAAAACAAAGAAAAAAGAATGAAAAAGACCAAAGAAAGTCTACATGATCTATGGAATACCATTGAAAGAGCCAAAATCAGGATCACTGGAGTTCCATAAGGAGAAGAGAGAGAAGGAGGCAGAAAGATTATTTAAAGAAATAATGACTGAGAATTTCCCAAACTTGGTGGGAGACTGGACTTCTAGTTCATGAAGCTAACAAACTACCCCATTATTTCATTACAAAAAGATCTTCTGCAAGACACACTATAATGAAATTGTCAAAAATCAAAGACAAAGAATCCTAAAAGCAGCAAGAAGAAAAAAGACTGTAACCTACAAAAGAATCTTCATTAAGCTATCAGAAAGTTTCTCAGCAGACACTTACAGGCCAGTAGAAAGTGGGATTATATATTCAAAGTTCTGAAAGAAAAAAATCACCAACCAAGAATACTCTGCATGGCAAAATTATCCTTCAGGTATGAAGGAAAAATAAAGACTTTCCCTGAAACACAAAAGCTGAGGGAGTTTGTCTCCACTAGGTCTGCCTTATAAAAAATGATGAAAGGATTTCTTCAAGTGAAATGAAAGAAGCTAATTAGTTAAGTGAAAATATACAAAAATATAGAACACACTGGGAAAGTTAAATGTATAGTCAAATTCAGAAACCTCATTCTGTAATATGATGGCAAGTTACCACTGAATTATAGTATAAAGGTTAAAGGAAAATAGCATTAAAAATAACTATAGGTACTATAATTTGATAATATATAGTCTAAAAAACATACAATATAAAAAGAGATAAATTGTGACATTAAAAAAGTAAATGGGAAGGAGCAAAAGGGTGGATTTTTTTGTATTTAATCAAAGTTAAGTTGCTATCATCATAAAACAGACTTTTAAAATCTGTAAGATGTCAGCCTCACATGGTGACCACAGAGCAAAAACCTATATTAGATCCACAAAAGATAAAGAGAAGGAAATCAGATCATACCCCCACAAAAAATTATCAGTTCACAAAGAAAGGCATAGAGAGAGGGAAAAACAGCAATGGAATTACAAAAGAACCAGAAAGCAATTAATACAATGGCATTAATAAGTCCTTACATAGCAATAATCACTCTAAACACAAATTTATTGAATTATCCAATCAAAAAGCACAAAGTTTTTACCCTTTGACCAACATCACCCAATTCTCCTACCCCCCAGCCCCTGGTAACCACCATTTTACTCGCTGCATCTACAAAGCTTTTACTTTGTTAGAAGAGGAATAGAGTCTCCAAATCTAAAACACGACATAGTGATTATAGTTAACAATATTGTGTTATATATTTGAAAGTAGCTAATACAGTAGACCTTAAATGTTCTCACACAAAAAAGAAATGATAATTATGTGACATGATTCAGGTGTTAACTAATGCTATGATGGTAATCATATTGCAATGTATAAATGTATCAAATCAATACCCTTGACCTCTTAAACTTACACAATATGTCAATTATATCTCAGTAAATTTAAAAAATAGGAAAAAAATAATAAAAATGGGAAAAAATTTGATACAAAATTGTTACCAAAAAACCAAAAATGTGTACAGAGGAATATGAAAAGGGGGTGGGGGGGAGAAAAGTAAATGAGAGGGGAATAGAAGTGACATTAGGCAAAATAATTGAACCTGCACATGATATGATAGAAATATTTTGCTCAGTTACTGAGAAGATTGCAAGTAAATCTAGAATAGTAGAGACTACAAATAGCTTGGAAAGTTAACAGACTACTGGATAAAATAAATATTGATGTTATCAATCAAAGAGCAACAGATAGAATGATTCCATAAGCACATGAAATTTTCTCAGAATTAAAGTTTGCAAGGTGATTAACGTGAAATCAAAACTATCTGTCTAAAGAAGAGCAGTGGCCTTTGTCATTTCTGAAAATTAAAAAAAAGTTTGAATAACACTTGATTTGAGATTTTATTTCAATTTTAGCATGACCTATGTTAGAAATGTTTGAAGTAGCATCACATAGAGTGTAGTGAGAACAGCACTGAACTATAAAAGTGGAAGAAGGCATTGGAAATGTGGATACTCATAACTGCAAATGTGATGCTGTGGTACTTTCTGGTGTTTATGGACATGTACGACTGGTACCCATATTCCTTGTAAAGTACTGACTTCTTTTTCCACTCCCCACCCCAGGCTCACTTGCATCTGTACTTCATGGCTAATGTAATGGCTGAAGGAGTCGTAACTAGTTATTAACTGAACAATTACAACAATTAATAACAATTGTTAACTTGAATATCTCCAAGGTGAAGAGAGGTCAACTAACTAAAATCCATGGAAAACTGAAAAGTTTTAAAAATGTCACTTACATATACTATAACAGATCTATGAAGTACATACATACATGCATTCATAAACATATATATAGTCAATATATAGCTATGTCTATAACAAAATATTTGGTTTGACTCACTAGCAGGGCTTCCCTATGATGTTTCGGTAAACCAGTGAGCATATTTTAATTGTTAAAAAGTGCTGTCATAAACTAAATGGATCAGATGAAGATATGTGCTAAAAACCGTTCAGATGCTCTATGGGGAATATAGGGCAGGTATACTCCGAATCTGCCTGATAAATTTGTTCAAATAGTTGATATTATATATCAAGCATATTTTGATATATAATATCAAAAGCATAAGCATATTGATATTATAATCAATATATTTGGTATCATTTATCAAGCATATTTTAATAAATAATTACTTGAAGTATACCTCCCTTATTCCTAAAAGGGTTTGAAGTTGGTGCAAAAAAATAGCAAAGAATTAAAAGAAACACATTAATAAAATGGGGGAAAGAAAAGAACACAAAATATAGATTATACTCTGAATTCCTGGAATTACTTACAAAGACCAATCTGTAATAGTTTCTCTTCTTCCTCCTCCTCATCCTTCTTCATCTTCAATAGTTTAAAATCTAAAGAAAAAAGATATCAGCACTTATTTATTGAGAAAGTATTTTGTGGATATATCAATCCTCAACCATTTGAAATCTTTACTGTTTAGCATTGAATGATGGAATAGAACTCCATCATAGTGTATCTTACTTTTACTTGAACAGGGGCACAAATTATATAATAGCTAATACTTATTCAATACTTACTAAATGCCAGATGTTGTTCTAAGAACCTTACCTGTTGAAACTCATAATTCTCTCAAACCAGCCAAGTAATAAATACTATTATTATCTTCACTTTATAGAACCTGGTGTCTTGAGAGTTTTAGGTTATAACTTTATATGGAACATATCTGAACCTTACAGAGCCAGTGATCTTAACCACTATGTTACACTGACTGTGAGTATGCCACAGACTGACATATTTCTCTCAAACATGATAACCACGTAAAAAACTAAAAATATAATACAATACTTGTCACTAAGTCATGTAATAATTACTTATTGAGTAACTATTATTGTCCTAGGAAAATATTGTTATGTGATAAAATGTCCTCTGATACTTATTTTAAAAGATGATGCTCTATATTATTACTCTTATTATCTTTGGATTTCTTGAAAATATCTTTGAATGGAAATAATATTTATATTTCAACCAATGCAAATAAAAATCTATATTAAATATTTATTGTTTTCATATATATTATCCCAGGATTATAGTCTACTCCAAATGAAATTCAGCCAAATCTAAATAATTTTAACAATAGACCTCAGGCAATTTTCTCAGTTATCTACACAAACTATAACTGAATAATGAGATGGCAAGTTTTGTTGTAATTTTAAGTCCACCTTGTTATTCACTTAGCTTTTGTTCCCATCCTGATTCAGTATGCCATTGTGATTACAGCATGTGTGTTGGCAACAAATTCATAACCGTGTTACGACTGTTTTCATATCTCTGAAACATCCATGAAAGTATGTGTTCATGGGGTAGTTTGGAGGAATTAGGTAAAGCACTGTTGCCAGCGTATACTGGCTTTTAATAAGCCAGAATATAGTGGTTTTTAAAAAGCCATTTTAATAATGAGTTTATAAACCATATTTGATATCTCAAATATCAAATATCTCAAATATCTCTCCTTTGACTACATTTGTAGCCTTGAAATTATCCAGCACTGCCCTCTTCATTATTTGTCATATTATACAGACACTGAGCACTTACTGAACTCACGATGTGTGCAAAGTGTTTGATATACAAAATACAAAAATCTTGACAGGCCCTGTTACCTCACTGCATTAGATTTAATAATTAAAGCATTATTTGGGTTAGAACAAAATATCACAAACTTCCTTGGGTAAGGTGTTATAGAGAGGGAGAACAGGATGTACCTCTTTCTCAGTACATTTTATCCGTGAGGATACTGATGAGCTAAGTGACACACCCCTGAATAACAAGGTAAATTTACTGAACACTCTCTTCCAGTTCTAGTGCTATAAATATGTAAATTATAGATTATTCCTAAGTAATTTTTTTTCCTGCAAAATGTTTCTCTACCTTGTCTGGCTTGGCCAGTTTTACAGGCTTCTCAGTTCCTTCTCATTAGGCTATTTTTGTTTGTTTGTTTCTTGAATCAACATACAACAAAACTTAACAAAAGACAGGTGCAAGCTATTTGAAAACTCATGAGATATTGTTTTGATAGATTCAGTAGAGGGAAATCCCAGTAACTATTGGTTTGGGGAAATTCTGGCATCTGTATTTGGCACAGAACTGAGCAGCAAAACTTATGCTGCACTTGAATTCAGATAAACACACACACATGCAAACATATACACAAAAATGGTTTTGAAAAGAAGCTGTCTAGATTGGAGAAAAGGTTTCTATAAATGAAGGAAATAGGCTTTCTTTAGGCATGATACATTTGACTGCTTTTTAAAATTTCCCATCAAGCGGGATGTAAATGTAAATTTGAACTGTAGAATTGAGAGAAATGACTGAATATTTCAGCATTCCTAAACATAAGTATGTTCACAAATATCGTTGTAAAACTGGAAACTTGAGAGAAAAGTGTCTTTGTATTACGCTCCTTGATAACTACATTCCTTTTCCATTTTTCCATTAAAATCTGATGGTGCACACACTCGATTGTGACACATTCAGCTTGCTTTTCATCAAAGATTATTCATTTTCATAGCAACTACTGGGATTAGGAACTAGCACCATACTTTCTATATTACTTTCCTATTCGTGGAGGAAGGATGGACATAGAAGAAAGTAGATGACCAAGGGCAGGAAAAGCAATCAAAATATAAATTCTCATTTCAGAAATAAATGAGTTAGTGTCAAACATATGGATAGTATAGAAATCAGTTCAAAGTAAATGCTAAATATTAGTAATTATTAAAATAACCCAGGTATCATACAGGACCCTCCCTGCTTCTTGAGATCTGAGTAAAAAACGCTTGAAATGCCTCAAATTCCATAGACTTTGGATGTCCAAAACTGTTAAAAGAATTTCAAGTTTCTCATGTAAATATATTATAAATTTGCATTTATATTTGAAGTCAAAGGCTAATTTATTTTTCTTCTATATTCTTCATCCTCTCATATTTCATAGCAGATAGGAAGTATTCAATTAAGTTGCACGAAAGGTAACATCTCAGGTTAAAAGCATGATGTCTTGGGCATGATAGCATTTAAATCAACATTTTAAAAATTCAATTCAATTAAATATTAAAAAGAGACATTGTTATTTGAAGCAATAAATTTAGTAAGTAAATTTAATTGTAAATTATCAAGGTGTTAATACTGCTATCAACTAAGAACGACTAATGTAAGAAAAGCAAACACGCAGATTTCAGCCTGGTTTCGTATCTCATGTAAATCAGGCAGAGAAATATCATGGAGTGTCTAGAAAATCTGACTACCAGGAGAGAAGATGTAAATTAAGTAATTAGAAAGCAGTAAAGCATCATTTTTTTTTAGTGTAAATGGGAGATAGCCAAGAAAGAAAGGGAAAACACAGAAGTGTTGAAATGAAAAAAAAATCACTTGGAAAACGCAGAAACTTCCACAGCATGCAAGGCAGTGAAAACTGCTTCTTAATACTGAAGAGAAAATAGCCAATCTCTCTTAACAGTGGTCTATCTACTACTCTGAATTATATCCTGACATCAATAGGTAGTATATATTTTCATGTTGGACATTGTGAACAGGAAGCAGAGAGGCAGATGGCTTTGTGGTCAGGATGTCAGTGACAGCTTAGATTCTGTACTCCCTTCCCATCCTGCCTTATTTTAGAAAAGAATCACTTTAATTACGGGAGAGAGAAATAACACAATACCAAATTTATTTACTTCATATATAAGAAAGCTAAAAATGCATAGCTGTTTGACTCCAGAACATCTGATCTTTTACAGGAGGCACAGGAAAAGATGCCTGCTGGAGTTGCCTGCCTCAATACAGTGATGTATTTTGAGAGTTTACTTTTGCATTTCTTAACTTTATTCCTGTCACTTTAGATGAGGATGTTTTGACCTACCATCTGTATGTTGTAGACAACATTCACTTCAATGAACTCAATAAAATGTTACACTGGTATATTTCTGACTCTGCCAGTAACCAAAATAAGCTATTTTCCCCCTTAAATGTGCTTCAGTTTCTCCAGTGGTGAAATATATGAACTCGCTTCTTAACAACTGAGAATGATGTTGTGAGTATAGATCATTCTGCTAAAGGTCAGAGGGAGGATATAAGTCAGAAATTTCTGTAGTTGAATTTCAGAAGTTTAGACAGAGACATATTTTAATTGGATCAAATAGGTTACAATACTAGTAAATCCATTTCAGATCCTTCAGGGACATGCTGATATAAGAACTTGGGCAATTTAAAAGTGAAAGAACATTGTGTATGGGCGAACTTTAAAATCATTCCAAAGTAAAGGTAAAAGGTTTATTTATGTTTGCTTATCTACAGTTCATATACTTTCTTATTTTTGTTGTTGTCATTTTTGTTTTTGTTTTTCCTCCTCCTCCTCGTTGTCATTGTCTCCTTCTCCCCTCCCCCTCCTCCCCTCCCCCTCCTCCTCCCCCACCTCCCCCTTCTTTTTCTTCTTTCCTCTTATTCTTCACAAAATTCAGTGTTTGCTAAACTGAAAGCACTAAACAAAAAAATAATCATTTTGCAGAATTTGTCTTAAAGTGACATGCATAGCATCTATTCCAATGATGTTTTTTATGTTTCCTTTTACTCTATTTTGAGGAAATCTTTTGATTTGGGTTTTATTGATGATGTAGGCAAAAATAATAGCTCCCAAATGTTCTAATCCCTAAAATGAATATGTTATGGCAAAAAAGGCTTTGCAGATATGATTAAAGACCTTGTGGGAGATTATTCTCGATTATCCAGAGATAATCCAATATATAACCACAAAAGTCCTTATAAGGAAAAGAGAGTGACAGGAGTGTTAGAGAATATGTGACAACAAAATAGAGGTTGGTTGGAGTGATATGATTGCTGGAAGAGGGCCAGGAGCCAAGGAATGGGGGCAACTTCCGGAAGCTGAACAGGCAAGGAATGGTTTCTCCTCTAGAGCCTCCAGAAAGAAAGTAGCCGAGCCAGCATGTTGATTTTAGCCTCATAATACTCATTTCACACTTGACCTTCAGAATGATAAAAAACCAATAAATTTGTCCTGCTTTAAGCCACTGCATTTGTGGTAACTCTTTATAGGATCAATAGGAACCTAATACAATTGACAATTCATTTTGAGCCCTCAGAGTAGACCACATTTAGTCTTAATAAAGAATCACATAGCTCACATGAGAGTGTTTATATAATAGATCAACAGTATATACAGAGGAATATTTTTTCCTCTTATAGAGAAAATAAAATAGTATACATGTTCTGCCCAGGCAGGAAGCTCTTCACCCTCTGACACAATCTATAAATCACTATTCCCCATTATTAAAAATTTTTTTCTCATCTTTATAGCATGAGGCAGAAAATCAGGCAAACCTGAGATAGCAGTATCTATAGCAGAGATGCTAGTTAGCAGAAAGCTTATCAACATAGCACAAGGACCTTGTCACTTATACACTTGTGACAGAAATTTCAGAGATGCTACTGGGAGATTGGGACCCTGAAAGTAAAATAGTGGTTCAGGATATGTACTTAACATCTGAGTTTTGAGCAGCAGATAGAGACTGTAATTCATAATTAAGACCCTTTCTTTTTTTTTTTTTTTTTTTTTTTTTTTTGTGGTATGCGGGCCTCCCTCTGCTGCGGCCTTTCCCGTTGCGGGGGACAGGCTCCGGACGCGCAGGCTCAGCGGCCATGGCTCACGGGCCCAGCTGCTCCGCGGCATGTGGGATCCTCCCAGACCGGGGCGCGAACCCAGATCCCCTTCATCGGCAGGCGGACGCGCAACCGCTGCGCCACCAGGGAAGCCCCAAGACCCTTTCTTAAAGAAGCTTCTTTCCACTGGTGATTGCAGTGGGCCAGGAAAAGGGTGAAACACAAAAGCAATCAGAAAACCTTATTCAAGTAAAAGAGAAGAGATATCCACAGCAGATGGAACAGAGAAAATATTATTTTCCACACGTGGTTTGAGATTTTACCAGTTTCTTCATTGTGAAGGATTAGAATTAAAAACCAGTCTCCTTATTTATTCATCATCCTTGTAATAAATGTGTGGACTCTTGGATTCTTCTTTTATTTTATGAATTTTAATCCTTTACTATCATTTTTTCTTTTGATGTTTAAATTGTCTCATATTTCCAACAGTCAAATCTCTACCTTCTACAAAACAAGTGGCTTGGACTGAAAGTATCAATATATTGAAACACAATATTGAGCATCTTAGATTAAAAGAGAATAAAGAGACATGTCATCTGAGTACAATGCATGCCCAAGATTTCATTTTGCCTTAAGGGACTTTATTGTGACAGTTAGTAAAATCTGAATAAAATCTATAGATTAGGAAATAGTATTATATCTGTAATGAAGAATGAAGAGAGAATCGGATGTTCAGGGACAGACCTGATACCTGGGATACAGCAATATAAGGAGTAAAATAAAGAGCTCTCCTGGTCTTTGACAGTCATCTATGGGCCCATCTATGGGCCTTACTTGAGTGTTAAAAAGAATGCAGAGATAAAATGAGGGGGCATTTAGAAAATTATTTGTTTAACAAAACTCAGTCCTGTCTATTTTTACACTCACTCGAATTACACTAGTGTGTAGGGTTATCAGGTTTAGCAAATAAAAATACAAGAAGTCCACTTAAATTTGAATTTTATTCAGCCACAAAAATTAATGAAGCACTGACTCATGGTACAAAATAAATGAAACTTGAAAACGTTATACTAAGTGAAAGAAGCCAGACACAAAAGGCCACATATTACGTGATCTCATTTACATGAAATATCCAGAGTAGGCAAATCTATAGAGACAGAAAGTAAATTAGTGGTTGTCAAGGGCTGATGGGAAAGGAGGCATGGGCAGTGAGTGCTAACTGGTTCAGGGTTTCTTTTTGGGGTAACAAAAATGTGCTGGAATTAGTATATATGATTGCACAATTTTGTGACTATTGTAAACCCACTAAATTGAACACTTTGAGTAAATTCTGTGGTATACGAGTTATATCTCAAAAAAAAATCCTAAGAAAAATTTACACAAAACAGACAAACACACACACACACACACACGCACACATATACCCAATAAGCTGACCAGATTTGGTCAGCAGGCCAGCGACTGTCAACCCTTGCCCTACACCAGTGGTTTTTGTCCCAGACAGCACATCAAGGTCAATTTGAGAGGCTTTAAAAATGCTGATGCTAGACCCTCCCTTCTATGATACTGATTCAGTTGGTCTAGGATGGAGCTTGTTTGTACTCTCCAGGTGATTCTGTTGTGCAGCCATGATAGAGAAAAAATACTGATCTAGATAAGTGTTTCTGGCTTCAGCTTTAGCCCAGATCTTTTGTAAACTTGTGGTAGGCAGAATAATAACTTGCCAAAGATGTCCAAGTCTGAGTTCTGAAACCTTTGAGTGGCAAATTACTTTATATGGCAAAAGGGACTTTGCAGATGTGATCAAGTTAAGAACATAGAGATGGGGAAATTTTCTTGAATTATTTGTGTGGCCCAAGCTAATCTCATGGGTCCTGAAAAGCAGAAATCTTTCCTGGCTCTGGTCAGAGGAAGATGTGACTACAGAAGAAAGACTGAAGAGATATAAACTGTCTGGCTTTAAGGAAGAAGGAGATCAAAAACCAAGAAATGTGGATGGTTTCTAGAAGCTGGGAAAAGCAAGGAAACAGGTTCTCCCCTAAAGCCTCCAGGAAGGAACATAACCTTGGTGGCACCTTGAATTTCACCCATGTTGAACTTCTAACCTACAGAAACTTAAGATAATAAATTTATGTTGTTCTAAGTCAAAAGAAAGTTGAATTTTAGATAAACAATGTTTTTCCTTTCTTTTTTTTAAGTGTAAGTATGTTACATGCAATACTGGGGGCATATTTATATTAAATATTTATGTATTGATTATCTTCAATTCAAATTTAATTGACTCTCCTGCATTTTACCTGGTGATCCTCCTAGTGTGTTTATTGAAAAAAAATTCAACTGAAAGGTTAATGTTTCTGGAATATGAGTTTATAATAAATTTGCTGAATCTTATAATGGTGCACATAAAATACACTTAAAAACAATACAATTAATTAGCCTTTCCTTTGGTGTTATGGACAATCTTGTAGTAACTTACTTAAGTGATAAGTTTGAAAAAATTGAATGCTCAGCTAAAATTTAGTTTCAAAAATGTTTTCCTATGTAAACATAGATATTTATAACCTTAAATTTTTGAGAAAAAACATATATCACTTTTTACCAGGAATACTAATAAAAATACTTGGCAGATAGATTCTAAGTCACTCTATACTACTGGGACTTCTTATATACCTAACATGCACTTTCACCAATACAAAACTCCAAATGAAACAGAGAGTTTCATTAATCACTAACTTCATTTAGCATGAACTCAAATTTGCACTTTACCTCTCAAAAAATTCATTGAGAATGAAAAAATATTAAAGTATATATAATGTAAATGTGGTTTCTCTCTTTGGAGATTTAAGCCACTGCAATCATTTTACCTTAGGGAAATGGGTGATGGAATTTTCAAAGCAAGAATATAAATGAACAGGCTTGTCATTTCTCTGAAAGACTACTACACTAATGACAGCAATTTTTTTTTTTAACATCTTTATTGGAGTATAACTGTTTTACAATAGTGTGTTAGTTTCTCCTTTACAACAAAGTGAATCAGTTATACATATACATATGTTCCCATA
>NC_041233.1:41027871-41029113 GCF_002837175.3 Physeter macrocephalus
AGGTCCATCCACCTCACTACAAATAACTAATTTCGTTTCTTTTTATGGCTGAGTAATATTCCATTGTATATATGTGCCACATCTTCTTTATCCATTCATCTGTTGATGGACACCTAGGTTGCTTCCATGTCCTGGCTATCGTAAATAGAGCTGCAATGAACATTTTGGTACATGACTCTTTTTGATTTATGGTTTTCTCAGGGTATATGCCCAGTAGTGGGATGACAGCAATTATTTTTAAAGGACTGTTTTGAAATGTGTGGAACTGAGCCTTAATAATTTAGCTGTCTCTTTATAAATGTACTCTCCTTCATCTATGAGAATTAAGTTACTTCTCGAACCTCATCAGCAGTGATGTGTCTACACTAATTCATCCCTGACCACTGTCCTAGTTCTTCTTCTGATGAACAACAAACAGGGTGCTCAGGCTTGTTGGGGGTAGCTAGATATGTTGCAATGCCCCCAGATAAACAAAAGGAGCTGCCCCAAAACCTTGATTCCTGTAGAATCAAGGTTTTTCTGCTCACAGATTCATCAGTTTCTTCCAAGTTATCAGAAGTGTTATTTTATATTACAGATTTTGCAAGTACAGTGGAATAGAGATGCATGGGTCTGTTGATCTTCTGATCCCAGACATAAAATCAGCACAAACAGGTTGCACATTTTCAAGCTTGGAAATGTAGCTTTTTTTTTTTTGCCTTTGAATTGTATACCTGTTGCTGAAGACCTCACTGTATTGTGCATTTGCCTCGCAAATTTAGGAGTGGTTCTTGGCCCAAAGCAACAATATTTTCTCTGGTCACTTGGTGTAGTCTGAGGTGTGCTACTGAAAAATAATTATTTTTTTTTTAGGATTTTTTTTAAATTTTATTTTTTTAAACAGCAGGTTCTTATTAGTCATAAATTTTATACACATCAGTGTATACATGTCAATCCCAATCGCCCATATCAGCACACCACCATCCCCACACCCCTGTGGCTTTCCCCCCTTGTTGTCCATATGTTTGTTCTCTACATCTGTGTCTCAACTTCTGCCCTGAAAACCGGTTCATCTGTACCATTTTTCTAGGTTCCACATACATGCATTAATATACAATATTTGTTTTTATCTTTCTGACTTACTTCACTCTGTATGAAAGTCTCTAGATCCAACCACATCTCAACAAATGACTCAATTTCGTTCCTTTTTATGGCTGAATAATATTTCATTGTATATATGTACCACATCATCTTTATCCATTC
>NC_041233.1:41029582-41030289 GCF_002837175.3 Physeter macrocephalus
TCCACACCCTGTCCAGCATTTGTTGTTTGTAGATTTTCTGTTGATGCCCATTCTAACTGGTGTGAGGTGATACCTCATTGTAGTTTTGATTTGCATTTCTCTAATAATTAGTGATGTTGAGCAGCTTTTCATGTGCTTCTTGGCCATCTGTATGTCTTCTTTGGAGAAATGTCTATTTAGGTGTTCTGCCCATTTTTGGATTGGGTTGTTTGTTTCTTTAATATTGAGCTGCGCGAGCTGTTTATATATTTGGGAGATTAATCCTTTGTCCGTTGATTCATTTGCAAATATTTTCTCCCATTCTGAGGGCTGTCTTTTTGTGTTGTTTATGGTTTCCTTTGCTGTGCAAAAGCTTTTCGTTTAATTAGGTCCCATTTGTTTATTTTTGTTTTTATTTCCATTACTTTAGGAGGTGGATCAAAAAGACTTTGCTGTGATTTATGTCAAAGAGTATTATTCCTATGTTTTCCTCTAAGAGTTTGAGTGTCCGGTCTTATATTTAGGTCTCGAATCCATTTTGAGTTTATTTTTGTGTATGGTGTTAGGGAGTGTTCTAATTTCATTGTTTTACATGTAGCTGTCCAGTTTTCCCACCACCACTTATTGAAGAGACTGTATTTTCTCCATTGTATATCCTTGCCTCCATTGTCATAGATTAGTTGACCATAGGTGCGTGGGTTTATCTCTGGGCTCTCTATCTTGTTCCA
>NC_041233.1:41030557-41031097 GCF_002837175.3 Physeter macrocephalus
TATCTCTCCATCTATTGGTATCATCTTTAATTTCTTTCATCAGTGTCTTATAGCTTTCTGCATACAGGTCTTTTGTCTCCCTAGGTAGGTTTATTCCTAGGTATGTTTTTCTTTTTGTTGCAGTGGTAAAGGGAGTGTTTTATTAATTTCTCTTTCAGATTTTTCATCATTAGTGTATAGGAATGCAAGAGATTTCTGTGCATTAATTTTGTATCCTGCAACTTTACCAAATTCATTGATTAGCTCTAGTAGTTTTCTGGTGGCATTTTTAGGATTCTCTATGTATAGTATCATGTCCTCTGCAAACAGTGACAGTTTTACTTCTTTTCCAATTTGTATTCCTTTTTTTTCTTTTTCTTCTCTGATTGCCGTGGCTACGATTTCCAAAACTATGTTGAATAATAGTGGTGCGAATGGACATCCTTCTCTTGTTCCTGATTTTAGAGGAAATGCTTTCAGTTATTCACCATTGAGAATGATGTTTGCTGTGGGTTTGTCATATATGGCCTTTGTTATGTTGAGGTAGGTTCCCTCTATGCC
>NC_041233.1:41031964-41033010 GCF_002837175.3 Physeter macrocephalus
GGTCTGTAGGTATTTTTTGATTTCCTCTTTGATTTCTTCAGTGATCTCTTGGTTATTTAGTAACGTATTTCTTAGCCTCCATGTGTTTGTGTTTTTTACGTTTTTTTCCCCTGTAGTTCATTTCTAATCTCATAGCATTGTGTTCAGAAAAGGTGCTTGATATGATTTAAGTTTTCTTAAATTTACTGAGGCTTGACCTGTGACCCAAGATGTGATCTATCCTGGAGAATGTTCTGTGCACACTTGAGAAGAAAGTGTAATCTGCTGTTTTTGGATGGAATGCCCTATAAATATCAATTAAATCTATTTGGTCTATTTTGTCATTTAAAGCTTCTGTTTCCTTATTTATTTTCATTTTGAATGATCTGTCCATTGGTGTAAGTGATGTGTTATAGTCCCCCACTATTATTGTGTTACTGTTGATTTCCTCTTTTATAGCTGTTAGCAGTGGCCTTATGTATTGAGGGGCTCCTATGTTGGGTGCATATATATTTATAATTGTTATATCTTCTTCTTGGATTGATCCCTTGATCATTATGTAGTGTCCATCCTTGTCTCTTGTAACATTCTTTATTTTAAAGTCTAATTTATCTGATATAAGTATTGTTACTCCAGCTTTCTTTTGATTTCCAATTGCATGGAAAATCTTTTTCCATCCCCTCACTTTCAGTCTGTATGTTTTCCTAGGTCTGAAGCGGGTTTCTTGTAGACAGCATATATATGGGTCTTGTTTTTTATCCATTTAGCAAGCCTGTGTCTTTTGGTTAGAGCATTTAATCCATTCATGTTTAAGGTAATTATGGCTATGTATATTCCTATGACCATTTTCTTATATGTTTTGTGTTGGCTTTTTTAGGTCCTTTTCTTCTGTTGTGTTTCCCACTTAGAGAAGTTCCTTTAGCGTTTGTTGTAGAGCTGGTTTGGTGGTGCTGAATTCTCTTAGCCTTTGCTTGTCTGTAAAGCATTTGATTTCTCCATCGAATCTAAATGATATCCTCACTGGGTAGAGTAATCTTGGTTGTAGGTTCTTCCCTTTCATCACTTTA
>NC_041233.1:41039554-41041267 GCF_002837175.3 Physeter macrocephalus
GTCTGTTCATATTTTCTATTTCTTCCTGGTTCAGTCTTGGGAGGTTATACCTTTCTAAGAATTTGTCCATTTCTTCCAGGTTGTCCATTTTATTGGCATAGAGTTGCTGGTAGTAGTCTCTTAGGATGCTTTGTATTTCTGCCGTGTCTGTGGTAACTTCTCCTTTTTCATTTCTAATTTTATTGATTTGCGTCCTCTCCCTCTTTTTCTTGATGAGTCTGGCCAGTGGTTTATCAATTTTGTTTATCTTCTCAAAGAACTAGCTTTTAGTTTTATTGATCTTTGCTATTGTTTTCTTTGTTTCTATTTCATTTATTTCTGCTCTGATCTTTATGATTCCCTTCCTTCTGCTAACGTTGGGTTTTGTTTGTTCTTCTTTCTCTAGTTCCTTTAGGTGAAAGGTTAGATTGTTTATTCCAGATGTTTCTTGTTTCTTGAGGTAGGATTGTATAGCTATAAACTCCCCTCTTAGAACTGCTTTTGCTGCATCCCAGAGGTTTTGGATCATTGTCATTGGTCTGTAGGTATTTTTTGATTTCCTCTTTGATTTCTTCAGTGATCTCTTGGTTATTTAGTAACGTATTTCTTAGCCTCCATGTGTTTGTGTTTTTTACGTTTTTTTCCCCTGTAGTTCATTTCTAATCTCATAGCATTGTGTTCAGAAAAGGTGCTTGATATGATTTAAGTTTTCTTAAATTTACTGAGGCTTGACCTGTGACCCAAGATGTGATCTATCCTGGAGAATGTTCTGTGCACACTTGAGAAGAAAGTGTAATCTGCTGTTTTTGGATGGAATGCCCTATAAATATCAATTAAATCTATTTGGTCTATTTTGTCATTTAAAGCTTCTGTTTCCTTATTTATTTTCATTTTGAATGATCTGTCCATTGGTGTAAGTGATGTGTTATAGTCCCCCACTATTATTGTGTTACTGTTGATTTCCTCTTTTATAGCTGTTAGCAGTGGCCTTATGTATTGAGGGGCTCCTATGTTGGGTGCATATATATTTATAATTGTTATATCTTCTTCTTGGATTGATCCCTTGATCATTATGTAGTGTCCATCCTTGTCTCTTGTAACATTCTTTATTTTAAAGTCTAATTTATCTGATATAAGTATTGTTACTCCAGCTTTCTTTTGATTTCCAATTGCATGGAAAATCTTTTTCCATCCCCTCACTTTCAGTCTGTATGTTTTCCTAGGTCTGAAGCGGGTTTCTTGTAGACAGCATATATATGGGTCTTGTTTTTTATCCATTTAGCAAGCCTGTGTCTTTTGGTTAGAGCATTTAATCCATTCATGTTTAAGGTAATTATGGCTATGTATATTCCTATGACCATTTTCTTATATGTTTTGTGTTGGCTTTTTTAGGTCCTTTTCTTCTGTTGTGTTTCCCACTTAGAGAAGTTCCTTTAGCGTTTGTTGTAGAGCTGGTTTGGTGGTGCTGAATTCTCTTAGCCTTTGCTTGTCTGTAAAGCATTTGATTTCTCCATCGAATCTAAATGATATCCTCACTGGGTAGAGTAATCTTGGTTGTAGGTTCTTCCCTTTCATCACTTTATCATGCCACTCCCTTCTGGCTTGTAGAGTTTCTGTTGAGAAATCAGCTGTTAACCTTATGGGAGTTCCCTTGTATGCTGTTTGTCATTTTTCCCTTTTTGCTTTTAATTATTTTTCTTTGTCTTTAATTTTTGTCAGTTTGATTACTATGTA
>NC_041233.1:41041306-41079348 GCF_002837175.3 Physeter macrocephalus
TTAGTGTTGTCCCAGAGGTCTCTTAGGCTGTTTTCATTCCTTTGCATTCTTTTTTCTTTATTCTCTTCTGCAGCAGTGAATTCCACCATTCTCTCTTCCAGGTCACTTATCCTTTCTTCTGCCTCAGTTATTTTGCTATTGATTCCTTCTAGTGTAGTGTTCATTTCAGTTATTGTATTGTTCATTTCTCTGTTTGTTTGTTCTTTAATTCTTCTAGGTCTCTGTTAAACATTTCTTGAATATTCTCGATTTTTGCCTTCATTCTTTTTCCGAGGTCCTGGACCATCTTCACTATCATTATTCTGAATTCTTTTTATGGAAGGTTGCCTGTCTCCACTTCATTTAGTTGTTTTTCTGTGGTTTTATCTTGTTCCTTCATGTGGTACATAGCCCTCTGCCTTTTCATCTTGTCTATCTTTCTGTGAATGTGGTTTTTGTTCCACAGGCTGCAGGACTGTAGTTCTTCTTGCTTCTGCTGCCTGCCCTCTGGTGGATGAGGCTATATAAGAGGCTTGTGTAAGTTTCCTGATGGAGGAACTGGTGGTGGTAGAGCTGACTCCTGCTCTGGTGGGCAGAGCTCAGTAAAACTTTAATCCACGTGACTGTTGATGGGTAGGGCTGGGTTCCCTCCCTGTTGGTTGTTTGGCTTGAGGCAACCCAATACTGGAGACTACCTGGGCTCTTTGATGGGGCTAATGACAGACTCTGGGAGGGCTCATGGAGTACTTCCCAGAACTTCTTCTGCCAGTGTCCTTGTCCCCACCGTGAGCCATAGCCACCCCCCGCCTCTGCAGGAGACCCTCCAACACCAGCAGGTAGGTCTGGTTCAGTATCCCCTAGGGTCACTGCTCCTTCTCCTGGGTCCTGATGTGCACATTACCTTGTGTGTGCCCCCCAAGAGTGGAGTCTCTGTTTCCCCCAGTCCTGTCAAAGTCCTACAATCAAATCCCACTAGCCTTCAAAGTCTGATTCTCTAGGAATTCCTCCTCCCGTTGCCGGGCCCCCAGGTTGGGAAGCCTGACGTGGGGCTCAGAACCTTCACTCCAGTGGGTGGGCTTCTGTGGTATAAGTGTTCTCCAGTCTGTGAGTCACCCACCAGCAGTTATGGGATTTGATTTTACTGTGATTGTGCCCCTCCTACCATCTCATTGTGGCTTCCCCTTTGTCTTTAGATGTGGGGTATCTTTTTTGGTGAGTTTTAGTGTCTTCCTGTTGATGACTGTCCATCAGCCAGTTGTTACTCTGGTGCTCTCGCAAGAGGGAGAGCAGGTCCTTCCATTCCGCCATCTTGGTTCCTCTCTAAAAAGTAATTTTTTTTCTTTTTTTTTCTTTTCTTTTTTTTTTTTTTGCGGTACGCGGGCCTCTCACTGTTGTGGCCTCTCCCGTTGCGGAGCACAGGTTCCGGACGTGCCGGCTCAGGGGCCATGGCTCACGGGCCTAGCTGCTCCGGGGCATGTGGGAGCTTCCCGGACCGGGGCAGGAACCCGTGTCCCCTGCATCAGCAGGTGAACTCTCAACCACTGCACCACCAGGGAAGCCCTGAAAAATAATTCTTAATAAGGACACAAAAAAGTATCTCCTCTGTGGTCTTGCTCTAGAGCCTAACATATTATTATTATAATTTCATTCTATAGTTTAAGGCAAGAGCCTGCAAATGTTTTCTATAAAGGGCAAATTAGTAAATATTTTCAGTTTTATGGATATAAGGTCTCATTTACAACTACTCATCTCTGTCCTTGCAGCACTGAGGAAGTCATAGAAAATATGTAAATAGAATGGAGTATGGCTATGGCTGTGTTCCCATAAATTTTAATTACAAATACAGGCAATAGGACAGATTTGACCTGTAGGGTATAGTGTCGTCTACCTCAGTAAAAGCAATACCTCTTTAGAAGGCCTTGGTAAACTCCAAACCCTTTGGAAAAGAACCATATTAAGTCATGTCCTGTCTTTCATAATTTATTGTAAACTGTCTTATCAAATTTTCAACCAGTTGTCTGAAGACTTGGAAAAATACAGAATTTTTTGGTAGAGGAAAAGTAAATTCAAGGAAAAAGCAATATTCTACAAATATATCCTATAGAATGCTAAAGTAGGAGATGAACAGATATTATAATAAAAAGGATCAACTGTGATTTTGAAATTCTAATTTTAAAAAGTGAATTGGCTTTCTTTGCTCTAGAATTGTCAGTCTTTAATATGCTAATATATATTGTAGATCTCCAAGACTGGATTATAATATAAATTGTATTCCAAGTAGTACCTTAATTTCACAATGCACACTTAAAAATATCTAGCCAGCTTTAAAAATATAATTTCTCTTCAAGATGAATGGCAGAGAATGGCACTCAATTCTAGAGTGTTTATCATAATGAAAATTGTGGTGATGCAAAGGAGAAAATCACAATAGGCATTCATGCTTTGGAATTATCATCTCTAAAAAGCTATAAATAAGCCATGGAATTCTGAAAATTATCTTTGGAAAATTAAAGTTACAAAATGCTAACTTTAAATATTTATCTGTACATTTCTTAATTTTTAATGTACACTCATTTTATACTGATAAGAAAAAGTTTATCATTGCTATGCTCCTACATTTTGTCATTCCTCGTGTATATATTTGGCTTCTTCCAAGCACTGAGAACTGAATGAGGCTCTGGATTTGGAACAGAACACACTATTTTTCTAAGCGTTCTTTTGGTTTTCAGGGGCCTCACTTTACTCCCCTAAATTTTAGGTCTTTCACATTACCTCTAATTGTTCAACATCCTTGATAAAGGCTAATTCCTTTTAAGCACTGTATCATGAGCTCCAAAATTACCTTTCACTACTTCTTTCCTTCCACCAGCGTGTGTAATTACTCATTCTATTATCTAGGTCTACAAAGGAAAAAAACTAATTTCTGCCAAATAATATAAACTAATGTTAAATTCTCCATGAATATACTTTCATTCTAAAAGTTATGTTGTAAATTATCAAAATTCCTAACCCATTTTAATTTTAATATTGCTCATTTCATATTTTACAGATTATACATTGATCTGTATGTTCTTTCATCTGTCTATTGTTCTATTATCTCTCTGTTCCTACTATTTCTATTGTCTGTCATATTTCAAATGTCTGTTTCCATACTTTAATGCAAACAAATTTCCTAATCTTTTATGCTATAAGTACAATTGTAGAACAAATTTTTGTAGTAGAAATGGGACCAAATGGCTACATGTGTGAAGTCCTTGACATGTGCCAGGTATGATACTTCTATTAATTCTACTCCTTGCAAATATATCACAAGAATGACATTATTATACTCATCTAATGTGGGAAACTGAGAATTTGAGAATTTAAGTACTATCAATCTGGAGAATCTTACTTTGAACTCAGGTATGTGTGACTCAATAATCTCATTTTTTCCACCACAACGTATTGACTCTCTTGCGTACTTTGAAAAGAAATAGATTCCATGGTTAAATCAGATGTGAAGTATTTTTAATTATGTAAATTTTTGTTTGTTTTCTGGGACATCATTTATCTTTATCTTATACATATTACTCTCTGTCAAAGACATATTGGCCTCTAGCCACAAAAGATCCCAAAGGACTAGAGAATAAGGAGTTTTATCATTTTGACTCATTTCTTATATTACTAGGAACTAAGCAATGATGTCTTCAAATCTTCATTTATAGCAAGACCAACTTTTGGAAGATTTTCTTTCTACAACTAGTGTGTGAAACATAAATAATGTTGTCAGATCCAGATTTTGTAATTGTTGAGATAACCTCAAGAAAGTAAGAAAATATAATGTATGTCATTACATTGCTCCCAATTAATTAGTAACCAGTTACAATTTAGCCTAAAGAAATTATCCTATTTTATAAGCTGGCTTATTAAACAAGTTCATAAGTGGTATCCTCTAATCTAAAAGCTTTCTTTTTGAAAATCCCATATGTGTCTACTAATTAATAAAGAGCATAGATTTCACATTTTTGCAGAAAGATTGAGTTCCTGATGACAATGATTTAAAGGAAACAGTTACCCATTGTATCTCTCTGTTGAACAATTCAGTATCAGTAATGATAAAAAAAGTTCAAGAGCCTGAATATAAAAATAGATCCTGCTTGTTAATAATGACATTTGCTATTTTACTAGAATTAATCTTTCAGCCTGCTCTGAGTCTGCTTAAGTCTTTAATAATCTTGTCATAATGGAAAAAGCTGGAAACAATCTAAATTCATCTACATATGTCAGATGCAGAACTCAGGACAGGATAGGTGTGTTGATTCCTCTCTGATGTATTGATTCTTTTGTCCCAGCCTAGGTACTGGCCACTGAGAGGCTCAGGAGGAATTGTGCTGCTAAGCTAGGCAAGATTTACACTTGCTTCCCAGAGATGATGCTGCAAACTGAAACCATGTTGGATTTAGGGCTATTGAGTAGGGATGCATAGAGGAAGCACACTCTGAAATTTTCCATAATTCTGGAAAATATTTTAGAGAATTAAGAACAGTTCTATTGAGAAATATGTATTTAAATGTCCTTAAAATTCTTGTGAAACAGTGACGGCTTGAAGAAGGTGAAGTGGCTGTGTGCGCCAGAGTGGAAAGCATCCAGCATATGGAACATGCCAAAATGTACCCTAACTATTCCAAGATACTTCTTACTGCCATAAATTGGTGATAATAATAGCAATGCCTATCCATTTCATAAGGAAATTGTAAGGTCTAATAAAATAAGCATGTGAATCTACAGTCTAATTTGAAAAGGACTGTCCAAGACTTTGGTGTCATAGTATCTCCTTTGGAAAGAGTTTGTGAGTGAAGAAAATATATCAATGCCAGTTGCCAGTTACTGTGCTTTGTTATGGTTAATGCTCACAGAGTAATTTTTGCAAAGACCAGTAATAACAAATAGCATACCTTGTTAATGGCAAGAGACCTTGAAGATAACTACCTTGGATACAAACTAGAGAAAAATCTATGAATATCAATTATATTACTGTTGTTTTTTCAATGTTTAGAAATAATTGGAGACTATAGTGAGTGGACATTCCATACTCAGTTCTTCTAACAACAATGAAAATAGAATTTTGCAAGCATCTTGAGGGACAAAGCTGCAGATTAATGTGGAGTACTATAGCAATGATATCTCATACATTTTCCATATAAATTCAATTTATTTTTTGTTTATCACTCACTCATGAAAAGTACTGAATTTATCATCTCCAAGTTCGGTGGCAGAGACTGTGATTGTTTTATATAAAATATGGGCTACGTGGAATATGTAATATTCATTGCAGAAGATTCTGGGGCAATAAGAGGGATGTAGAGTTGCTGTCTGCATGAGGCGCACTCTGTTACTGGCAGTTAGATTATGCAGTCTATGTAGAGAGATATCTGGCTGCTAATTAGGTGAGACATGCCATACATATTAAGCTGCTAAACTGATGACTCTAAAAAATGTAATATTGCTTTCCCTTCAAAACTTTGTTAAGATTGGCAAGTCCTGAAAAGTATATGCTTTTTTATGAGTAAGACCAACTTGAAGACAATTTCGGAATTACTCAGAAAAGTGGGAAACATTATTTACAGAGAAATATCCAGGCCTGACATTTAGAAAAGAATGGGTGCATTTCAACTAGAGGAAATAAGAAGGGTTGAATTTGCAGCTCTCCCGAGTTATTATTGATTTCTGATTTTTGATGGTCATTAGTCCAGTCAATTGAATGATAATTGATGGAGCTGGAACATAAATCCCTGGGACTAATTCCAGACTCCATCCATACTCTTAACCAGTATACTACATGCCCTCCTTTCCCACACTTTATTACTGCTTGTTATCTCTAAACTTCAAGCTCTGTAAAAGAGTATAAGTCATTAAAGATAGCTTAAAACATTGGGTGAGATTTTAATGAAGTCAGGATCAAATATATTTCATGAAGAGATCTATCATTTAAATACTCAGTTCACAGCTGTCCTACATCTATTCCCTATTAGATTCTCCCAAATAAGCATGGTTAGAAGTATACTATTTTTGGCAACTTTAATTATATAATAGAAGTCATATTATTTAGAATTTGTCCAGTGAGGATATGAAGCATGCAAAAGTCATTATAGAAAGAATTTGAGAGATCTGGATATTAAAAAATAATAATGACAACTTATAAGTATTTAATAGAAGTTCTCTCCCATATTTGGTAAAGTTTCTCTCCCATATTTGGTAAAGTTGGGTGTTGCTTTTAGCCTGGGCTACTGCTCTCTGGTCTGCCCAGTAGCACTGTGCTATATATATGTTTGCTCATGCTGTTGCCTTGACTGGGAAATTTCTTGCTCCACAGCCTCTACATGTCCAAATGGTACACAATATTCACAATCCTGATAAAATCCCACCCCCTCTAGGAAATACTGTCTTACCTATCCCACAATAAGATGCTTTCATTCTAGATTCTTATTACCAGAAGAGTATACCCCATGCTTTGCAGACTTCAAATTGCAATATCTTTTCTTAAAACAATCTTTGAGCCATAGGATCCAGGGACGAGATTTACATTTTGATAGTATTAAAAAGCCCAAAGTACATTCAGAGGCAAAATATAAGGTTCAAAGAAGATTACCAGATTAACTAGTTTCGTAAAAGACATTAATTTAATATTCATTTGCAAAATTGACTTCTACAGGTTCTGCTTCCTCTTAGGATATAGATGGATGCAAAGATGGTGCGCATGAATGAAACACAAGGTCCATTTTATGAATGATCACAGGATAAAACATTGGGAGCCATAAAAATAGTTACAAAGAAAATGACTGAAATGTATCGATAACAAATTAAGGGCCAAGTATGGATGTGCATTCAGTTTAGAATTCCTGGGAGGACCAAACTCGTGGGAGGTACACACTCTTTGATATTTCTATTTTTTGGACTTTTTCTGGTTCCAATAAGAAATATTTAGAGGAGAAACTGGAGGGAGCCCTTTGGTGGTTTAGATGTTCAGGGTATGATAAAGTCTAAAGGAAGAACAGGAGAAAGCCCTTCCACAATCCTGACCCTACATGAGTAAAAGGGGGTGGTCAACCACTGCTGGCAACTTTGCTCTGATATGTCTGCTACTGGGGCAAGGGCATAAAACAACACCTCCCACACCCAACACAAACATACACTACCAAGCAAAAGTCATCAAGAAAGCATAGACTGGGGGCTTCCCTGGTGGCGCAGTGGTTGAGAGTCCGCCTGCCGATGCAGGGAACATGGGTTTGTGCCCCGGTCCGGGAAGATCCCACATGCCGCAGAGCGGCTGGGCCCGTGAGCCATGGCCGCTGAGCCTGCGCATCCGGAGCCTGTGCTCCGCAATGGGAGAGGCCACAACAGTGCGAGGCCCGCATACCGCTAAAAAAAAAAAAAAAAAAAAAAAAAAAGAAAGCATAGACTATCCATTTTTCCTACCTTGAACTGACACTATGGAAAAGTCATTTGCCACTGTAGAACAAGCAGGAGACTTGTTCCTAATATCCTATACTGATACCATGCTACAACTGGCAAAGGGTCAGGAAACTCATTCAACCCCAAGAAATTCCACCAATAAAAGGTTTTGTGTGTCTTGGGCAAAAGGGCAGGAAACCAGAATATTGCAATAGCCCAGCTCCTTAAGCTCAGGTTCCCAGAGCCTGCCTAAGACTGAGGCTAAAGCAGAAAATCTCAGAAACAAACAGCTTTCTCCCTTATTACCATCCTGGGAACCTTATACAGAGTAAAATGCAATAAGAGTTTATCACTAGGTTAAGTGCAAGAATACAGAGAGCTACCCGTTTTATGATGCAGGCATACAGTACATGCTGAAAGGTTAGGTTGGAAGAAGTACACACACACAAAATATCTCCAGCTTCAGGCCACACACTAAAAACAAGATAGCGTCAATCAACCACTTAAGTAATGTAAAACACTGAAGATAAATATAGAAACTACGAAATTCAAACCCAGCTCAACTACTGCCTACATGAGCCAATCCCACATACTAATAACTCAAAAGAAGAATAAGCATACATTTTTAATTAATTTCTTTAGTTCCTAATTTTTTTATAAACAATATCTGGCATTCAATACGATAATTTTAAGACATGCTAAAAAGCAACAATAAAAATGACCCATAGAAATAAAGATAGTTGTGGTGATATTGAAATTATTAAAAAGGAATTAATAATAAATAGAGAATCCAAGAATTGTGAGAAAGCATCAAATGGTCTAACATATGTGTATTTTGAGTCTCGGAAAGAAATGATAGAGAATAGGGCAGAAGAAAGAATTGAAGTGATAATATCTGAGAATTTTCTAAGCTTAATTTCAAGAAAGGTAGACTTCTGATCAAGAAACATTACTAAGAATGAAGAGCTAAATTACAAAATAATAAAAGGTCAACTTCTCAAGAAGCCATAACAATCCTAAATGTGTATAAACATAAAAACAAAACTTCAAATTACATAAATAAAAGTCTGATAGAATAAAGTATAGAGACATGCCCAATTAGACTTAAACATAGCTCTCTCAGTAATCTATAGATTTATAGTAATATATAACAATGTATAGACAACACTCAGAAAGATATAGCCTTGTACAACACTGTCAAATAAATTGAACTAATTGACATTAATGAAAAACCCATTAACATAAGAAGATTACACATTCTGTTCAAGACATTCAACAAGACTGACCAGAATAAAATTTGCAAATTAAAAAAAAATACATGTCTGAAAACAATGGAATTAAACTAGAAATAAGAAAGAGAAAATGACAGAAAGATGTCCAACATACTTGAAAAATAAAAATCATATTTTGAAATAATGCATGAGTAAAAGAGAAAAGACAGGTTAAAAATATTTTTAACTGAATTAAAATACAATATCAGTATATCAAAACTTGTGAAATGCAGCTAAAGCTACTTTTAGAGGGAAATTAATAACATTACATTCTTTTATTAGAAAAGGAAAAAAAAGCCTAAAATTTAACCCAAAGTAAGTAGGAGGAAGGAAATAACAATGACAAAAGGAATCAATGAATTAGAAAACAGAAAACATTATAGAAAATGAATGGAAGTAAAAGCTGGTTTGTTGAAAAATTATTAAAATTAATAATCTAGTCCAGTTGATCAATTAAAAACAATACCAGCCTAAAATAGAGAAATGAAAGAAGAAACATCCTACAAAACTAACAAACATTAAAAAGCAAAAAGGTAATAACATGAATATTCAATGTCAATGCATCCTACAAATGTGATAACATGAGTAAATTTCCTGAAAGACAATAACTAAAGAATTAGATATGCTGAAATTAAATGAAATTCACATCACAGTTATAGCCCATATATATATATTCCAAGCCTAAATTAATTCTACATTAGTGAATTCCACCAAATTTAAAGAAATAAAAAATACCAATTATATACAGTCAAATTACATAAATAAAAGTCTGATAGAATAAATAGATAAAGTATAGAGACATGCCCAATTAGACTTAAACATAGCTCTCTCAGTAATGTATAGATTTATAGTAATATATAACAATGTATAGACAACACTCAGAAAGATATAGCCTTGTACAACACTGTCAAATAAATTGAACTAATTGACATTAATGAAAAACCCATTAACATAAGAAGATTACACATTCTGTTCAAGACATTCAACAAGACTGACCAGAATAAAATTTGCAAATTAAAAAAAAATACATGTCTGAAAACAATGGAATTAAACTAGAAATAAGAAAGAGAAAATGACAGAAAGATGTCCAACATACTTGAAAAATAAAAATCATATTTTGAAATAATGCATGAGTAAAAGAGAAAAGACAGGTTAAAAATATTTTTAACTGAATTAAAATACAATATCAGTATATCAAAACTTGTGAAATGCAGCTAAAGCTACTTTTAGAGGGAAATTAATAACATTACATTCTTTTATTAGAAAAGGAAAAAAAAGCCTAAAATTTAACCCAAAGTAAGTAGGAGGAAGGAAATAACAATGACAAAAGGAATCAATGAATTAGAAAACAGAAAACATTATAGAAAATGAATGGAAGTAAAAGCTGGTTTGTTGAAAAATTATTAAAATTAATAATCTAGTCCAGTTGATCAATTAAAAACAATACCAGCCTAAAATAGAGAAATGAAAGAAGAAACATCCTACAAAACTAACAAACATTAAAAAGCAAAAAGGTAATAACATGAATATTCAATGTCAATGCATCCTACAAATGTGATAACATGAGTAAATTTCCTGAAAGACAATAACTAAAGAATTAGATATGCTGAAATTAAATGAAATTCACATCACAGTTATAGCCCATATATATATATTCCAAGCCTAAATTAATTCTACATTAGTGAATTCCACCAAATTTAAAGAAATAAAAAATACCAATTATATACAGACTCCTCCACAAGTGGAAAAGGAGGAACTATGTACCAACATATTTTATAAAAACAATTTTAAGTTGACACCAAATTCAGGAAAGACAGTACGATAACTAAATAAAATTACAAAACTATAATGTTTACAAATATAGACTCAAAAATTCTTACATAATAGTAACAACTTGAATCCAGCAATATCTAAAAATAATGTATAAAAATAGTAGTACGTCATTGCCAAGTAGGCTTATTTAAAGAAACCAAGAATTGTTCAATCTTTAAAAAGCAAACATTATAATTGTTCACATCAATAGAACAGATAAGAAAATATATAATCATGTCAGTAGGTACAGGAAAAAAATTTAAGAAAATTAAATATCCGTCCAAGTTAAATTTAGCAGTGAACTAAAAATAGAAGATAACTTCCTCAACTTAATAAAGTACCTTTACAAAAACCCATCAATTAGCTAATATTTAACATAGAAAGATAAAATTCTTTCATCCTATGATTGGAAACAAAACAAAAATTTCCACCCACA
Source organism: Physeter macrocephalus (assembly GCF_002837175.3). Taxonomy (NCBI): domain Eukaryota; kingdom Metazoa; phylum Chordata; class Mammalia; order Artiodactyla; family Physeteridae; genus Physeter; species Physeter macrocephalus. Next base: position 41,052,236 of record NC_041233.1, read on the forward strand.
CCACTTCTAATCAAAATTGTACTGTCCTATCAAGTGAAGTAAAGTAACAAAAACAACTAAAAAGACATTAATTATTGGAAGGGAAAAAGTACTGTCTTTATAGGCAGACAAACAAAACTTGTAAGCAGTAAATCATAAGAAATCTTTAAAAAGAGCAACCAGAACTATATGCACATTTAGCAAGTTTATAGAACACAAGGTCAACATAAAAAATTCTATTTCTACATAACAATGAATAATTATTAAAATATTAAATATTTATATTATAATTAAATTAATCTATTAATAGTACATTTACTGAAAGATATATGAATGCTGTACCCTAATACCTACAAAATACTGCAAAGAAAAAATTAAGAAGACAAACATCCAATTTTTTTTAAAGGGGAAATTATTTGTACAGTAATTTCACACAAAAAATGCTCAACATCAACCATTTGGTATGAGGTAAAAGCAAATTAAAAACAAAATGAGATACCAATATGCATGCACAAGAATAGTTAGAAATAAAAAGACTGCAAATGCTAAGAGTAGGCAAGGATATGGAGGAACTTGACACTAAGATATGGCTGATGGGAAAGAAAAATGATAGAGCAACGTTAGCTGTATTCCGTTGTATTTATTAAGATTAATGTTTCATTCCAACATGATTAAGTTACTCTCTTCTGAAGGAAAATGAAAGCTTGTGCCCACATAGACTTGCACACAAATGTTCGTAGCAGCAATATAAGGAAAGTTGATATCAAGAGGTGAATGTATAATATCAAGAATTGAACGGATAAAAGGCAGAATATTCCACATACTGGTATATTATGTAGCAATAAAATGAAAGAAACTAGTGATACATGAAACGATGTGATTAAATCTCAAGATAGTATGCTAAATAAAAAAATACTAGACAGAAAACCCAAACAATTTAATATTCATTTAACATTTAATCAAATGCAAAATTATAGGAACAGAAAGAAAATCAGTTGTTGTCAAGGGACATGGGTCAGGGCAGGAACTGACTGCAAAGGGATACTTGGGAACATTTTTGGAGTATGCATATATATTCTAAAACTTAATTGTGTTGATGGTTGCACATTTGCAAATATTTATCAAATATCATGAGATTATATACTCACTTAAAATAGGTGAAATTTATTGTGAATATATCATACTTCAAGAAAGCTATATTACCTTTTAGAAATGTAAAACATGTAGGGATATATAAAAAATATTTGCAAACACTATGCAAAAAAATAAATATTTCTGAGAGAATTTAAGAAAAACAGTATCTAAATCAATTTAGGTATATAAAATGTTCCTGGACTAGAAGACTCAGTATTGTTAACATAGCAATTCCCCTTAAATTGCTTTATAGACTCAAAGAAATTCAGGAAGCTAATGGTCTAATATATGTTGAGAATCAAAACATTTTGAAATAAAAATATAAAGTTGGTCAACTTACGTTATCCCATTTTAGGACTTACTGTAAAAACTACAGTGATCAGAGAATATGGAAATGGCTTAAGAGTACACATTAAATCAATAGATTAAAGTCATCAGAAAAATATCTGTGTGTGTTCACCTCAGTTTTCAAAAGAGGTGTCAAGATAATTAAATAGGCAAGAATAGTCTTACCAAAAAAAGATGATGTAAAAACTGAACATCTCTATAAAAAATGAAACCTAATACCATATAGAAAATCTAACACTGTATACAAAAACAAAACAAAACAAAAAACTCAAAAAAGTCATAGACCTCAATATAAGAACTAAAATAATAATAATTTTAAAAGAAAAATTGAGACTATATTTGGGGCTTTGGGCTAAAGAATTTTTAATAGGACATAATAGTATAAACTAAAAATGAAAAAAAAATGGAGTTTATCAAAATTACAAAATTGTGCTCTTTGTAAAACATTTTTAACAGAATGTAAACACAGCCATGGACTGGGAGAAATATTCTCAAAATGGATAGCTAATAAAGTCCTATTATCTAGAATATATAACATTTCTAACTTAATAACAAAAAGACAAACAATCCAATTAAAAAAACTGGGCAAAAGATTTGAATTGGCACTTACCAAAAAAGAAAAAAAAAGTACCAATGTCAATTAAGAACATGAATAATATTCAACATAATTAAATGTCAGAGAAATGAAAATTAAACCACAATGAAATACCTGCATCTTCACTGAAACTGCAACAATTTAGAGGGTTTTTAAATTGTTTTCACTTTTTATTTTTTCATATAGTAATATTGCCTTTTTTTTCTTTTCATGCACAGTTCCATGTATTTTGACATGTATAGAGTTGTGTAACCACCACCACATTGAGGATGTAGAACAGCTCCATCATTGTGAAATTTCCCTCATGCTTTTGTCACACTTTTACTCACAATCCCTACAACCACTGATCTTTCTGTCACTTTTCATCTTTCAGGAATGTCAAATAAATGTATGTTACATCACACAGTACGTAACGTTTTGATACTAGCTTCTCTCACTCAGTATAATGTTCTAGAGATTTTTCTGCTCACTTTCTTGCATTGTCAATAGTTCCTTTTTATTGCTGAATAGAATTAAGAATTGCCATAAAAAGACTGCCAATACCATGTACTGAGATCACATGGACCAACTGGATATTTTACAACTTAATGGTGGGAATGCAAAATGATACAGCTTTTCTGGCAGTTTGGCAGGTATTTTTTTCTTCTTCAAATAAAGTTATATATATATACTTACCATATGACTCAGAACTTTCATTTCTAAGCATTAGTCAAAAGAAATGAAAAACTTAAGTCAGCACAAAGACCTGTCATGACTATTCATATCTTCATTTATAATGGCCAAAATTTGGCAAAAACCCCAGTGTCCGTCATCTGTTGAATACATAGACAATTGTGGTGTATTCATATAATGGGACACTGTTCAGCAATAAAAAGGATAAGTGAACCAATATAACATAACCAATTTATGTTAAGTGAAAGAAGACAGAATTAGCATACTGTATTTTGCATTCCTGAAAAGCAAAATTACAGGTATAAAAACAGATTAACCATTGTCAGGACCTGAGGATAGGAGCAGGGGAGAGGGATTGATTACAAAGAGACATGGAAATTTTTTGCTGTGTTAAAAATATTATAAATCTTGATTTATGACTATACAAATTTCTTAAAATTCACCAAATTATACCCCTAAAAGGGATGAATTTTATTATATATAAATTGCCACAATTTAAGAAAATGACTTCCAAATAGCTTTTTTATTCCAGGATGATTTAGCTATAATTCCTATCTAGAAGAATTTCAATAAGACCTCATTCAAAACACTATCATGAAAACAGAGACTTTCCCTTTTATGAAGTATCTTTTAAATGGGCTATAAGCAAATGTTTTTTTATTATATCTTTACTATTTTCTATTGCCAAATAGGCCACTATGGTTTATGTGTATATTAGCTTGATCTCTGTTTCTCGTATTTTTTTACACTGAGAGGTTGTAGTTTTCCCTTATTAAGTTGCCTTTTCTCTTTTTTCCCCACATAAACTGGACACAGTCTTCTCTTCAAAGATCATCATTCTGGGGCTTCTCTGGTGGCACTGTGGTTAGGAATCCACCTGCCAATGCGGGGGACACTGGTTTGAGTCCTGGTCCAGAAAGATCCCACGTGCCATGGAGCAACTAAGTCCGTGCGCCACAACTACTGAGCCTGCACTCTAGAGACCACGAGCCACAACTACTGAAGCCCGCGCCTAGAGCCCATGCTCCGCAACAAGAGAAGCCACTGCAATGAGAAACCCGCGCACTGCAGTGAAGAGTAGCCCTCGCTCTCCACAACTAGAGAAAGCCTGTGCGCAGCCACGAAGACCTAACGCAGCCAAAAATGAAAAAAAAATTTTTTTAATTAAAAAAAAATCATCATTCCCCGAATGTATTTTAAATGCGTAACTATTATGGAATTCCTATTCACAAGAATGATGTTTTATTTTCTGGTTATCACGTGAATATTATCACATAAGTGAAGAAATTATATTTTCCAGGCTTCGTGGAATATTTGCAATTTTAAAAAATCTTTTCTTTACAAATATATGGGTGCTTGTGATTGCTTGAGATATTCATACCACTGAGCCTGGGTAAACCAAGGCCTTAGCTATTTATGATCCAATACATATATAAAGAAATTAAACAGTTCTCAGATTTTTTTTGTTGTTTGTTTTTGTAATTATATAAATTGGGAGCCATAAATATTTCCATGAGTAATGCCTGTCCGGCAGCCTCACCCTCGGCTGCTGCTCCAACCCGGACCCCAGCACCAAGGTGGGCGCAGAACCTAATTCTCAACACATCTATTGAATACCTACTGCTCCAGGTACTGTTCCAGGCTGGGGATATAACAGAAGCAAAACAGGAAACTCCTTCTGTCATGTGGTTTACATTTTGGTGAGGGCAGACAGAATAAACAAATAAATACATGATATAATTCTAAAATCCCATATCCAAATTTCTCAAATAAAAAATCTCTGAAAACTGAAAATCTTCTCATAACTTATTGTCTGGCAAAACTGAACTGTATCTGCCTGAGCTGATACAAACCTCTTTATAATCTTTATTTGTCAGCCTTAGTGTGTCTATTCATATATGTCACTAAGAAGTGTTAATATGTTTGATTTAGTGGTTGCTATCCTAAACCTTACTGAATGTCCCAGATGTAAAGTATATATCATGTAGGAATTTCAGATTAGTGTGTCTTATATAATACCAGGTACACTGATTAATTCTATGAAAGAAATTTTAGCAATATAAGGTTATAGAAAGGGGTAAAACATATTACTATACTGATTACCCTACCCTATTGATGTGACATTTGAGTAGAGAACTGAATGAAGTAAAGGAATCAAATGAGAAAATTCTTCCAGGCAGAGAGAATATTAGGTTATGACAAGGGAGACAGAGGGAGAGTTGTCACAGAAAAATAAGTCAACGTAACCACTAAAACAAGATGCTCTGTGGCTGGTTTTAAAGATGAAGGAAGAGACCTTGAGCCAAGGAATGCAAGAAATGCAGCTTTCCAAGTGGAAAAAGCAGAAACATTCTCCCCTAGAGCCTCTGGAGAAGGTTCAGTCCTGCTGATACTTTAATTTGGACCCAGTGAAACTGATGTTAAACTTTTTACCTCCAGAACCAAAGGAGAATAAATGTGGCTGTTTAAAGCCACCAAATTTTCAGTTATTTATTACAGTGGCTATTGGAAGCTAATACAACTTTTTAAAAGAGCCACACAGACAAAAACTGTAAAAAGGAGAGCAAAGCCTACTGATCATTTCAAAACTTATTGCCCTACTCAAGGCAGAAGAATAGGGTTTTAGCAATGGATATGATTCTGTATAACTTTTGATTGATTTGTTCATATGCATTCTATGTTTAAGTATTTTATTTTTAAATTTTATTTTCTAATTTCCCAATGCTAATATAGAGAAACACACTCTTATTAATGTTGACCTTGCATCCGGCATTACTGCTAAGTTGACTTATTCATTCCAGTAGACTGTTTATACATCCTTTGATATATTTTACATATGCAATAATGTTGACCTACAATTAACAGCAGTTTTCATTTTTTCCTTTCAATCTTTATAACTTTTATTTCTTTTTTTTGCCTTATTGCTTTAGCATTAACACTTCCATGACACTGTTGAAGAGAAGTGGAGATATTGGACATCCTTATCTTGTAACTTAAGGGAAGAATATTCAATATTTCACCATTCAGAATGATTTTAGTTGTACTTTTTATTTTATATATACTTTTTAAGATTAGGTAAGTTTTTTCTTTTGTTTTTATAAATTTATTTATTTATTTATTTATTTTTGACTGCATTGGGTCTTCATTGCTGTGCTCGGGCTTTCTCTAGTAGCGGTGAGCAGGGGCTACTCTTCGTTGTAGTGCACAGGCTTCTCATTGCGGGGGTTTCTCTTATTGTGGAACACGTGTTCTAGGCGTGCAGGTTTCAGTAGTTAAAGCACACAGGCTCAGTAGTTGTGGCTTGCTGGCTCTAGAGTGCAGGCTCAGTAGATGTGGTGCACGGGCTTAGTTGCTCTGCAGCATGTGGGATCTTCCTGGACCAGGGATCGCACCCGTGTTCCCCATACTGGCTGGCGGATTCTTAACCACTGCGCCACCAGGGAAGTCCAGGTAAGTTTTTTTCAATTGATAGTTTGTTGACAGTTTTTATCATGAAACGATGGTGAATTTTTATCAAATTAATTTGTTGAGATGATCCTAGGGTTTCTCTCCTTTAATTAATGTGGTAACTTATGCTAAATAATTTTCAAACATTAATCCAATTTTACATTTACAGAATGAATTCCAGAATCATGATGTATTTTCCTTTGTGTATACTGTGTTTTGATTTGCTAATGCTTAATTTACATGTTTATTTTCATCTATGTTGATGAAATGTACTGACTTGTGATTTTACTTTCTTGTAATGTTTATTTCAGATTGTAACATCAAGGTAATGTTGGTGTCATTAAATAAGTTGAGATGTTCTCCGGCTTTCTCTACTCTGTTTTTTTAATGAATTATTTCTTCCTTAAATAATTGGCAGTATTCATTAGTAAAATCATCTTGTTCTGGAGTTTTCTCTGTGGCAATTTTGTTTTGTTTTGCCCTGTTTTATTTTGTTTTGTTTTGTTTTAGCATACTTTATTTTAAAAGTAGTTTATAAAACTAACCTTTAAACCATTCCAACATCATATAAGCTACAGGTGTTTATTTCAATGCTAAGAAACAATGTTTAGTACCATACTTTTAATGTGAAGTAAAATCCATATAAATTAAATTTTCAGGTATTTAACATAGGCACACACAAAAATGTAACCCCTATGTCCTTATCTTTCATGCAGCTGCATGTGCACCAATCTTACACTTATAAAGATATTTCAAAACTACCAAGAATTTAAATGATCTACACATGCTCCAAACTCATTTTAAATTTCAGTTAACCACTACAAAAAAATGATATCTATGAACACTACAGAAGTCCTGATATCTTTTCCCTCCACTTATGAAATTTTGCTTTATATTTTGCTGTATCTGTTGCCAACATTACATAGAAAAGAGCTGGCCTTTGGAATGCATTTATACTTTATCCACATCAGCTTTGTTTTGTTTTGTTTTGTTTTTACATTGTATATACTTTCGCATCTTTTTAATTTCAACCAATTAGGTTGAAATTAGGGTCTTGATATTTAAAACATGTCTGTTATAAACTGCATACAGTCGTTTCATGGTATGTTTTAACCAATTGTATAATTTTTTTCCTTCAATACACATTAAAAATGGTAGGAAAAATGGATTGAAGTAGTCTCTCAACCTACAAATATATGAAGTTTCATAAACAGAAAACTTCAGTAGCATTACCAAAATTAGAATGACATAAAGTTCAAACACAAAACAAAAAACTGAACTCAAAAGATATTTTGTATATTTCCATGTCTATGTTTTTAAAACAAGACAATATTGTTACAAAAATTCAGAGGAAATAAAAAACGGCTTTTATTCCCTCCTGCTGGGAGCAATCATTTGAAAGCCAAGATTTGAAGTAGATGCTTTATAAAGCATTTACATTACAAATAAAGAAGAAAAATATGTAGTATACAATTTCTTTCTAATTGCAGTATATTTCTCTTATAATAATGTCATACTTTACAAGATAAACTTAAGTCAGATGAGCTCCACATAAATTTGAGTTGAAGGCAGTGATTTTCCTACCTAATTTTAACACATAATAAACAGGTTGGCAATAAGATCTTCAAAGGTGATTTTTAAAGGAATAATTGCTTTGAGTTGAGTTAATAATAAAAATGGCCTTTATTTGCCTCCAGCAAACCCAGAGGCAAAAGTTACTCCTAACACATTGCAACTTTTGAATATCCCTTAAAGGCAAGAATGACATATTATTGACAGTCATCTGTCAAAATACACAGTACATTCATAAATGATACTTTAATAGTAATGGAGAGGCGGTAAGATGTAGCAGGAAGAACAGGAAAGCAGGACAAAGGATTCTGGCTCTAGCTCTGCCCCTTATTACTTGGGTACGTACTTTGGGAGACAACCTTTCCAGGTCTCCTGATAGGTTAAATGAGAAGGCTGGATTAATTTCTAAGGCCACTTCTAGTAAGAATAAAGTTAACACATGATTTCTCTAGGAAATTTCAAACTTTGTATTTAAGTATGCAACAAAAAAATGTAACCTTAAAAAAAGTAACCTCAAAAATAAATTCAGTATTGAATTTAGTATTTTATGCCTTTTCTGCCTGATGTGACTAATCTAGGTTTATGCCAGGTCAAATAGTTTAGGTTAAGTTTAAATGTACTTCTTAAAGGCTGTTCCTTTCCTCCTCATTCATTGTTGCTTGGGTGGCATCTATATTGTCATAGTATTAGCTGCATGTCTGACCAACTGTTGGTGTCTGTCAGTGGCATTATATCCTGAGATGTGTACATCTTCCAGTCTGGTTCTCTTGCTGCCCTCCACATTGCTATCCTCTGAAAGATCTAAATATTGATCTGTATAAACCAACTGCCTTCTTGTCACAGCTCTACAATATGTTCAGGTCTGCTGACTGGTCTTTTCTAATATCTGTAAACATCCTGGAAGCCTAGGAAAATTCAGCTGTTCCCTCATGCATTTCTGGAAACAAGAGAAACTTTGTTGGCTGCCTCTGTTAATCTCAGTTTAGATACAATTCATTCCATAAATGTCTCCAGTAAATGCCTGTGAAACTACTTGGGAAGCAGGGCAGGGTTCTAACTAATATGTCAGAATCTTTAAACTGTGTGGGAGTTGTATTATATCTCCTCACCAGGACATAATCTGAGCAGTGGGCAGGGTGAAGATTTCCTCTACAGAGTCATACCTCAGAGTCCTAATTTATCGCTTTGCTTCCTTTATACTCTTTTTTTCACTTTCCCAGGCTTATAGAATATTTATTTAATTTCACATATTTATGCTTTAGAGGGAGGAAGGTGAAAAGAATCAGATCACATATTCTTCTCCTTCTAGTTATTAAGATAGAAAATTAGCCCATGATGCTCAGACTTTGAAATGTGTTTTCTCTCAAAAGTGTTGCCATGTTCTTCAAAATTCTGTTTTGAATCTCAAAAGCTTTTAGCGTTTTTGTCACTTTTTTCTTGAGGCACTGAAGGTGGGTGGTTGGATTTTGCTCCTAGAGCCTGAGGAAAAACATATGCACAAAGAATGAGCATGTTGAAATGCACCAGGTAATACTTAAAAATATTTTTTTTTCACATAACTTTCAATGATTTTCCTTTGCCTCAGTTTTTTAAAGTAAGATACTTTTGGCTAGTGAACATTATTTAGCCAGTTAAGGTACATAAAGTTGATGGAAGGATAGAATTTTGTATATATTTTTTAAGAATATAGGTTCTGGGAAATTCTGAAGATACTTAGCTCTCTCCAAAGAATGTAATTTTTCATTTCTGTGGCCTTGAAAGTGTGCAAAAGGAGATGGAAATCATGTGGATTATCTTATATTCAACTCTTCCTTAAAATAGCCTGGTCACAGGCTTTTCTCTGTTGCTTTAGGAAAACATGATAATGATTTGGGCCTAAAATTTTAACTCTCAATTAACAATGCCAAAAATAACTCACAACAACTCTTTATAGCCCAGCTGTTTATCAAAAAGTTTATTCATAAGTCTACAAATATGGACATTACTGAAAACCTATACCCAAAGCAGCATCAGAGATGGAAAACATTGCAATCAAGGGGGAGTCTTATACAAAGGAAAAAAATGTTGTTGTCAAATCACAGAACAGGCTATAAATTTTTCATAGATTATCAAACCTAGCAAGTCTCTGATGTTATTCAATCACTGGAAAGATTTTAATATAGAGAAAAGCCCCATTCTGTAAAAAAGTTATGTATAATGCATTATAGCATTATTTCTAATAATAAAATAAGAACCACAACTACAGCTACGTCAACAAAAACAAACAAAAAATCAACCTGTAAGCACTGCAAAAATATAGCAATAGAGGAATACTTAAGTAATTATGATACCACAACAATATCCAACAATGGGATATTGTGTAGACACTAAAAATGGTTTCAGATTGCACTGTCTGATAGAAATTTCTGCAATGATGGAATGTTCTATATCTGCACTGTCCATTACAGTGGACACAATAGTCACATACCTACTGAATCTTTGAAATGTCACTAGTGTAACTGAGTATTTAATTGTATATAATTCTAATGAATTTAAATTTGAATTTAAGTATATATTTTTCAAACTTTATATGAAAACATGTATCATGTTTGTACTTACAAAGTAAAAAATAAAGAAAAAGTGGAAAAAACATTTATTGATGTAGGAAAATTAAACAAAATCAGCGCACCTGTAGTAAAACACATTAGATGTATTAACACACACATACAACACATGCAAGAAAACATGTAGGCTCTTTTTTCTTTTAGTTGTACCACATGCTTTTATTTAAAATATGGAGAAAGCATATGGAAATCATATTATTTTCCATTATTTCAGCAATGGAAAATTATCATTTGAAAAGTATTTATATTAATTTTAAAAAGCATATTTTTCTGTTTTAACAAAATTATACTCATACTGTTTTGTTTCTTCTGTTTCAAATAATAGCAAAATTAACTCAGATTAGTATTCATGTACACCTCATTTGACTCATTAGTTATAATATGATAGTACGTTAAGTTAATCATGTCTCCTAGTGATAACGACCATGTATAAGGTAATGTTTTCAGATATATTTGCATGATTGTACAGGACCTTCTAGCAGATCAGCTGTGACAAGAAGTGAAGACTTATTTGTGGAAAACCAAAATCCATTTCAGTTCCCCTGATGATGAATTTGTTTATTCTATTATATTGTACTTCCAATCATTTTTAATTTCTAATTCTTGGTGAAAGATTACTTTTTTAGAGAATAACCATCTCTTAGTGCAGACAATGAACCAATACAATGAAATATAATAAAACAAATATTCAATTACAAAACAGAATGGGGCTTTTCTCTATATTAAAATCTTTCTTCACATTTTTATTTTGGGCATACTAATTGGGTGACTTTGGGCAATTATTTTGAAAACATTTGTACACATTTTTTCTCTTCTGTGGTCATAACTAAAGTTCGTATGGCAGAATTATTGGCTAGAGTACAGAACTCTAGAAAACTACAACTCTAAGTATGGGAAAAATTATTTTAAATTATTTTGAATTTTAAATAGATTTGGTGGAAGATTTTAAAAATAGTTACACATTGGGGTTTTTAAGAGTATTTAACTTTTTGAGGGTCTGAGGTAATTGTGAGCTCACGTATTAAGAACTAAGTGAACTAATAAGATTTGGAAAGCTTTAGGCTTGTGTACTTTATACATTATGGATTGTTATGCAGTATAATTATGTGATAGAGTAAACATTGAATGAATTAGCCCATTAAAAGTTTCTATAAAGTGTTTTCTTTGTAACTGATTTTGATTTTTCAAAAGACTTCCTAAAGCTTCCATTTTCTCTTGTAATTTTGAAAATTCTTTTCTTCTGATTTAAAAATATCACATCTTAACTATAAGAGAAAAGTTGTCTAGCCAATAGATTTTGAAGTCAGAAGGTACTTCACTCAATTGTGAGTGTTGAGCGACCAGAGACAGTTTTTTGTTTTTTTTGTTTTTTTTCTGTACGCGGGCCTCTCACCGCTTCGGCCTCTCCCGCTGCGGAGCACAGGCTCAGGAAGCGCAGGCTCAGCGGCCACGGCCCACGGGCCCAGCCGCTCCGCGGCACGCGGGATCCTCCCGGACCGGGGCACGAACCCGTATCCCTTGCATCGGCAGGCGGACTCCCAACCACTGCGCCAGCAGGGAAGCCCCAGAGACAGTTTTTTTTCCATCTCTAAATATCATTCTCCAAACTCCACTGCGTGGCATAATGGCATAAACACATTAGATAATTGCTTTAGAGTTAAACAAGCCTACTTTCAAACCCAAGCTTCAGGACATACTAATTGGGTGACTTTGGGCAAATTATGCGATTTGTTAGCCTCAAAGAGAAAATGAACAATGAACACTTAGAATGGCACATGGCATATAACAAACTCTCAGTAATTTTTAGCGGTTGCCACTGAAGAGGCTGAACTGAATTAACCCTTTAAGAAACCCTTTTTAACTTCTAATTTAAAAGAATAAAAAAACAGAGGTTCAAAGACATAATGACTTTTTCTAATTTTTAAAATTAAAGTAGAAGAGACTAAGCATGTAAATCTCTCATGCATTTCCTATTGCACTATTTTTTTTCCTGAAGATTTTAAATCTATATCTAGTTTACTTCTCAGTCAAATGAGTCAACTATCACCCATCCCAAGTACCTGTGAATTCATAAATATCAAGGCAGACAGGCTGAAACACAAAGTTCCTGGAGCCCTAGTGCAGGAAAGAAAGATGTAACAACAAAGAGTGTTGGGAGGCCACTATAGCATGTTTCTGTACCAGAACAACAGCAAGAAGTGAAGCTATCACAAAAAACTGATTTCAGAATCTGAATGTCATTGTACTAAAAGGGATCCTGTGAGGAACATGATGGTAATGAGATTGGGAAAAGACATGCATAAAATCTGGTTACTACTTCCATCTGGGTTATATTATATCACAGAGTTAAGGGGAAAAAAGCAGTTTTTATTATGGCTCATCTAGTAGTCCCAACTTTTCATATGAAAATAGTTTTTAAGGCCAAACAATTTGTGGTCCCTACAAGAAATATTCTTAAATCAATAAAGAATATATGAAGTACATATGCATTTACCCAAGGGTTACCAGAACATGATTTTAAAATATTGGTGTGTACTGTAGGATTTAGGAAAAAAAAAGATTCTGTATGCTACCATTCATATTTAAAATTCCTAAGGAACTAAACCTCCAAAAAATCAAGGAAACTGGAAAAACAAATGTGAAGATCAAAAACCTTCTATAAAATACAAATTAGTGGCACAGATTGAAAAGAGAAAGTTATTAAAACCTAGTACAGGAAGAATGACAGACTTTCTCCATTCAATTTCCATACCATAACTTCACCCTTGCCATTGTACTCATGCCCCATTCAGCAACAGATCCAGAGAGTATATGTGTAACAATAAGACGTTTAATAATAAATGTCTCATGTGCTCCATATGCTCTATTGGGCACTTAAGTATATTATCACTGTGACCGCAAGAAACAGGAGCTATTATCATCAGCTTTCCACACTTGACAAAACTGAGGATTAGTCAGTTAAATTATATGCTTGAGGACATAGCTAATTAGTGGTTGACATGGGGTTCAAACAGGAAACTGCCAATGCCAAATTCCAAGAGTGCTAGAAAAGTTTGAATGGTTCAAGGTTTTGAAAACTTTTTGAACCCTTGGACTGTGGGGGCACTCCAGGCTTCAACATTTTCAGGACCCAAATGAGAAACAAGAGAGCATCAATAGGAAACTGTTAGTCATCTCAAATGTCTATGGCACACATAGGTTTTCAAAGTCATTAAAGGGAGAAATAAAGACAAAGTATAATATGTGAGAACTATACCACTGTTTAGATTTCACTTATTTCTTTAACCTCTGTAAAACAGCACATTTAAATTGTCAATTTAGAGTATTTGTTGTTCTCATTTTAAAATATTTACAATTCCTAATTTTAAATAATAATAAAATATTAATTTAAAATGTACTCATTTCCAAAGAATCTGAACAAATATAGACCATATGTATGTTTAATGATTAAAAATTACTCAGCTCTGTATTTAATTAATCATTAATTTTCTAATTAGGTTATTGTGAAATTTTAGAAGAAATAGCTTTAATTTTTTACTATATCCTGAAAGGCATTAGAAAACCTTCAGAAATTGTTTCTCGGGCTTCCCTGGTGGCGCAGTGGTTGAGAGTCCGCCTGCCGATGCAGGGGACATGGGTTCGTGCCCCGGTCCGGGAAGATCCCACATGCCGCGGAGCGGCTGGGCCCGTGAGCCGTGGCCGCTGAGCCTGCGCGTCCGGAGCCTGTGCTCCGCAACTGGAGAGGCCACAAAAGTGAGAGGCCCGCGCATCGCAAAAAAAAAAAAAAAAAAAAAAAAGAAATTGTTTCTCAAACTGTAGTCTGCTGGCACGAACACCCAAATCACCTGAGGTGCTTTTTCAAAATGTGTATTTGTAGGACCAGCTTTAAATCTACTGAGGAGAGTATTCAGATTTGCACATTCTGAAAGAGCTCTGCAGATAATTCTTATACTAAAAAATGTTTGATAAATTGTCTTTAGATATAAATTTGCCAAAATTCTAGAGACTGCACTCTTAGAGATGTACTGTATCTGGCATTTAATCATAAAACTGATGTTTTAAAGAAAGGGATATTGAGGGTACAAAAATTTAAATCAAATGGAGTCTCAGAGTATTTAAAACAAAACAAAAAACAAAAATCATTGATTCAGCCATATATATCAAGAGCCTACATGTACAAGGTAGTGAGTATACTAGGCCCTATGGAAGGCTAAATCTAGAAATATGGTCACTATAACATATTGTAGAGGAGGTATACAATTACTCCACTCTTACTCCAAAGCAGACGCTTTAAACAGTAAAGCTCTAAATGTTTTCAGATGCTGTCAATGTTCAAGTTCATGACCTGTGTGTCCGTAACATAAGCATTTGTTACCTAATCATGAATTAAACTGTACATGTATGCTTGCAAAATAAAATAAAATTGCTGTGAGACATCATTAAAATTATTTTTAATTATTATTATTATTATTTTTTGTGTGTGTGTGTGTGGTATGCGGGCCTCCCTCTGCTGCGGCCTCTCCCGTTGCGGAGCACAGGCTCCGGACGCGCAGGCCCAGCGGCCATGGCTCACGGGCCCAGCCGCTCCGCGGCACGCGGGATCCTCCTAGACCGGGGTGCGAACCCGGCCCCCCTGCATCGGAAGGCGGACGCGCAACCACTGCGCCACCAGGGAAGCCCTTTAATTATTATTTTTAAATGGAAAAAAAGATAGCCTCAAACAACCAACTTGGCACAATGCTCAAGTAGATACATTTATTTATAGACTTCAACAATTTTTCTCTTCAATTATCTACTGCAAAGCTCATCAGCTAAGTTTAAAATGCATGAAGAAACAACATTATTTTATCCTGGAAAACTCAGTCTCTAAGGAAGGCAAAGAAATGGACCTGGATAGCATTTTTCTAGGACTCTAAGACTCAGAAACACCCTTATGGAAAAGTTTTAGTCATTTTGCCAAGATTTTCCAGAGACTTATTTCAGTTCAATCTGAAATTAACATTAGGACCAATAGGTGAAAGCTGCAAGATGCAGAGTTTGCATCAGTGTAAAAGAAAATTCATAATTGGAAGTAACTAAATATGGAATGGGGCTATTGCAGTGCCATGAATTTCTTGTTATTAAATGGAGCCAGTAGATGACCTGTTCATAGAGATATGCTAAGCCAGAAGTTTAACTAGAAGTTAAAGTAGTTATTCTCTAGTTCCCCTCAAATACTATTTTTTTCAGATTCTGATATTTTATTATTTAGATGAGTTAATAATCCTTCTGAAATTATCTAACATGATAAAAGATGTCATTCATTAGTGAATTTGATCAAAGATCTACCAAAATATGAAAATTTATGAACAGACTCTCTGGTGTAGCAAAGAAAGATCTCTTTAAATTTCAACCCTGCATGTCCAAGTTAATGAATGCACTTGCTAAAAGAGATATGAATATATATATAATATATATACAGTATATATGTATAAAATGTTCCTATTGTTCACATAGAAGTTGTAGAATTTCTATGGGGGAAGGTTATTTCTTGTAATATATCTGATTAGCTAAAAGATACAGCATATTATAATCTGTTCATTTCTAAAACAGCTTTGTTGAAAGATTAGATTATGTTTAATACTTTGTTGGCTTCTCCCTTCAGTATCGCATAACCAAAAGATATCTTTAAACAACATTCTTTCATAAGAATCTTTCATCTTCAAAGATGATGCAATTCTGGGGTTTAGAATGTTATAACTTTCCTCTACCTGGAGATAGCAAAACAATGTAACTATAACCATGAACAAAGCAGAACACTAAAATTGTTTGGAAAAATGGGTTTGAAAACATTCAGAGAACTATTCTCCTTGTCACTGGATAAATGTTATCTACTTTACCGCCTTCGGAAACCAATTTCAAGTTTTTTCGGAAAACTTTTTTTCCAAGACATAAGAAAAAACAGATTCATGAGTACAGTTTCTTTCTTCAAGCACATTTGAGCATCTAAATGCTTTAGCTTAAAAAATATCCTGGTTATAATTTTACTCTTTTCAGTTGAATCTTAATCATTTTGGTTATGCAACTTAAAACTAAATTTGAAAAATGGAAAGAAAAGGCATGTAAAATACTGCTAAGAATTAAATTACCCAAACTCGACTTGTTATCATTATGGTATCAAGTTTTAAGAGAAGGCTTATCTTGCCTCTAATATCATTGCAGAAAATAGTTTTTATTAGACCACTCTCTGATTAACTCTACCTGAACATTCCTGAAGGTCTGTTCATATCTTTTGTCCATTTTTTAATGTTATTTTTAAAAACGAAGTATAGTCTTTTGCCCATTTATAAATGTTTTTGTTTCTTTTCTTATTGTTGATTTTTCAGAGTTTTCATACATTTTGGATAACAGTTCTTTATCAGATATATGTTTGGCAAAGACTTTTTCACAGTCTGGGCGCTTGACCTTTCATTCTCTTAACAATGTATTTTGCATAACAGAAGTATTTCATTTTAATGATATCCAACTTATCCATTTTTTCTTTCATGAATCATGGTTTATTGTTTTATCTAAAAAGTCATCATGAATCCCAAGGTTAACTAAATTTTTCAGTGTTATCTTCTAGGAGTTTCATAGTTTTGTGTTTTACATTTAGGTATATAATCAATTTAGAAATCATGTCAACAGTGTAATAACAATGTCTCGATTCTTTTTTTTTTTTTTTTTTTTGCATGTGGATGTCCATTTGTTGCAGTACCACTTGTTGAAAAGACTATCCTTCCTCCACTCCATTGCCTTTGTTGGTTTGTCAAAGATCAGCTGACTACAGTTGTATGAATCTATCTCTAAACCCTTTATTCTGTCCCATTTATCTATTTGGTTACTCTTCCACCAATACTGCATTGACTTGATTATTGTCACTTTATACTAAGTCTTGAAGTTGGGTAGTGTCTGTCCTTGGACTTTGTTCTTCAATATTGTGTTGTCTGTTCCCTGTCTTTTGCCTTCCATATACATTTTAGAATGTTTGTCAATATCCATAAAATAAATTGCATTGAATTTATAAAGCTGGAAAGAACTGATATCTTGATGAAAGACTCAATATTGAATCTTCCTTTTCATGTACATAGAATATGTCTCCAATTTTAAGATCTTCTTTGATATCTTTCATTAAAGTTTGTAGTTTTGTTCATATAGGTCTTGTACAGATTTTGTTTAATTTATACAAGTACAACTGACCTTTGAACAATGCAGGCATTAGGAATGCCGACCTTCCATGCGGTCAAAAATCTGCATAAAACTTATTGTTGGTCCTCCATACATGCGGTTCTGCAACTGCAGATTTAACCAATCACAGATCATGTAGTACTGTAATATTACTATTGAAAAAAATCCCCATGTAAGTGGACCTGCACAATTCAAACCTGCATTGTTCAAGGCTCGACTGTATTTCTTTTTTTGGTGCTAATGTAAGTAGTATTGTGTTTTTAATTTCCAATTCCAGTTGTTAATTGATGGTATATAAGAAGGCTATTGGCTATTGTATACTAACCTTGTATCCTGCAACCTTGCTATCATTTCCTATTAGTTCCAGGAGGTTTTTTGGTTTTTAGGTGGATTCTTGGAATTTTCTACATAGATAATTATGTCATCTGTGAATAAAAACAGTTTTACTTCTTCCTTCCCTATCTCTACACCTTTACTTTCCTTTGCTGGTCTTATTGTATTAGCTGAGACTTCCAGTAAAAGGTTGAATATGAGTGATGAGAGTAACCAAAGACTTTTAAGATGTTATAATTCAGATTCCATATTCCACTATTTATAAAAAACACTTTTCTTATACTTTAACATCTCTAACAATCTATATGTATCTTATCATTGATGAGATTTTTTAAAAAGTTGTGTCATATTTAGTGTTTCTTTTTATTTTTTTTTTAATAGTACATAAAAAAACAGTGTACGTTAAAATCAATGCTGTCCTAACAAGAATTAAATATAGAAAAATAGTATACTTCAAGAATAAATCTGCTTATTACATAGTTGAAGAGTGGCAAAAATCATATTTTCTTTGTTCAAATAGCATGTTAAGTGGGCCAGCTGTGGGTCTTGAACCACTGTTTCATAGACTATGTCAATTTTCTTGTGGCCTCGATTGCTTTGTTCTGACTGTACCTCCAGATACTACCACTCCTACATTTTGCTTCCTTTATCTATCCAAATTTTGGTCATATTTTTACACTAAAATCCCAATTGCTAGAAGAATCTTTCCCTTTTCTTTGTCATTAGTTAACTTTATTCTACATAGCATGCAATAACTTTACAGTTTCTACCACAGAGCATAGACAAATGCTGTGTACATAGAAGACGCTCCAACCTAGCTAATATATTTGCTCGAGGAAAGTGAAAATGCTAAAATCACTTCCTTCCCAATCCATAAATAACTAACCTTTGCCCTTGCTAATGACATGCCTTCTACCTATCAGAACTAAATAACCAAAATGGAGTTAGCCACTTGCTAACTTCATAACTTCCGACACATAATTTCATGACTCTTAAGTCTCAATTTTCTCACCTGTAAAATAGGGGTAATAATAGCTCTTATCTCATATGGTTTGTCTGGGGACCAAAGCTATGTAAGGAGTTTGGCTCAGTGCTTGGCATAGAGTACTCACTCTTATAAATACTAGCTATTAATATTATTAGTATTATTATTATCATATTTCTTATTGGCACCATAGAATAGCTGTCTCTCAGGTAATTTTCATAGAGAAAAATCTAAAATTCTGGTATGTGCTAAAGATTTCTTGGACTCTGCCCAGTTTGGGTTAACCTTAAAGTAGACACTGAAGCCAAGATTTAGGCACATAGTTTATAGTTTATATGCGATGTGTTGTCACGAAGCACAGAGTGACAAACTAGGGAAGTGAGACATGGAAGGGAGGAAAGCCAGTTAAGGGTACGTTAAGGTCATAGCCATGTGCAGACTCCATGTCATATGGACTTATAAAAGCCAATTATTAAATTCTCAGGACTTTTGCAAACCAGTAATTAAACACAGCCATTGTTAAAAATTAAATGATATAAAATTCAGTTAAATCAATTATGTTTAAAAATAGAGGAAAAATTATTTTTTTACTGTCGGCTGTTAACTCTTTTTCTTGTTATAACTGTAACTGGTTAACATGCAAGAAATTGTGTATGGGTCATGAGACTAAAATTAAAAGGCATAGATTCTTTATCACACAGACACACACATTTGTTGGGGGGGGTTGTGGTGTATGTATTATCTTATTGATGACTAGATAAGTGTTTTAGAGGATATATATTAGGATTTGGAATCAGAAAAAGTTATAGCTTTTTAGTTTTGTTTTAGTTTAATCTTTCTAACCTTCAGATTTCCCACAATAAAACAAGTGTAATAATATTTAATTCAATATTGTTACAAGGTTTAAAATAAGATAATATATGTATAGGAGGTGCTTGAAATGTAGGAGGTACTAGATGTTAAATAATATTGTGTTTCTTTCTTATTTGGCTAAAATAAAATTATTTATTTCAAGTTAAGTTTCTAAGATTGAGTTATTTACCTTGTTTATATATTATCCAAGTCCTTTACTTTTTTCTCTTATTCCTTTTCACTTCCTAACTCTTAACAATCTCATACTTCCTCAGGATTATTGCTAAAGAAAGAGAGGTTGAACTTTAGATCAGTTAGTACTGCTCTTGCTGTACTTGCCATAAAAAGGTTGTGTGGGACAAATTGGAAATTAGTGACTTAATGAGCATCCTATACTATTTGTTGAGTTGGATAATTTAACCCTTAAATATATGAAATATGTTTAAATTTATACAGCCTTAAATACAGTTTCATGAGAGGAGAGACCATGTCACTATTTTTTCTTACTTAAAAGCTATACTTAAAAGCCTGATACAGAAGGTGCTCAATAAATGTTTATTTAATAAATTGATGAATATAGCTACAGATGAATGACAGAATTGGTAAGATCATTATTCTCTGTTACAGTGGATAAGAACTGTCTAGAATCCCACCACATGAAAATTATTAGATTTATATAGTATAAAGTGGACCTAACACATAGGATGCCCCCACAAAAATGTCAGATACTTTCAAGAATTTTTGTGGTAATGCTAAAATATTTTCATATTGTATTCATATTTAAAGAACACTTTTGTAACATTTATACCTGTGTACTAATGTCTTGGTTAAAAATCACTTATATGAGTATTTTAGGTTGAATCTTTTCATTAGTCATGGAATTAGATACCATAGGTATCAGTTCCTATTTTCAGATGGAAAAATTGAGTATTAAAAGCATTAAATAACTTGCACATATTCACATACCTACAGAATTACAGCTTTGTTACTTGTACCCAGGATATCTGATTTTAACTTTGAGTCTGTTCTGTTTTTTCAAACTAGCAATTTAGTAGTACTTGAATTCTTTTAGTTGTTGAATGCCTATGCCCTAATCAGTTAAAAATATCTTACTTGGGTTATTTGGGGACTGAGAAATTTGAGTTCAAAAACATCTTCCCAATTCATTTTTAATGAAATAAAATGTTTTATGCAATTAAAATCATATACTATTTTTAATGTTAAACTTTTCAATCTAATTATTTTTTACCCCCCTTCTTTGAGCATTTAATTGATAATCAATAATATTTATTGATTATATAAATTCTACCAACAAAACAATTAAATGCATGAAAGTATGAAACTTTAGGAAATTCTGAGATAAATATGAGGACAAAGTATAAGCGGTGATATAAAATATCTTTGACAGTCCCAGATGATTTATTTTGTTATTACCTTTAGGAGGAGTCATTAATGAATTAATGTACCAAGTGAATCTCAGATATGTGGAGTGAAAAATATCTGTACTGATCAATATTTTGTGAAAGTAGAAAAAAATTTCACAATCATTATTAAATGTAGATTAATCCCTAATAAATAAGAAATAATTAAATACTCTATTTTAGAATATCTGACTAAATCACAGGATAATATAAGTAATGAACTCTGAATGTGCTCATAAAGAGAGGCCAAGAAAGAATAAATAAAGGCCATTTATTTATTAAAGTCCATTACAGGGAATACAAAGATAGGCCCTCTGAGTGCATGTTCCTAACAGTAAGACAATAATTTCTTTTTTTTTTGTATTTAAGGATCCAGTTCCTAATAACATTATACTCAGATATGTATGTTAAGTGAGAGAAATGTGAATTCTAAAAATATGGAATAAATGAAATAAATGGATGCAAATAATAGCAATGATACTTGGGTAGAATTTTTAATTAATATAATAATTTATAGATTCCAGAATATTTTTCAACATTGATTAGGAGAGAGATAAATATATATATGGACAAGAAGAAGATGAGCAGAAAGGACAAACAGAAGAATATATTTGCCTCACTCTATTTGATTACAAGAAGAAAAATTTGGGACAAAAGTACTCTTCTTGGCAGAGATCTAGTTAAGTCTTTATAGCAACTTTTTAAGCTGTTATTGAGCTTTTGGCTGTCTATAGAACAGCAAATTAATGCTCCAGCTAGGAAATCGTCACTCATACAGGAATACACATTTTACTGAAATATTTGGCAAGATTCACTCTCAAAACACAGTACCTAGCCTAAGGATCAACAGAGATGGACATCATTCTCTAGGTACAGTGAGAGTGGGAGGATACAGGGAAGTTATGAGACAGTGCTCAACTGCTATAACGATACTGATATTAAAAAAAGAGCTGAAGTCGTTTAGGTTCATGATAATGTAATAATCCATACAGAGGAAAGGAATTTACTCAATTGGGAAGAAAGAAAAAGTCTTGATAAAAGACCTAGAATCAGAATTTGAGTTCTGTATTCACTATGTTTCACCTGTCAGTTATGGGGATGATAATATTTATTTCATTTGACTATTGTAAGTATTAACTGAAAAAAATCTATGTAAAATATTGAACAGAGTGGCTGGTATACGGTAGACCTTCAAAGAGTGGTGGTTTTTATTCTGGCAAAGAATAGACGCACAGCAAGGACTACTGATGTTGACTAAATTAATAAATTGCTTATAGATTCTTATAGTAGATTTCTACAAATAAAAGTAATTTTACTGCACTTTCAAGTTTTCTTCTTAGCTGCTGAATATTTGTTTAAAGAAAATGTTTGCTGTGTAACAAGTGAAATAATGTGTGGCTTCTGGGGTTTAGTCTTCTCTCTAGAAGTAGAGAGAAGTATTTATGCAGTAAGGTTAGAGTCCCTGTTGACTGACAGTGAACTTTGCCTAATAATTGTTCTTAGAATATGTGAAACCTAGAATATTAGAACAAACATTTCAGTAGAAAGTACTTTTGAGGGGGAATAAAGAGGAGAGTGGAGAGGAAGTGGAAAAGTGATTCCATAGAAATCTGGTCGGTGGAGACCACATCATATAAGGTCCTATCCATTAAAGTAAGGATTTTGTACTTTGTACTTTGTAATTCTTGGAGAATTTTATGCATGGGAGTAACTTGAACAGATATAGATTTTGGATGCACTATGGGGAATGTTTTGAAGATGGCAGTGATAGATGCAGAGAAACCAGTTTTGAAACTGTTAAATTACTTTGTCTAGAGAGGACAGCTCCTAGACTAGAATTGTGGCAGAGGAAATGGATGCAGTTTGATACTTTTTGTTGAGAATTTTTACTTCTATATTCATAAAGGATAATGTCTGTAATTCTTTTCTTGTGACATCTTTATCTGTCTTTGTTATCAAGGTAATGCTGGATTCATAGAGTTAGAAAATGTTCAACCTTCTTCTACTGTTTGGAAGAGTTTAAGAAAATTTAGTGTTGATTCTTCTTTGAAGGTTTGGTAGAATTCATCAGTGAAGCCATCTTGTCCCCGACTTTTTTGTTGTTGTTCAGTTATTTTTTATTACTGATATAATCTGTACTTGATACAAATCTGTTCAGATTTTCTATTTCTCCTTGAGTCAGTTTTGGTAATTTGTGTGTGTTTAGGAGTTTGTCCATTGCATCTAGGTTACATAATTTGCTGGCAAATGATTGTACACGATATTCCTTTATAATCTTTGCTATTTCTGTCACATTAGTAGTCTTATCTCCAGTTTTTCTGATTTTTGGTTGAGTATTTTCTCTTTTTTTCTTAGTCAGTCTAACTACAGTTTGTCTATTCTGTTAATCATTTCAACCAGCTGTTGCTTTCACTGATTCTTTTTCTTTTTCTATTTGGTATTTAACTTATCTCCACTCTAATATTTGTTACTCATTTTCTTCTCCTGACTTTGGGTTAAGTTTGCTCTTTTTTTTCTAGTTTCTAAAGTGTAAAGTTATTTTATTGAGATCTTTCTTCTCTTTTATCGTAGTTCTTTAAAGCTATAAATTTCCTTCTAGCACTGCTTTCATTACATTCCATGATAGCCATTATGTTGTGATTTTGTTTCATTCATCTTAAAGCATTTTCTAATTTTCCTTATGATTTCCTTTTAGACTCACTGTTGGTTATTTTGGAGTGTGTTGTTTTAATTTCTACACATTTGTGAAAAAGTCTGTTTTTCATTCTGTTATTAATTTCTAGGCTCATTCCATTGTTGTTGGAGAAGATATTTTGTATGATTGCAATTTTTTACATTTGTTGAGACTTGTTTTGTAGCCTAACATATGTTCTAGCATATTCACTTGAGAAAAATATGTATTTTGATTTTTAGTAGAGTATGTTATACAAATCTGTTAGTTCTGGTTGGTTTATAATGTTGATCAAGTTCTCTATTTAACAAGAGGATCCTACAAAGGGGATCATTTTTTATAAAGCATTTTCTAATTTTCCTTATGATTTCCTTTTAGACTCACTGTTGGTAAGTTATTTTGGAGTGTGTTGTTTAATTTCTACATATTTGTGAAAAAGTCTGTTTTTCATTCTGTTATTAATTTCTAGGCTCATTCCATTGTTGTTGGAGAAGATATTTTGTATGATTGCAATTTTTTACATTTGTTGAGACTTGTTTTGTAGCCTAACATATGTTCTAGCATATTCACTTGAGAAAAATATATATTTTGATTTTTAGTAGAGTATGTTACACAAATCTGTTAGTTCTGGTTGGTTTATAATGTTGATCAAGTTCTCTATTTAACAAGAGGATCCTACAAAGGGGATCATTTTTTAACAATCAATTCCTTTACCCACACACAAAACTATTTTTTTTGCAATAATCATAAATGAAATGAACAAAAGTAATCATCAGCAGAGAAACTCAGCAAGTGAAAATTTTATTTTTATTTTACTGAACTATATGTGCATAAGCATGGTAAGGTAAAAAAAAAGGTAAAATAAAAATAAGCATAACAGAAAAAGAAGCACTTCCTAAATATGGCCAGATTACATGGTTCTGCATTTAGATACGGATAAATTGGTGAAAAAGATTCACTGCAATAAAGTCAATGATTACTTGGCCTTTTTATTAGAACAAATGTTCTCCATGGACCAGGAACATTGGTATTACCTGAGAGCTAGTTAGAAATACAGAATTCCAGGCTCCATCCCAAACCCATTTTATCAGATTATGTGTTTTATCATAATGCTCAGGTAATTCATATGCGCATTAAGTTTGAAAAATACTGCTGTAGCTCAGTGGTTCTCAGCTATGACTGCACTTTAGAATCATTTGATAATCTTTTTTTAAAAAACTGCTTGTAGCAGTATCTAGAGATTCTGATGTAATCTACCTAGAGTGATTCCTTAGCTTTTTTTTTTTTTTTTAATGCTGCCTAGGTGATTCTAATTCTAACCAACAATGAGAATTGCTGCTTTATCAGGGGTTCTTACCTAGAATCCACAGATCCCTTGTATTTCAATTTAAATGTAATTGGGTTTTTGGTAATCTTATGGGATTTGTTTTAATTAAAAAATAAACCACTCTGTAATGGACTTATAAGATACACCAGACTGCTAAAGGAGTCCGTGACACAAAAATGTTAAGAATCTAAAGATAAATAATTACCCTGGCCTTTCTCTATGGGCAAAATGACATATACACCCACAGATTAATGGAAGCACCACTAATACATGATTATTTTCTGAGCTCAAACTGCTTATCAGACTTTGTCTATCCTTTTTTTCGTTGTTCTTCTTCTCTTTACACTGAACAATAAAGCTGTATATCTTGTCTTCAATTGATTATTAAAATGTATTCTTCTAATTAATTTAGGCTATGCCCATTGGTAAATTAAGGTTAGATATCTAGAATCCATTTTTTCTTCCATCATTATAAGTGTAGCCAGATTTTTGTTAAGGTATCTGATTCTCCTTCATGCAGTTCCAATATTTCAAGGAAAAGTAAAATATTGCAGCTCCTTAGGTGGGTTCTGATAGCCTAACCCAATCAGTACCTTTTATTTTATTTTTCACAGTTATTGGTTTAGAAATGGTCATGTGACCTAAGTTAGTCCAATAGGATTGAGACTTTGGCCTCCTATGCTTAGAATGCTGGATCAGAAATGACTCCACTTCTTCTGGGTATGAACTGGGAATCAATCATTCTCAGTTGTGACTGGGAACACTTCTGTGACTATAAAGGAAGTTATCTTTAGGAAGAAGCCAAACTGTAGTTGGAAGGAGTGAGATATGGGAAAAATGTATTTTTCATGTTATTATTAAATAGCTAAGTCATGCTACCTTGAGTCTGAAGGTCTCCATATCTCTGGAATTTATATTTATGTGAGAAAATAAATCCTCCTTATTGGTAAGCCAGATTGACTTTGCTTGCTGTTTTTCTCAACCAAGAACATTATAAATTCTTATAGAACTTGGAATTGTGAGTAGGATAATTTTAGAAATCATCCAATTCCATTAGAAATCTGAACTTGATTGAGTAAAGGCAAGAAAAGAAAATAGAAAAAACAAAACTTTTATCCACAATACATGGAACCTATCAATCCTCATTTTACTGTACCAAAACAGTTAAAGGGAGGCTTTTGGAGCACGGATTTAATCTCAGACCATGTGTCCAAGAAGCTGCCGCGTTAAAATGTTGGTAATAAATAATCAGGATATTGGAGCATGTTCTCTAAGAAACAAACAAGCTTAGTCCAACAGTGGCTATTTGAAAACAGGAAAAGCATAAATCATAGTTTTCTAAGAGGGATTTCGTTTGCCTAAGGTCTGAATCCTCTAATGTTTGAAATTTCTGTAAATGTCAAGCCTGCTAGGGCATAGTCAGGAAAGCTAAATTTACACACTAAGCTGAAGTTAATAAGGGAGAGATGAGGAGGTGAAGGATTTAGTAAAAACAAGGTTGGGACCAAAGAAAAACCTCCCTACCCTCCTCAAGCACCTCTTGATAATTATTCCTTATCTGCCAAAGGAAGGATAGTGGTCTTTGTCAAGATGGAAGCATGAAACATTCTGGGATAAGTAGGATGTTTTATGATGGATCCTCTCTTTATTTAAAAATTTGATGTTTTGTTGTATTCTGTAATTTTTACATTAATATTGATATTTTAAAATATTGCATTAAAATATTATTCATCTTGATTGCAGAGTGTTTTGGTGCCGCCTTAAATTTTGTGTCCTTACAAGTGCCTTATTCACCTCACTGTGGTCAATTATTTTGAATTGCTTAGAGTCTAAGACCAA
Source organism: Physeter macrocephalus (assembly GCF_002837175.3). Lineage (NCBI taxonomy): Eukaryota > Metazoa > Chordata > Mammalia > Artiodactyla > Physeteridae > Physeter > Physeter macrocephalus. The sequence goes on from NC_041233.1 coordinate 41,079,220, forward strand.
GATTAAGAAAAAGATGGAGGGACTTCCCTAGTGGTGCAGTGGTTGGGGGTCCGCCTGCCAATGCAGAGGACACGGGTTCGATCCCTGGTCTGGAAAGATCCCACATGCTGCAGAGCAGCTGGGCCAATG
>NC_041233.1:41079362-41082924 GCF_002837175.3 Physeter macrocephalus
CCACAACTACTGAGCCTGCACTCTAGAGCCTGCGAGCCACAACTGCTGAGCCCGCATGCCACAACTACTGAGGCCTGCACACCCAGAGCCCACGCTCCACAACAAGAGAGGCCACCGCAATGAGAGGCCCGTGCACAGCAGCAAGGAGTGGCCCCAGCTCACCGCAACTACAGAAAGCCCATGTGCAGCAACGAAGACCCAACACAGCCAAAAATAAATAGATAAATTTATTTTTAAAAAAGAAAAAAATGGAATACGGTCTTTAATAATTCTGTTGAACCACTTCATCAGTCAGCCTACAAATTTTTCTCAGTTTCATAAGTCAATAGACCCTTTTTATTGATTAGCTCAATTTGAGATGGTTTTTCATTACTTTCCCCTGAAAACTTTCTAACATGCCTATGCTTCTTTTATCCTGCAAATCCTTTCTGCTCTGGTTGCTAGGACCACCACTTATTTAGTTTAGGCAGCTTAGGGTAGAAATGGTATTAGTTTAGGTTGCCAACACTTTGGGAGATACAACTTTTATGATAACATATCCTCACTAAATGAGCGAGGACTTAGCTTTGAAGGTGGGGAGGAAAAGTACTTTTCAGTTGTGAATATTTTATATACTATGAATCAAACTATGTGCTCAGTGCTCTGAAGATGGTTATAAACAACACAACTGGTTCCTGGTCTTGAGGGACTCATGGGATAACGGCAAAGAAAACTCAGATACAGTGGGTTAAGGACCAAGAGAGACTGAAATTGTTGTGATCCACAGAGAGCATGCATGTTTGTTTGTTTGTTTGCTTTTGAGTGGGAGGGGTGCTGAATTAAGGGAAACAGAAGAGAAAGAAAAAAATCTTAAACAGTAACATCGTTCAAAGTTTAACTTTGAAGAGAAAGGTAAAATAAGAGATTTTATTACATGGATTTAAAAATTAGATGATGTTTTTGATAGGTGAGATATAGTTACTTCGGCGTTAAATGAGAAGAGTTGGGAATTTCTATCCTGCAGCCAGATTCAGTATCAAAATACTATATTTAGTTCATTCACTCATCTTTTCATTTCAAAAGAGCTGTGGAGTAGTTATGGCCAGCAAGGTCTTAATGTTGCTATAGGGAACTGAAATATAAATTAGGAAAAAAATAATCTAGTTTCAGAATAAGATAAATGCACATATAAACATAAGTTGTGCCATGATATAATAAGTGCTCAAAAAGAAGCATAATTTAGGTAGTGTGGCATTGAAATAAAGGCAAGGTCATATCAGTTTTGGTAAAAAATCACAGAATGAGCAATGGGGAATGGGGGGTAGATTTAAACTGAGCATTCGAGGTTAAAATGTGCATTGGCAGAAATGGCATTGAGGAATTGTTTTATTAGCTCACTTACACATTAGAATTAGAAAATGTTATTCCCCCAAGATACCACTTTATCAAAGTCTTTAATGGTAGATTTAAGGTTTTCAGGGTTTTTAAAAGTACTATGTGGCCACTTTATTTTTTCTTCCTGAAAGAGTAGCACAAGATTATATTATAGAGTGAGTTTTTGTTGTTGTTGGTGGTGGTGGTGGTGGTGGTGGTGGTGATGTGTGTGTCTGTGTGTGTATGCTGGAATATGTGGGATAACGGAAGCTGGATATGGTTCAATTAATGAAGTATCTGAATTTGTTGCCTAATATATGAAGGAAAAAGAAGATTTGACAAAGGCAATTCCTACTTTATCTAATTTGGTTAAAATTAAGCATTGTAAACACATTTTATATTTTGATCCTTGTTTTGACGTTAGCACAGACTGTATATCTCATAATGCAGTTATATATTCATGTACACTCTCCATTTTTGCTTTCTTGCCAAACAAGCCTATTCACCTTAACTATGAAACCTAAATGCCTATCTACTTATTTCTGAGTTGTATCTTTTGGTTATTTTAAGAATAGAGTCTCATTCAAAGCAACATCACTATGTCTCTTTCTGTAACACTACAGACTATATAAAATTTTTGAAATGTTTCATTTAAATGAGTAGGCAAAGAAACCCACAGATTAATAACTATTACTGATACAGTATCAGTAAGAGATTGCATATGTGACCTTCTTTATATCCTGAATGATAAGTAGGATATATGAACAAAAACTTGCACGTAAATTGAAATTTCAGAATTTGGCAATGGATTCATTTTTGTAATTCCTCTATTTTCTTCAAAGATATTCAAATGTGTCCCTTGGAGCACTAGCAAAAAAAAAGACATCACATAACAATGAGGCAAACGGTGGTGACTTGGAGTCATTCACTGACTAATTTTATCTGTGGAAATAAACAGTTACTTCTTCAAGCAGATTATCTGACCCAGTAGGAAATGCAGACTATGTGCCTGATATCCAAATAAGTTGTCCAAAAAATAATCACCAGTGTTGGTGGTAGAATTGCTCATAAATATTCAATGCCTCCGCCTTAAGATGAAAGCAAGGAAGAAACTACCTTTGGTATAAAGGTAATATAAGGAAACTTAGCAGAGACCAAAGGCTTCTATCCTTTACTCATACCTAACTCTGATTGACTTCAATCAATTTCAACCTCACAGCAGGAAGAATCTGGCTGCAGGATATAAATGTGAATTTCATTAATAGTATTAGACATTAATAATGAGTTTAATATACTGAACATAGAAGGAATTACTAATCCCAAGAGAGCCTTAAAAGCTACTATTGGTTTAGATAATTCAGTGTTTTGTAAAAATAAAACGTGTTAAAGTGAATATATATATATAGATACATAGTTATTAAATTCCAAAAGCATGCCATTGGAATATTGCATACAGGACTTCCATTCACAGGTGAAAAAAGTGAGGTGTGCATAGATCTAGTGTTAAGAGTGTTAATCATGATGAATTTTATCATAAGAATTGCAACAGTTTCTTAAATTTGACTCCACAGTCATACATGCTTCCTTTCTCTCCCTCTCATATCCCATCTCAATTTCTAAAGAGAGTGAATGATGTTGAAAACAACGATAGAAAATATTAATAAAGTGCTAGTGACAGGTAATAGGCAAAGGATTTATGTGCATTATCATTTTTTTCTTTTTAAAAAATTTTATTGATGTATAGTTGATCTACATTGCATTAATTTCTGCTGTACAGCAAAGTGATTCACTTATACATATCTATATATTCATTTTAATATTCTTTTCCATAATGGTTTATCACAGGATATTGAATACAGTTCCTTGTGCTATACAGAAAGACCTTGTTGTTTATCCTCTGGAGGTTAACCTTTTTTTTTTTTTTAACATTTTTATTGGAATATAATTGCTTTACAATGCTGTGTTAGTTTCTGCTTTATAACAAACTGAATCACTTATACATATACATATATCCCCATACCTCTTCAATCTTGTATCTCCCTCTCTCGCACCCTCCCTATCCCACCCTTCTAGCTGGTCACAAAGCACTGAGCTGATCTCCCTGTGCTATGCGACTGCTTCCCACTAGCTATCTATTTTACATTTGGTAGTGTACATATGTCCATATATACACTACCACTCTCTCACTTTGTCCCAGCTTACCCTTCCC
>NC_041233.1:41084216-41084916 GCF_002837175.3 Physeter macrocephalus
AGGAATGCAAGAGCTTTCTGTGCATTAATTTTGTATCCTGCTACTTTATCAAATTCACTGATTAGCTCTATTAGTTTTCTGGTAGCATCTTTAGGATTCTCTATGTATAGTATCATGTCATCTGCAAACAGTGACAGCTTTACCTCTTCTTTTCCGATTTGGATTCCTTCTGTTTCTTTTTCTTCTCTGATTGCTGTGGCTAAAACTCCCAAAACTATGTTGAATAATAGTGGAGAGAGTGGGCAACCTTGTCGTGTTCCTGACCTTAGTGGAAATGGTTTCAATTTTTCATCATTGAGGATGATGTAGGCTGTGGGTTTGTCATATATGGCCTTTATTATGTTGAAGTAAGTTCCCTCTATGCCTACTTTCTGGAGAGTTTTTATCATAAATGGGTGTTGAATTTTGTCGAAAGCTTTCTCTGCATCAATTGAGATAATCATACGGTTTTCTGCTTCAATTTGTTAATATGGTTATCATATTGATTGATTTGCATATATTGAAGAATCCTTGCATTCCTGGCATAAACCCCACTTGATCATGGTGTATGATCCTTTTAATGTGCTATCGGATACTGTTTGCTACTATTTTGTTGAGGATTTTTGCATCTATGTTCATCAGTGATATTGGTCTGTAGTTTTCTTTCTTTGTGACACCTTTGTCTGGTTTTGGTATCAGGGTGATGGTGGCCTCATAGAAT
>NC_041233.1:41086137-41103977 GCF_002837175.3 Physeter macrocephalus
GATTGATCCCTTGACCATTATGTAGTGTCCTTTCTTGTCTCTTGTAACATTCTTTATTTTAAAGTCTATTTTGTCTTTTATGAGAATTGCTACTCCAGCTTTCTTCTGATTTCCATTTGCATGGAATATCTTTTTCCATCCCCTCGCTTTCAGTCTGTATGTGTCCCTAGGTCTGAAGTGGGTCTCTTGTAGACAGCATATATATGGGTCTTGTTTTTGTATCCATTCAGCCAGTCTATGTCTTTTGGTTGGAGCATTTAATCCATTTATATTTAAGGTAATTATCAATATGTATATTCCTATTACTGTTTTCTTAATTGTTATGGGTTTGTTATTGTAGGTCTTTTCCTCCTCTTGTGTTTCCTGCCTAGAGAAGTTCCTTTCGCATTTGTCGTAAAGCTGGTTTGGTGGTGGTGAATTCTCTTAGCTTTTGCTTGTGTGTAAAGATTTTAATTTCTCCATCAAATCTGAATGAGATCCTTGCTGGGTAGAGTAATCTTGGTTGTAGGTTTTTCCCTTTCATCACTTTAAATATGTCCTGCCACTCCCTTCTGGCTTCCAGAATTTCTGCTGCAGGAGCAGCTCTTAACCTTATGAGGATTCCCTTGTATGTTATTTGTTGTTTTTCCCTTGCTACTTTTAATATTTTTTCTTTTTGTTTAATTTTTGAGAGTTTGATTAATATGTGTCTTGGTGTGTTTCTCCTTGGATTTATCCTGTATGGGTCTCTCTGTGCTTCCTGGACTTGATTAACTATTTCCTTTCCCGTAATAGGGAAGTTTTCAACTATAATCTCTTCAAATATTTTCTCAGTCCCTTTCTTTTTCTCTTCTTCTTCTGTGACCCGTATAATTTGAATGTTGGTGTGTTTAATATTGTCCCAGAGGTCTCTGAGACTGTTGTCCTCAATTGTTTTCATTCTTTTTTCTTTATTCAGCTCTGCAGTAGTTATTTCCACTATTTTATCTTCCAGTCACTTATCTGTTCTTCTGCCTCAGTTATTCTGCTTTTGATCCCTCTTAGAGAATTTTTAATTTCATTTATTGTGTTGTTCATGATTGTTTGTTTCCTCTTTAGTTCTTCTATTTCCTTGTTAAACGTTTCTTGTATTTTCTCTATTCTATTTACAAGATTTTTGATCATCTTTACAATCATTATTGTGAATTTTTTTCAGGTAGACTGCCTATTTCCTCTTCATTTGTTTGGTCTGGTGGGTTTTTACCTTGCTCCTTCATCTGCTGTGTGTTTCTTTGTCTTCTAATTTTGCTTAATTTACTGTGCTTGGGGTCTCCTTTTTGCAGGCTGAAGGTTCATAGTTCCCATTGTTTTTGGTGTCTGCCCACACTGGGTAAGGTTGATTCAGTGGGTTGTGTAGGATTCCTGGTGGAAGGGACTAGTGCCTGTGTTCTGGTGGATGAGGCTGGATCTTGTCTTTCTGGTGGGCAGGTCCACGTCTGGTGGTGTGTTTTGGTGTGTCTGTGACCTTATTATGATATTAGGCAGCCTCTCTGCTAATGGGTGGAGTTGTGTTCCTGTCTTGCTAGTTGTTTGTTATAGGGTGTCCAGCAGTGTAGCTTGCTGGTCGTTGAGTGGAGCTGGGTCTTGGCGTTGAGATGGAGATCTCTGGAAGATTTTCGCCATTTGATATTATGTGGAGCTGGGAGGTCTCTGGTTGACCAATTTCCTGAACTTGGCCCTCCCACCTCAGAGGCACAGCCCTGACACCTGGCTGGAGCACCAAGAGCCTGTCATGCACATGGCTCAGATTAAAAGGGAGAAAAAAAGAAAGAAAAAAGAAAAAGATAAAATAAAATAAAAAATAAAATAAAATAAAGTAAAAGCTATTAAAATAAAAAACAAAAATTATTAAAAAAAATTTTAAGTAATTTAAAAAAAGGAAAGAAAGAAAGAACAACCAAACGAAAAACCAAATCCACCAATGATAACAAGTGATGAAAACTATACTAAAAGAAAAAACCGACAGACAAAACCCTAGGACAAATGGTAAAAGCAAAGCTATATAGACAAAATCACACACGGAAGCATACACATACACACTCACAAAAGGAGAAAAAGGGAAAGAAATATATATATCGTTGCTCCCAAAGTCCACCTCCTCAATTTGGGATGATTCATTGTCTATTCAGGTATTCCACAGAAGCAGAGTACATCAAGTTGACTGTGGAGATTTAATCTGCTTCTCCTGACGCTGCTGGGAGAGATTTCCCTTTCTCTTCTTTGTTCGCACAGCTCCTGGGGTTCAGCTTTGAATTTGGCCCCGCCTCTGCGTGTAGGTCGCCTGAGGGCATCTGTTCTTCGCTCAAACAGGACGGGGTTAAAGGAGCAGCTCATTCTGGGGCTCTGGCTCACTCAGGCTGAGGGGAGGGGGGCATATGGAATGCAGGGTGAGCCTGAGGCGGCAGAGGCCAGCATTGCAGCAGCCTGAGGCACCATGTGTTCTCCTGGGGAAGTTGTCCCTGGATCACTGGACCCTGGCAGTGACGGGCTGCAGAGGCTCCTGGGAGGGAAGATGTGGATAGTGACCTGTGCTTGCACACAGGACTCCTGGTGGCTGCAGTAGCAGCCTTAGCATCTCATACCCATCTCTGGGGTCCATGCTGATAGCTGCGGCTCGTGCCCATCTCTGGAGCTCCTTTAAGCAGTGCTCTTAATCCCATTTACTCACGCAACAGGAAACAAACAGGCAGGAAAAAGTCTCTTGCCTCTTCGGCAGTTCCAGATCTTTTCCCGGACTCCCTCCCGGCTGGCGGTGGCGCACTAGCCCCCTTCAGGCTGTGTTCATGCAGCGTACCCCAGTCCTCTCCCTGGGATCTGACCTCTGAAGCCCGAGCCTCAGCTCCCAGCCCCGATCCGTCACGGCGTGTGAGTAGACAAGCCTCTTGGGCTGGTGACTGCTGGTCAGCACAGATCCTCTGTGCAGGAATCTCTCCCTTTTGCCCTCCGCACTTCTGTTGCTGGGCTCTCCTCCATGGCTCTGAAGCTTCCTCCAGCCCACCCGCAGTCTCTGCCCACAAATGGGCTTCCTAGTGTGTGGAAACCTTTTCTCCCTCACAGCTCCCTCCCACCGGTGCAGGTCCTGTCCCTATTCTTTTGTTTTTGTTTCTTTTTTCTTTTTCCCTACCCAGGTACGTAGGGAGTTTCTTGCCTTTTGGGAAGTCTGAGGTCTTCTGCCAGCATTCAGTAGGTGTTCTGTAGGAGTTGTTCCACATGTAGAGGTATTTCTGATCTATTCTTTTGTCTTTGTTTCTTTTTTCTTTTTCCCTACCCAGGTACGTAGGGAGTTTCTTGCCTTTTGGGAAGTCTGAGGTCTTCTGCCAGCATTCAGTAGGTGTTCTGTAGGAGTTGTTCCACATGTAGAGGTATTTCTGATGTATTTGTGGGGAGGAAGGTGATCTCCACGTCTTACTCTTCTGCCATCTTGAATCTCTCTATGTGCATTATTTCATTAATTCTTATTACAACTTCTTGCAATATATAACTATTCCCATTTTACCAGTTTAAAAAAAAAAAACGAACTTAAAGCAACTTTTCCAAGTCACGCACCCAAAAACAGGGAATGCAGGGAATAAATCTCAGGTCTACCTAAAATTAATACCTGTGAAAATGGTGCATTTTCCTACCTCACACAGAATCAATAGAATCCCTCTGTTCTTTTCTATATAAGGTGCTTAAGATGAAATCCTCTTACCTGAACCCAACTTACACATCAAAGGAGCATTAGCAATAAGGCATGGCAATATAGCAGGAATTGTACATAGTCATTTAGGTATTTGGAAAGACTTAGGTTGATGAAATCATAAATGTGCAATTTAAAAAATTTAATTGAACAGGAAGGTGGACCTGGGCACTCCTAACATGGAAGGTTTGTGGAACCCATTCTTCATTCTTTCTCTCAATGTTACATTCTTGTTTACTTCAGATAATCCAGTAAGACAAAATCTAGCTTCCAATCTCATAAAGCAATGGAAACAGAATTTTCACCAATTAATAGGTAATATGAGATTTTTCCAAATGTATTCCTTTAAAGAGTACTTTACAGGCCATTTGAAGTTCTTTTTGTTTTATTTTTTGTTTGAGAGGACATTTTTAAGGGTTCAAATCTCATATCACAGATCTACTATGGAAGAGTATAGAATAAAAACAAAAAAGGCTGAGCAGAACAACTTGGCCTAAAAATTATGAAAGAAATCAGGAAAGGTCTAGTCATAAATCCCAAAGTCTTAAACAGATTAGATTCTCTTATTAAGATAGTTAGAATGAGATAAAAGATTTATTGGCTCTAATTTTTTTCTTCTTTATGTAAGCATATGAGAGGAACTTTTTCTACTTCCTCAGCTAGTTCTTCAAAATAATTTTAGATCACATCTCAGTGGTCAATTCCTGGGTCTCTAGAACCTCTTAGCGAGAGTCACTGATGCCTCTAAGCTTTAGCTTGGATATACCAAACATTGAGGTGGTTCTCATCAAGACAAGGATTATTTTAGGATGATTACTATTACCAGTCCAAAAACCTGAGCTTCTGTCTTAATTTCAGAGCTTAGCATTTTCTGTTGGGTACTGGAGCCTGGCTCTCTAAATTTCAGAGCTTAGCATTTTCTGTTGGGTACTGGAGCCTGGCTCTCTATCCTTGGCTCTTATACTAGTTCCTGACAGCACTCATTCCCATAAAAGTTTATTGTACTTATCTAAGTACAACCAACCTGTGGTGGTGGTGTCAGAAAACTGACCTAGCAGCAACCATGATAAAAAAAAAGTGATAGTACAGAGAACTTAGATCGCTTCAGTACAAAGACCACATGTAATTTAGTGCTGTATTCCACTTTTATATATTTTCCCTTGAATTCACTTTTCCTATCCTTTAGCTATCTAACATATCATTCTTCAGGTTCCAGATACATCTCTTACTTAGTGAAGCTTTTATGCAACACCTCTTTCTCAAGCACACTGATTTTCAATCTCTCTCTCTTACACACACACACACACACACACACACACACACACACATTAGGCTATCCTATTATATTGTCTCACAGTACCCTCTTCTTTTCCTTTATAGTATGAATCAGGATGTTATTAAGTAATTTTGATAATTATTTGTTTAATTTCATCTCCTTCAAAGATAATAAATTTGATGGAGTCTGGGGAAAAGTCTTTCTTGCTTACCATTTTATTGCTAAGGCTAGCATTGTATCTGCAATACAGCTGGCAGTAAATAAAACTGAGGAGTGACTAAATAATTTAAGTTTTGCCACCCAGACCCCTGCATTTCCTGGACTATGTCTCTTCAGATATCTATATTTATTTGCACCAAATCTGTATTTACCATCTCTTTGGATGACTGTTGTTGGAGGTTCAATGCTACACTTCATTCAGTTTTTCCAGTCTTTTTCCTACTCAGTCCCAACTATCGCTTAACTCTTTGTTTTCCTCTGTAACCCTTACATGACTTCTGACAGACTAGTCCTCAGGCTTGCCATAGAATAGACACCAAACTCCTGCTGTGAATTCCTTTACCTCTTTACCTGTGAAGGTACCTAAACATGGCAGATTATTCTAAGATAGCTAGCTTTGTATAAGGCTGTAACTGGTTATTATTACCTTAATCTGTATTTCACCTTCTCTAGAGAACATTGTCTGAATCTGAATGAATTTGATTAATCAGACAATACAGCTTACAAATAAGTCAAACATTATAAGGTATGGGAAGTGATCATTTGATTTGGCAATTATGAAATTATTACTCTCCTTGAGAAGAGCAATTTCAGAGATGTGGGAGCCCAAATTAAATTCATAGCATCCATATGCATAGCTTTCAGTTATGTACCTCTATCCTGATAACGCCCACATATATCTATTTAATCCATTACTTTCTCTTCGGTATGAATCATATATCCAACTGCCTAAGTTGAAATGTTCATCAGGAGAGCACACAAATATTTTAAGTTTGATTTAATTAAAACCAAAGGTATTAATCCTGTTTTACCACTACATGACCGCTACCACCACTATGACCAAGTGTTCATGGACATGCACACACACATGCATACACACACACAGCTATCCTTTATTCTATGTTTCCTATCTGAGTTAATGCCACCACCATTCACACAAATCAGAAACCTAGGAGGCATCTTGGACTTTTTCCATTGATTACTCTCTGAATTTTATTAAGTACTAACACTCCTTGATTTTAGCAATATCTAGATCTGGAATTGGACTAGATATGACTCCAGATTAAGTGATTTATTAACTGTCTGATGTTAGAAAACTTACTTAAACTTCTCCATGTTCCCTGATTCCCAACCTGTTAAATGAGGATAACACTGCCACCTACCTTGGTGAGTTAGTGTAGCTGTTAATTAATTGAGATTATGCATGTAAAACATCTAGAATCTTATCTATTTTTCTTTTCATTACTATTATTTACCCTTCTAGTGCCTTGGTTCAAGACTTCATCAGGATATAATCTTCTGATATTTCTACCTCTAGTCTTATCCATCTCAGCTTCATTCCCCACACTGCTACCAGAATGATCCTTCCAAACTCCAAATCCGAGCACATGATTCCATCGGGCTTAAAGACCCTCAGTAACTCCTCACTGCCTCTTGGTTGAATCTCTCACCCCCTAGTGCGATGTCAGAAATCTTGGTCTTATTTACCTCTCCAGACTTTTCTCTTGCTCCTCTCTTCCTTGTAGCCTTTGTTCCAACCCTACAAAACACATACATGTTTCTAATTTGTGGTATGGTTTCATGACTCCATGTCTCTGTGTCTGCTATTTCTTCTTGGAAAGCTTTTCCATGTTTCTTTTGCCAGCTTAAATCCTATGTATCCTTCAATACAGTCTCAACTTTCTTATTCTCTATAGGACTGAACTTGACCTTCTCAAGACTAGTGGATTATTTTCTTCTTTTTGCCACTAATGAATCTTGTATACACCTATATTATAGCGCTTGTGCTTTCTGTAGTGGTTTCTTACTTACAGGTGTACCTCTTCTACAATGTGAGTGCTTGTTTTATGTTAGGAATTATGTACTGTGATAGAGACACAATGCTGAGTAAGACATGGTCACAGATCCTAAACAGTTCAGAATCTGAAGGAGGCAGAAATGTAAATAAGAAGTTTGAACTCAGGGATGTATTTCAAGTGAAAGTATATAAAATGTGTTTTGTAATTTCCAATAAAAGAACATTTTCTCACTGTCTAAGAAGATTGAAAAGAATCTCAGCAATAGAATTACTTTTGAGCTGTGTGTTAAAAATGTTAAAATTAATCAGGAAAAAAAGGAAGTAAGGGTGAGAAATTTGAAAAAAGATGTCATTGGTAAAAGCACAGAAAGAAGGCATTGTATACATAGGGAAATGCAGTTTTTTAAAGCCAAAGAGTAGTATCTGAGGGATAATGGCAAAGTTTAGGACAGAAAATAGCTAGATGTTGAGTTATGAATATATCTGTATGTTTAGTTAAAAGTCTGAATAATAATACTTTGAACAATAGCAAGCTATTGAAGTATATTTAGAAGAGGAAAATATGATAAGGTTGTATCAAATACCCTTGTGAAACAGCCAGTGAGGAAGGTAAAGTAATCATATAAGCTGTCTGTGATGGGGACCCAAAATACATGAAGGTAGTTGAGATGGGGTATAATGAAGTAGAAAAAAATGAAGTATGTATTACATAGAAGATGGATGGATTCATTGATTCATTGAAAGTAAGTGACGATTAAAAGAGTAGAATCTAATAAGGTTCTTAGATTTCTTAATTGTAAAAGCAGAAAAGACAAGACAGGTATACATGAGGAGAATGGATTTGTTGGGTAGAGGGTAGACAATAAGACAATTTTGGAATACAATGAATTATACCTGAGAATTAGAATTTCTACAGTAAGCAACTGAAGACAAGGGTCTATAACTAGAAAGGCAGGTCTGGGCCAGAGAGAGCGACTGAGAAATTTTGAGTACATAATGGTAATTGAAAAATGAATAAGTTCACTCAATCAATGAGAAAATAATAACAAGTCAAGGGGAAAAAATCCAAGAAACCTAAAAAATTAAGAAGTGAATAGAGGGAAACATATTTATTGAAAACCATTAAAAAACCATCATAAATCCATAATAAAGTGGAATTAAGGAGAAGCCAAAGGAATAGAGTTTAAAGAAGAAAGAAGTATTCCAAAATGTGAAACTCTTTGGAAAGGTAAATAAGATAATGGTCAAAAGTAGTCATTGGATTTTGCAAATAAAATCTCCTTGGAGAATGCAGGGTCAGTAGAATATAATGGAAAGGAAGCTGATAGCAGTAGCTGGGAGGAGGAGGAGCAGGAGGTGAGGATCTGGGAATGTGAGTGTAGTCTTGTATTTTTCAAGATGTTTCGTTGATGGGAGGGTCAGAGAGCTAGTAACTGGAAGATATATCACAGTGGAAGAAAGTGATTTGTTTAGTTGCATTTATTTTTTAATGGAAACATTTAAGTAAAGTCTATCAGCTAAGATAGGAAGGTAGTGGAGAAGATAAATTTATAAAAGAGGAGGTTTGTCTTAATTACTAATATTAAACTTAGTTTGCTCTCTTATCACAGATATAACCAGCTTTGTAAAGGAGAATACAAGTAAGAAAGTTCTCCTCTTCCTCAAAAAGCTTCTGTAACATTTCTTTTACTCTTCCGTATATAAAGAGCCCATTAAAAAAAATTCTGAAACAAGATCATTCTCTCTCTTATCCATACATTTTCCATCTTCTTTTTCTTTCAGTATTTCTATTCAGCTGTGTACCTTCCACACCTGACAAGTAAAGCTTTTCTTTATTCTCTGTACATATTTTGGTTTCCTTTTAGCATAAGAATTTACCAATTTCCTGCTTTGCTATTGTAGGTATTTGCAAGATGACAATGACTATCAGAAAGGCATTCCTGCTGATGTGATATTGTCGGTATGACTGTGTTCATGATTGGTGATGTTACTGATATTTAACCCAGGTAAGTTTGTGGCTTAGAAGGTGTATTCAGTGTTTGATCTCAAAAAATAAACTAAGGCAATGGTGTTCAAACTTTAGCTTACATTAGAAACATTTGCAGAAAACACTGATTTTTGAGCTCCAACCCTAGAGATTCTGTTTCAGTTAGTCTGAGGTGAACCTCAAGTATTTGCATTTCTAGCAGATTTCTGGGTAGTGCTGATGCCACTGCTTGCTAACCTCACAGTCAGTGAACACCACTAACAAGGATAATCAGGTTCCCAGTTGGACAGAGTAAGTATAAATGTATGTGGGCAGCATTTTGATACTTGTTAAATAACAGCTATTGACTCCAACTAGCATCATCACTGTTTGAAGAGAGCAGAAATAATACAAGTCATAGACTATAGTCCTTTCAAGAGCACAGGTTATTAAAAGACTAGAATTCACTCAGTAATAACCTGAAGCTGAGACTCTGAGATTTGAATGTGTTTTAATGGCTCAAAACATATAGCACCTCCGTAACATTTCAGATTATTGTCTCAGAAAGTACATGGCAATTTTGAAACATGTAGACATGGAAAAAATTGAAAGTTTTAATAGAAGTCCATTTTAGACATGCCTGGGAACGTATCAGAAAATAATATACATTTTAAATGCACTATCTCTGAGTCTGTCACCTTCTTGACATAGATTTAAGTCAAATAAGCACTTTTTCTTTTTGGGCCATTGTGCTCCGTGTTATGTTCTATTATTTTGTAGCAACAAAGGAGCTAAGGGACAGTCTCTGAGCATCAAAACAGTGTCCCTATCATAAGCACAGTTGCAGCCATTAGGTAATTACTTTTGTTTCCCAGGAAACTAAAGTAGTTGGATGCAACCCATCTTTGACCACAGGCTGTGTCTCTAGGCAGCAGCATACACTGGACCACTGACCTTTAGCTGGAGGTGGATGGCTGTTAAAAAAAATAAATTATATTCCAATTGGAAAATTTTGTTTTGAAAACTTTTTGTTTTCAGTTTTAATTTAAATACTAAAGCAGCCTCCCATTAAGAGTCCAGGGAGGCATGGGCCACACTAATCCTAGCCCTTACTCTGTCTAGGATTTGGGCTCAGCTAGTCCTCATTTCAACAAGTCTGCCCCTTACTCAATGTATGACCTGGGCAAGTTACCCATGCTTCCAATGCTTTAATTTTCGTCCCTGAAAAATAAGGATAAAATGCCTATCTCAGAACTTCCCTGGTGGCACAGTGGTTAAGAATCCGTCTGCTGAGGCAGGGGACATGGGTTCGAGCCTTGGTCCGGGAAGATCCCACATGCCGTGGAGCAACTAAGCCCTTATGCCACAACTACTGAGCCTGTGCTCTACAGCCCACAAACCACAACTACTGAGCCAGCTCTCTAGAGCCCACAAGCCACAACTACTGAAGCTCACGTGCCTAGAGCCTGTGCTCTGCAACAAGAGAAGCCACAGCAATGAGAAGCCTGCGCACTGCAACAAAGAGTAGCCCCCACTCGCCACAACTAGAGAAAGCCCACGTGCAGCAATGAAGACCCAACACAGCCAAAAATAAAATTAATTAATTTTAAAAAATGCCTATCTCATAAGACTATAATAAAAACTGCTAGCTAATACATGTAAATCTCCCAATACTTCTGACTGTTCCTATATTTCTATCAAATTATCCAGGAGAATAAAAGTAGGGAAAGGATGTGAATAGGCGGTCTGGCTGAGAAAGCAAAAATATTTAACTAAAAACAACAGATATAATCTATTGTACAACAAAGAATTTGTCCAGTTTTTGTCCTGGGTTCCTGGCATGGAGCTTCTAAAATCCTTGGAATTTCTTAAGTGATAGGAGAGTCTTCACGTTATATTAATGAATGACTCACTGTAGATCTCTAGAGAGCTTTGCAGTGGGGGCTGGTGACCAGAAAGACCAACTGTGTGATTATAGGGTTTGGATATTGAGCCAGGCCAGCCTCCTGGGAGGATAAGGAGCTGGAGATTGAGTTAAATCATGTGGCCAATGATTTAATCAATTCATCTCACCTATGTAATGAAATCCCAATAAAAATTCTGGATATCAAAGTTTAGTAGAGCTTCCTGGTTGATGAACACGTTGATGTGCTGGGAGGGTAACAATCCTAATCCCATAATGAGAGGGTGCAGAAGCTACTCATTCCCATGAGTCATATGCTCACTTGAGATAATCAGAAAGATATATATATATTTAAAGTGCCATCTCCTCCTATCTAATCCATCATAGTAATTGCTCTTTTTTACCCGTGTTTTCTCTTATATTATGAATTAGTAATCTGGGGACCATGGCATATAAATAATAGCCATGTGCTCCCAGTTGACCCAAACTGAAAGCATGGGAAGAGTTCAGGTTGGGAAGCTATGGTGAGTTATCCAAAATCAAGGGCAACAGGTGGTAAGATTCACAGTAGTAAGGGCCCTGTAAATCACATTGTTGATTAATATACAATCAACAATGATAATATTCTGACAGTAGGATAAACAGAAATGAAGTGTGAAGATGGGAACTGGGAAATAAACATAGAGTCAGGTACAGTTAAGAGGAGGCTCATAGCTCAGGGTAAAGGAACTAAGTTGTGCAATTGATTCTGAGGTTTTCTGCTTCACATGTGAGAAGTCCATGCTTCTATCTCATTCCACTTGATCTTAGAGGAGCCCTCTTCCAGAGGCAAAGAAGAGTTTATAAGTTTGTCGTCTGTGTACCAGGAAATCTAGGAGATATCTGACTGTTATATTGAAATGCTACTTAATTTAACTTTGTCTTCACTTTTACTACTCCGGAAACTTTCCAATTTACCCCACTGCCAGCCCACTACCACCTCCCTTCTCCAACTCCTCAACTTTCTCTCATTATTCCTTGCGACTCAGACTCTATCTAGTTTTATTCACCAAATTCATTCCAACAAAATCCACTTCACTGATTGGACAAATTTTCCAAAAGGCCAAATTAGCTAAATATGCTTATTTTGTCAGTTATTCATATGATTTACAGAAATTCAAATTAGATCACATGGTTTTAACAGCTTTTGAGATTTCTATTACGTTTTAGTTGTCTAAGTTTCATGTTGGCTTACAAATAGCTTTTAAAGATTTTTTCAACATGTTTGTCCACCATGTCCTTACAGCTAAATCCAGTGGGAGTTGGAGGAAGGAGAGAAGCTTTCATCTGGAGGAAAAACTAAGGAGAGTTCACTCAGAAAATTGTCTTCTTGATAGTCTAGCCACTGGAATAATTGGCTTTTGGCCAATTAGCTCAAAGAGAATTGGCCTGCTTTCTGCAACTTTAGACAGTAAAGCTAAAAGTTTGCCTACCGACTTTCAAAGGAGTGAAATTCTTTTTTCCTTTGACTGTATATCAGGTGCGTAGAAAATTTTATTCTATTCCTATAGAATAAAATCCTGCTACAGAAAAGGAACTAGACATAGCAGTAATAATTGTCCATTTTGCATACTTATTTACAATCTTGAAATATGCATTAACATAGAAAAATTAGTTCATTAAATTAAATAACATGGGGCCAAGTTCTTAAGGAGACCATATGATGGGATCCTGGATACAAATGAAATTCATGTGTGCTAGAGAATCATAAGAACTGTCTGACAGCCACCTTGTAAATCCCAGCAGGGACAGAGATGGTTTAAAGCTTAGTTAAAAGCAAAATCTTTTCTACGTAAAAGGATTGTTTCTCTTCAGCTTGCAAGAGAAAATCCTGATGCAGAAGTGACAATGCTCAGTTATCCAGCGGTACCAAGACCACCAGAAAGCAGCAGCTGTTGATCAGAGCAAGAGAAATTTAAAATCAGAATTTGATCAGAGTTTGGACTGTGATGACAACTATAACTCTATAGATGTAAGTTCTGATTCTGAAAGGGTGCACTGGCTGTTAAGAAGTGACAGCATTCAAATGTGAAGGAGTCTAACAATTGCTCCATTTTTCTCTTTTCCAGAAGTCTATTATTAGCACATGAGTTAACACTTGATATGTCAGAAATTCAGACTTGCCTTCTGCTAACGTGTATATTTACCACATTGCCAAATAGTTTTTTTTTAATTAAACCAAAATAAATTAGCTTAGAGGTTGTATATATGTTTCTGTATAACGGAGAGATAATTATACTTGAAAATATTATTAACTTATTTATTGACTGAAGGTTACTTAAAAACACAAACTTGTTAAAACTAAAGTAAGAATAAAAATGTGTATTTTCCACAAATATTTAAGTAATTATTCAGATTTATTTATTGTCTCTTTCCAAGTGGGATTAAACACTGAGAAATGAACAGGAAGTTCAACAGTCAGTCTGTGATAGCATCAATGTAAAATTTGCTTTTCAGAGATTTTAAAAACTGTTCTATAAGGTCAAATGGACAGAGGATTTTTATAAATTTAGAGTACACATTCTTCAGGTTATCTGACTTAAAGGTTGTGTGTAGTCTCATAATTTTAAGGAAGTTAATATAGTGGTTGTAAAGTAAAATTTAAACTGAAGGAGCTAGGGGTGATGATGTAGAAATCAGGGAGTTTCAACTCACGTAAACATTTGAGGTGGGACTTTTAAAAATTAATGGCGCTAGGGAAATAGAGGGCAAATTTGAAGATTCTTTTCTTCCATTTATTGACTAATCCAATGGTAAGGCAAGTCTATGGCCAGGAATAGAAGATGTTCTCCATAGTATTGGACCGTGACTATTCATATATATATTGTCCATATTTCTTCTTTGAACTTTGAAGTGCCTTACATGCGTAACTATACTTAATGCATATATTTTTTATCATCTCTTTAAATATCATTCTCCATTAGTTTTGAGTTTGAGGATAAAAGTATAAGGTAACCTATTCTTATTTCACTTAATTTAAATCAGAAATCAGTACGGGAGAAAAAGTAAGAACTTTAAACATCTATAACCATAATTTTCTAAATTCTTGTTTTTTCACTAAGTTTAAAAAAAAGATCACATATATTTTCTTGTCTTTTCACTCCTATCATTCTACTTCACAACTTACATTTACTCAAAATCCAGCACTTGGAAATTTACTGTATATTTATGATTTGCTTACTTCACCTATCTCCTGAAGAGTGTCTCCTGAATAGTAATAGATACCATCACAATATTCAATAGAGATACATATGTCAAATGGATTTATTTTTCAGTCTCTACCCATGTAAAATGCATAAAATAAACCAGATTTCTGCAGATATTTGACTATTCTAGTGGAAATTATAAGTATGAGTCATCCAGACAAAGGTATTAAAAGAGCCACTGGAGAAAAGTCTCTGTCTCTTATACTAAATTGTTTCTTCTCAAAGAAGAAACATTTACTAAATGCAAAAAATTAATCATAATACATGCTAAATCATCACACATGATAAAAGCTGAATTTTACGGTTCATGATAATTACTTTGGAGGACTGGAGGGTATAACTAAATAGATCTGTGATAAGAACTTAGAACTAAGTTCATTTTATTTTCAGATTCAGCTGTCAAGGCAGATGCTCAAAAAAAAAGTCAGCTAGATTTATTAAAACTTTGTTGTAAAATCCTTATTTTTAAGTTATGGAGCCTCAGTATCACAGTGTGAATTGATATGCCACCTAGAAGATAAACAAATTACTCAGCAAACAAGCTAAGAGAAGTTTGCTTTTCTTTTTCTCCTGCTCCCTTTCCTGGTCATTGTCTTATTTCCATGTGATTCCATTCCATTTTTCTGTCCCCTGGATGCTCCTTACAAGAGTGTTAGAATAATAGTTTGTAATATTGTAAGTCCCCAACTCACCATTCTCAAACAAAATTAGCTAGAAATATCAGAATCACATTCACCCTTCCAAATTCAAGACAGTAACTGAAATGCCTCATGTGTACTTGCAAATGTCTTTGACTCATTTTTTAAATTAATTAATTATTTATTTTAACATGTTTATTGGAGTATAATTGCTTTACAATGGTGTGTTAGTTTCTGCTTTATAACAAACTGAATCGGCTATACATATACATATATCCCCATATCTCCTCCCTCTTGCATCTCCCTCCCACCCTCTATGTCAGAAATTCAGACTTGCCTTCTGCTAACGTGTATATTTACCACATTGCCAAATAGTTTTTTTTTAATTAAACCAAAATAAATTAGCTTAGAGGTTGTATATATGTTTCTGTATAATGGAAAGATGATTATACTTGAAAATATTATTAACTTATTTATTGACTGAAGGTTACTTAAAAACACAAACTTGTTAAAACTAAAGTAAGAATAAAAATGTGTATTTTCCACAAATATTTAAGTAATTATTCAGATTTATTTATTGTCTCTTTCCAAGTGGGATTAAACACTGAGAAATGAACAGGAAGTTCAACAGTCAGTCTGTGATAGCATCAATGTAAAATTTGCTTTTCAGAGATTTTAAAAACTGTTCTATAAGGTCAAATGGACAGAGGATTTTTATAAATTTAGAGTACACATTCTTCAGGTTATCTGACTTAAAGGTTGTGTGTAGTCTCATAATTTTAAGGAAGTTAATATAGTGGTTGTAAAGTAAAATTTAAACTGAAGGAGCTAGGGGTGATGATGTAGAAATCAGGGAGTTTCAACTCACGTAAACATTTGAGGTGGGACTTTTAAAAATTAATGGCGCTAGGGAAATAGAGGGCAAATTTGAAGATTCTTTTCTTCCATTTATTGACTAATCCAATGGTAAGGCAAGTCTATGGCCAGGAATAGAAGATGTTCTCCATAGTATTGGACCGTGACTATTCATATATATATTGTCCATATTTCTTCTTTGAACTTTGAAGTGCCTTACATGCGTAACTATACTTAATGCATATATTTTTTATCATCTCTTTAAATATCATTCTCCATTAGTTTTGAGTTTGAGGATAAAAGTATAAGGTAACCTATTCTTATTTCACTTAATTTAAATCAGAAATCAGTACGGGAGAAAAAGTAAGAACTTTAAACATCTATAACCATAATTTTCTAAATTCTTGTTTTTTCACTAAGTTTAAAAAAAAGATCACATATATTTTCTTGTCTTTTCACTCCTATCATTCTACTTCACAACTTACATTTACTCAAAATCCAGCACTTGGAAATTTACTGTATATTTATGATTTGCTTACTTCACCTATCTCCTGAAGAGTGTCTCCTGAATAGTAATAGATACCATCACAATATTCAATAGAGATACATATGTCAAATGGATTTATTTTTCAGTCTCTACCCATGTAAAATGCATAAAATAAACCAGATTTCTGCAGATATTTGACTATTCTAGTGGAAATTATAAGTATGAGTCATCCAGACAAAGGTATTAAAAGAGTTAAAAGTATAAGGTAACCTATTCTTATTTCACTTAATTTAAATCAGAAATCAGTACGGGAGAAAAAATAAGAACTTTAACATCTATAACCATAATTTTCTAAATTCTTGTTTTTTCACTAAGTTTAAAAAAAAGATCACATATATTTTCTTGTCTTTTCACTCCTATCATTCTACTTCACAACTTACATTTACTCAAAATCCAGCACTTGGAAATTTACTGTATATTTATGATTTGCTTACTTCACCTATCTCCTGAAGAGTGTCTCCTGAATAGTAATAGATACCATCACAATATTCAATAGAGATACATATGTCAAATGGATTTATTTTTCAGTCTCTACCCATGTAAAATGCATAAAATAAACCAGATTTCTGCAGATATTTGACTATTCTAGTGGAAATTATAAGTATGAGTCATCCAGACAAAGGTATTAAAAGAGCCACTGGAGAAAAGTCTCTGTCTCTTATACTAAATTGTTTCTTCTCAAAGAAGAAACATTTACTAAATGCAAAAAATTAATCATAATACATGCTAAATCATCACACATGATAAAAGCTGAATTTTACGGTTCATGATAATTACTTTGGAGGACTGGAGGGTATAACTAAATAGATCTGTGATAAGAACTTAGAACTAAGTTCATTTTATTTTCAGATTCAGCTGTCAAGGCAGATGCTCAAAAAAAAAGTCAGCTAGATTTATTAAAACTTTGTTGTAAAATCCTTATTTTTAAGTTATGGAGCCTCAGTATCACAGTGTGAATTGATATGCCACCTAGAAGATAAACAAATTACTCAGCAAACAAGCTAAGAGAAGTTTGCTTTTCTTTTTCTCCTGCTCCCTTTCCTGGTCATTGTCTTATTTCCATGTGATTCCATTCCATTTTTCTGTCCCCTGGATGCTCCTTACAAGAGGGTTAGAATAATAGTTTGTAATATTGTAAGTCCCCAACTCACCACTCTCAAACAAAATTAGCTAGAAATATCAGAATCACATTCACCCTTCCAAATTCAAGACAGTAACTGAAATGCCTCATGTGTACTTGCAAATGTCTTTGACTCATTTTTTAAATTAATTAATTATTTATTTTAACATGTTTATTGGAGTATAATTGCTTTACAATGGTGTGTTAGTTTCTGCTTTATAACAAACTGAATCGGCTATACATATACATATATCCCCATATCTCCTCCCTCTTGCATCTCCCTCCCACCCTCTCTATCCCACCCTTCTAGGTGGTCACAAAGCACCGAGCTGATCTCCCTGTGCTATGCGGCTGCTTCCCACTAGCTATCTATTTTACATTTGGTAGTGTATATATGTCCATATCACTCTCTCACTTCGTCCCAGCTTACCCTTCCCCCAATAGACATTTCTTCAAAGAAGATATAGAGATTGCCAACAAACACATGAAAGGATGCTCAACATCACTAATCATTAGAGAAATGCAAATCAAAACTACAATGAGGTATCACCTCACACCAGTCAGAATGGCCATGAT
>NC_041233.1:41104221-41111951 GCF_002837175.3 Physeter macrocephalus
TATCATATGCTAACACATATATATGGAATCTAAAAAAAAAAAAATAAGCTTCTGAGGAACCTAGGGGCAGGACAGGAATAAAGATTGACTCATTTTTTCCTCTGTTCATTGTTTACCACTTCTTCCCTGTACTCAGACCATTATTCACTTATTGTCTGGCAAGAAATTTCTATAGAAATTAGAGGTAATGTTGGCATCACTCATGTTGACTCCACTACGAGGGCAATATAAGGCTTTGCTGTTTCTGAGTTTGGAAGAACAATTCTTTTGCCCCAGTTTTAAACATGATGTTGATAAAAAGGGAAGTATCTTCCCCTATCATGTGTGTCCCTCCATGTCCTTTTTCTACTATTTTATAGAGAACTAAAGACACAGTTCTTTGATACCTCTTTCCTCTATCTTCTTACACCCAGGACTATGTTATGAGTCATTATAACTGGGCCAGAAGACAACTTGAGTAACACACACAAGATTGTACTCAAAATTGTTGCTCTCTTTCGACCCTTTTTCACAATCTCTACATCAAGTCCTCCTCCCAACAAGTTCCTGCTTTAGCGGATACACCTTTTTTGGGCGGATGCAGGGTTAATGGTAGGCCTTATTAATTTATGAATTAGAGGTATTTTTTCTGGAGGACTAGTCTTTAGTCCCAGTGAATCTAGTTGTTTTTATAGGACTCCTCAACCCATCGTGGAAAAAAAAAGAAAACTAATAGCAAGACTGTTTTGGAAATTGAGTTTTAATATCTTTCTTTACTTCAACTAATTCAATGATAAGGCAAGTCTATTATCAGAAACAATACTGCATATATCTGACTATGCTGTAGTTACAAAGCTTGTAACTATAGCATAGTTACAAGCTTTGTAACTACAGCACAGTCATCATGCTATAGTTAGTCATCATGTCTATATAGCATAGACATCATTGTGTGAAATTCCTACAGAACAGACATTACTAAATTATAAACCAGACCACATTGTCTATTATTGAAATATTTCTAGGAGCTTTATGTACAACTAATAGATGGATGTCCACCCTTTTAAATTATTTTTTATCTTATCATGTAAAAAGAAATTGACTTAATTTAAATTAAAATGATATTTTAAGTAGAAAAATATAATATTGCATTAGCCCTTAACATTTATACTGTTTTTGACCATCACCTTTTTAAAATAACTGTAGGTTAGTCTTATTATTCTTCATTTTGCTGATAAGAAAATGTGGGACACAGAGAGGTTAAGTGAGTCAACTCAGATTACACAGAAAGTCAATGGCAAAAGAAACTAATATTACTGAATCCTTAGTGTCCCTTGTTGTTCTGCTTAACAGTGTTGTCTCTTATTAAAAAGGATAACCATAGTTTTCCCATTTATAAGCTTGCTATAATTTAGTCACATTCTAACAGATTCAATTTGGTATTTCACATTGATTAAATGATTTAAAAGACATTTAAATATAATTTAAATTATTTATCAATGACTTTGAAGGTGTTGTTTCTTCAAGGCCACAAAGCAAACCCCTTATAAAGCTAATAAATAAGTCAAGATCACATGTTTGCAGATCCCTATGGCTGTCAGCAGAACAGACCTCAGGCATTTGGGGGTGGGGTGGGATTAATTAATTTACATAAGAACTTTAATAGTCCTCAAAATCCAGTCTTTCATCTAATGATTACTGACTGCCTACAATGATCCAGACATATTCTAGGTGCTAATAGTACATAATACAGAAAAACAGAAAACATCTCAAACTTTATGGAGTTAACACTGTAGCAGGGAAAGACAGATGATAAACAAGATAAGTAAATACAATGTATAGTATGTTACCTGGTTATAAATAGTATAACCACAAAAACAGGAAAGAGAGATAGGAATTATTGCAGGTCAGAGATTAGGGGACCACAGAAAGCCACACAGAGATGGTTTTTGATGAAAGTCCTAAATGACTTGAGACTGGGAGCCATCTGTGGGACATCTGTGGAAGAAGCATTCCAGGCAAAGGAAAAATTAAATATAAAGGTCCTAATATAAGAGTGTGTCTTACGTGTAAAAGGGATATCAAAGAATCTTTTTTGGTTGGACTGAAGGAAAGCAGTGGGAAATAGTTTCAGATTGGTGACAGAGGACAATATAATGCAGAATCTTATCAATCATAATAAGGATTTAAGCTTTAATAAAACTCTAAATGAATTGGGAATAGAAGAGTGGCTTTAGGTTTTAAAAAGATAACTCTAGCCACAATTGAGAATAAACTCCTAGACACTAAAAGCACAAGCAGAGAATTCTGTTTCTTACTACACTAAAGACATACATTTCTGTCCCTGGATGATTCACTTGGAAATCAAAACTGGGTGCAATGCTAGTGCATATTATTAAAGATCAATGGCACTCTGCTGGCTAAGTGGCTTGATCTGCAAGGGAGGTACTGGATGGGTTCTGGTACTGTTGATTTTTGGGTCCTGTTGATCAATTGTTGGCAAATGACACTAGAGCTGTAATGAGGAAGTGAAAGATAAGCTAGACTAGCAGAGCCACACAGGAGTTGAGGTGAACTCACTCGAGACTCAAACTGAATATCGGATACTGAGAACAATTGAGTAGTGATGACTTTAATGTAGACAGAGTCTGTCTAGGCGGGAGGCTAGGGATGGGTGTTAAAGCAGACAAGTAACAGTTATTCATATGGTCCAAGACTACCTTTTGAGAGATGTCTAAATTATGCTAGAATCACTGCCAAACCATTTGGAAGTAACAAAAGGGTTCTTTTCAGATACTTCCTTGGCATCCTTGTAGAACAGCTCTGTTAAAAAAAAAAATGACTCAGCACTGTATTGAAGAGAGCCCTTAAGAAATAAGTATTCTTACTCCTGTAGTAAGTGACATGAAATGAACAGTCATGATCACTAACTGGGTAGTATGTATGAATGATCAAAAATATTTTCAAACTGGAGAATGTGAACTAAAACATTTCTAGTATCATAGAATATTGGCAGAAAAGGGAGTTTTGAGTGCATTTCATAAACCAGTTTTGTATGAGTTACGTTATTTCATTTTTAGGTTCCTTTTGTTATTGCTCTTGCACTTTTTTTTTTATTTTTGAGCTCATTTTCAAAAAACTGATTAAAATTCTGCCTGTTTCTGGGCTGAATACTTCCCTTCTCATCAAGGCATAAACGCTGTGAAGTTATTTTCTTTTTCCAGGATTATATCTCAATTGTCAATCTCCATTTATTTGATTCTTCTAGCTCTGACTTTTATTTTCAATTTTCCCTCTTATTAGCTTTATTTGGGATTATATATGATTTTTTAATCTCTATTTCCCCCTCTCTTTTTTTTTGATGAATCCTTTGAAACTTCCTGTGGACAAGGCAGTGATACTTAATTTTGATAGAACAAAGATTAGTTACAAGTTTCACCTCTTTATCTCTGACAAATATCAATTCCTAGAAGTTGTTGCTCATGTAAACAACATCTATTATTTTATATTAAACTTTGTTCAGCTTTTTAAAGTAGGTAAGTTAGTTATAACCAATCCCAAATATGTCAAATGATCAGAAAACAATCTGTCATCTATTTAATGCTGGGATTATTGGTTTTGATATTTTTGTCATTATAATTTTATACCTAGAAAATATGATCTCATAAATGCAACACTGTATAATGATTAACAGATGCAAATGAAATTGCAGAAAGTTAATTTAATGGATAAAAGATGGCTATCTTAAAATAATGGTTAACGGTCATATGACTAGGCTTCAAATGTTACAAAACAAAAATAATTAATTGAATCAACAGGCATTTATTTAGAACCTAAATTAAACTAAGGACAGTGATAAGGCACCTGACCACAGAGCTAAACAATTAAACTTCTGATGGTAAGGAGTTCACTTTGTTATTAGAGGAGCAGAAAAAGGTAAAAGTGAGTCTTAAATGGATGCATAAAATACATTACATTGTTTCATAAAACATGTTAGCTAAACTAGTGCTTTAGACGAATATTAAAACATATATAATGTTTATATAGTGTACCTTATTTGTTTATTATATTAAATTGAGACTTTTTCCCCCCCAAAACACATTATTTTCAGGTCACCTTAAAGTTGAGTGAAATCAGCTAATGACAAGGAATTACAGAAGGTGCCTGGGTGGAAAATGTATAATAGGAATAGTTATTAGAAATAAATGGATCTCAGTATTTCACTATACAGTATGTTTAATACACAAAATATTTAAAAATTTATTTTCTCAAATACTGTATATATTTCCACCTTTTGTAGAATGACCTAACTCACACTTCTCTATTAAAATATGATTCAAAAGATACTTCCTCTTAAGATGTCTCTAATTTTTACCCTTATTTATTATGGGACAATTTCTATCCTGCCATTTAATATTTATGTTGTAGGTTAGTATCAATCTTTCCTTAGAGACAGTTTGTGATATTCTCCAGTTCCATATACAAGTGATAACACTCAGGGCCAGCTTCATGAGTGTGCAACCTGTGCAGTCACATAAGGCCCCACGCTTAGCAGGGCTCTAAATTTGATTTAATGGTCTGAACTCAGTGCCTTGAAATTCTTAATAATTTTACTTTGAATTCATGTTTTATAAACAAAGTTTGATGGGACAAGGGAGATTTGTGTGAGCAGAGTAGATGTATGCAATACATGTATCCTCTGTTCCCTGCTCTTCCATTTGCATATAGTGTTTGCAGTGCTCTATGAGCTCAGCGTCCCAGTGTACCACAATGCTTAGAGCACTCAACTGAGTACAAGGTAAGCATGTATCTTATTCAGTTAGGGCTTCTATAACAAAGTAGTATAGACTGGGTGGCTTAAACAATAGAAATTTATTTTTTTAACAGTTCTGGAGGCTGTAATTCTGAAATCAGGATGCCAGCAGGATCAGGTTCTAGAGAGAACTCTCTGGCTTGCAGAGTTTTGCCTGCTTACCGTGTCCTTCGGTGGCAGAGAGACACACAGAGCTCTGCCATCTTTTCCTTTTCTTAAGGGTACTAATCCCATCATGAGTGCCACATCTTCATGATTTCATTTAACTCAAATTGCTTCTCAAAGGATGCATCACCAAATACCATCACATTGGGGGTTAAAGCTTATACATATGAATTTTGGCAAGACACTATATGGTCCATAGCAGTATGTTACATCTACGACTGACTAAATGAGGGTGCTGACAGCCCTTATAAGTCATGCTTTCAATTCAAACCAGCACTTCCTTTGAACGCAGAAAGATGGTCATAATATTCTAAGGAACATGAATGACCAAAGAACATTATCATTTCTTTTTGACTCATACTACTTTCCTGCATTAACCAACTTATGCTGAAATTAATAATATAGAAGGAAAGAGAAAGGCAAATCAACCTACACTTCATTTTTCTTTCAGTCCTTTCACATTCCTGAGTGGCAGAATATGCACAAATCAAGGAATGAAATACAAACAGTTTGAATTAGTTTTGTGTAACATTCCCACTGTTCTTATAGGAAATAAGGCTTGGCTTTCACACTGTTGATTGTACAGTACCAATCACTATGTATATAGTGAGCTTCAAACTAAATTGTGTAATTTCAATGATTCCACATATGTATAAGTAAATACTCAGATATCTGCATTTAAAAGTGGTGCAGGAGAAGAGACAGTGATGGGAGGGTATGAACAGAAGTTGATGCTTTAGGGCCAGCTATGCTTTGAGGTAGTGAAGCCTCTGAGGCAAATAACAGGGGATAAACACAACTAGTAAAATCTAGATGACTTCATCTCACTCCCTGGGGAATTGGCAAAGTAGTTGGTCTAGGAGAAATGTGAGGAGATACCAGCTAAAAATATTATTTTTTTGTTTTTATTATCTACCTTAATAAAACAGCAAGTGTTTGGGAGAAAGAGAGATAAAGCAGCAATATGTCCAGTGTTTGAGACAAAATATATTCATATTATAAACCAAGATTCTTGTTGGAGATCTGAAAAACATTGCTATAATCATCATGACACTGTTTTGTGACTGCTCATCACGAAAACATAGTTCTGGGGCCAGATGGTACTGGGCATTTTACTCTGGGAACCAAAAGCTATGGTATAAAGAGTATTTCACTGAGAAGAACATTCAGATACTGGAAATTCCCTGTTTTTCTTAAATTTCAGACAGAATTTCTAAGGGCAAATATTTATTTATGGTCACACCAGAGGATAAAGGAATGTCTTATCTGAGTAATAATTCAAACTTGCCCCAGTGTCTGACGTTCAGAAATTACCATCTGTTATATGAGCAATGCCACTTTCAGATGGAGGAAATGAAGATGGAATGAGGTTAATCTTTGGCAAAGAGGAAAAGTGTCCACTTCCTCCTTGGCTATGCTGTGGTATAATTCACAAAAGCCATAAAAATGAACATAGTTAACACCCCACTTTCACCAATGGACAGATCATCCAAAATGAAAATAAATAAGAAACACAAGCATTAAATGATGCATTAAACAAGATGGAATTAATTGATACTTATAGGACATTCCATCCAAAAACAACAGAATAGACTTTCTTCTCAAGTGCTCATGGAACATTCTCCTGAATAAATCATATCTTGGGTCACAAATCAAGCCTTGATAAATTTAAGAAACTTGAAATCGTATCAAGTATCTTTTTTGATCACAACGCTATGAGACTAGATATCAACTACAGGAAAAAAATCTGTAAAAAATACAAACACATGAAGGCTAAACAATACACTACTTAATAACTAAGAGATCACTCAAGAAATCAAAGAGGAAATCAAAAAATACCTAGAAACAAATGACAATGAAAACACGACAACCCAAAACCTATTGGATGCAGCAAAAGCAGTTCTAAGAGAGAAGTTTATACCAATACAGTCCTACCTCAAGAAACAAGAAAAATCTCAAATAAACAACCTACCATTACACCGAAAGCAATTAGAGAAAGAAGGACAAAATAACCCCAAAGTTAGCAGAAGGAAAGAAATAATAAAGATCAGATAAGAAATAAATGAAAAAGAAATGAAGGAAACAATAGCAATGATCAATAAAACTAAAAGCTGGTTCTTTGAGAATATAAACAACATTGATAAAACCATTAGCCAGACTCATGAAGAAAAAAAGGGAGGAGACTCAAATCAACAGAATTAGAAATGAAAAAGGAGAAGTAACAACTGACACTGCAGAAATACAAAGGATCATGAGAGATTACTACAAGCAACCAGAGGATCATGAGAAATTACTACAAGCAACTATATGCCAATAAAATGGACAACCTGGAAGAAAAGGACAAATTCTTACAAAAGCACAACCTTCTAAGACTGAACCAGAAAGAAATAGAAAATATAAACAAGCACTGAAATTGAGACTGTGATTAAAAATCTTCCAATAAACAAAAGCCCAGGACCAGATGGCTTCACAGGTGAATTCTATCAAACATTTAGAGAAGAGCTAACACCTATCCTTCTCAAACTCTTCCAAAAGATAGCAGAGGGAGGAACACTCCCAAACTCATTCTATGAGGCCACCATCACCCTGATACCAAAACCAGACAAAGACGTCACAAAGAAAGAAAACTACAGGCCAATATCACTGATGAACATAGATGCAAAAATCCTCAACAAAATACTAGCAAACAGAATCCAACAGCACATTAAAAGGATCATACACCATGATCAAGTGAGGTTTATCCCAGGGATGCAAAGATTCTTCAATATATGCAAAT
>NC_041233.1:41112146-41113181 GCF_002837175.3 Physeter macrocephalus
GATCAGGAACAAGACAAGGTTGCCCACTCTCACCAATATTATTCAACATAGTTTTGGAAGTTTTAGCCACAGCAATCAGAGAAGAAAAAGAAATTAAAGGAATCCAAATCAGAAAAGAAGTAAAGCTGCCACTGTTTGCAGATGACATGATACTATACATAGAGAATCCTAAAGATGCTACCAGAAAGCTACCAGAGCTAATCAATGAATTTGGTAAAGTAGCAGGATACAAAGTTAATGCAGAGAAATCTCTGGCATTCCTATACACTAATGATGAAAAATCTAGAAATGAAATTAAGAAAACACTCCCATTTACCATTGCAACAAAAAGAATAAAATATCTAGAAATAAACCTACTTAAGGAGACAAAAGACCTGTATGCAGAAATCTATAAGACACTGATGAAAGAAATTAAAAATGATACAAACAGATGGAGAGATATACCATGTTCTTGGATTGGAAGAATCAACATTGTGGAAGTGAAAGCAATCTACAGATTCAATGCAATCCCTATCAAACTACCAATGGCATTTTCACAGAAGTAGAACAAAAAATTTCACAATTTGTATGAAAACACAAAAGACCCAGATTAGCCAAAGCAATCTTGACAAAGAAAAACGGAGCTGGAAGAATCAGGCTCCCTGACTTCAGACTATACTACAAAGCTACAGTAATCAAGGCAGTATGGCACTGGCACAAAAATAGACATATAAATAAATGGAACAGTATAGAAATCCCAGAGATAAACCCATGCACATATGATCACCATATTTTTTATAAAGGAGGCAAGAATATACAGTGGAGAAAAGACAGCCTCTTCAATAAGTGGTGCTTGGAAAACTGGACAGCTACATGTAAAACAATGAAATTAGAACACTCCCTAACACGATACACAAAAATAAACTCAAAATGGATTAAAGACCTAAATGTAAGGCCAGACATCATCAAACTCTTAGAGGAAAACATAGGCAGAACACTCCATGACATAAATCACAGTAAGATCCTTTTTGACCCACCTCCTATAGAAATGGAAAT
>NC_041233.1:41114025-41120078 GCF_002837175.3 Physeter macrocephalus
TGAGGTGGATGGACCTAGAGTCTGTCATACAGAGTGAAGTAAGTCAGAAAGAGAAAAACAAATATTATATGCTAACACATATATATGGAATCTAAAAAAAAAGAAAAAAAATGGTTGTGAAGAACCTAGAGGCAGGAGAGGAATAAAGACGCAGACGTAGAGAATGGACTTAAGGACATGGGAGGGGGAAGGGTAAGGTGGGATGAAGTGAGAGAGTAGCATGGACTTATATATACTACCAAATGTAAAATAGATAGTTAGTGGGAAGCAGCCACATAGCACAGGGAGATCAGCTCGGTGCTTTGTGACCACATAGAGGGGTGGCATAGGGAGGGTGGGAGGGAGACACAAAAGCAAAGAGATATTGGGATATATGTATATGTATAGCTGATTCACCTTGTTATAAAGCAGAAACAAACACACCACTGTAAAGCAATTATACTCCAATAAAGATGTTTTAAAAAAAGGTAGTATACCTTATAGTAATAATAATGGCTAACATTTATTGAGTGTTTATAATATTTTAGATACTATTTTCAGTAATTTTTATGTATTAGCTCACTTAATTTTTCACTACAATCTTTTATGGAAGTTATAGTATTACAATTCCCAGTTTACAAAGGAATAACTTGAGGCACAAAGAAGTGAAGCCCTCTGCTAAATGCCACAAAGATAATATACAGTAGATTCAATATCTGGACACAAGATGTCTTGCTTCAAGATAACAATGTACTATAGAGTCATTTCATTTTATTATAAGTAGTGTGTGCTACAGATATACATGAGTGTGAGACAGAGAGAGAGAGAGAGAGAGAGAGAGAGGAAATTGAAAATCAGAGAAGCCTCAATGATGGATCTATGGAGGAGCTGCACTTTAAAGTAACAGTAGGATTCTGAAATGTGGAAAGACTATTCACATGATTTTTTTGTTTTATATCAAAATCAAATTTTAAAAATACAAAAATCAAATAAAATGGTTACAAAAATGTGTGAAGTCTCCCATGTAGACTGCTTGAAAACAACAAAGTTTATCTGGTTAAGTTATGCTGTTTTAAAATTTCTGTAGTATAAAAATTTCACATGTAGACTAATACTTTACTGTTAAAAACAAATTTAGACACAAATCTTCACTCACAAAATAGGCATTTGAGAGGTTCTCCTTTTTATCTTTTGCGACTATCATAATGTATCTCTATTTATCATCATTACATAATATGAGTCCCTAGGAAAAGCCTCTCCAACCAAAATAGTAAAGAAAGGAGAGGTTTAGCCAAGATGGGACCCAGAGAGGTGATAAATTAGTTGATATTTTATCTTTGATGCTATCAATCTTTCATCTCTGACCCATATCTTCTTATTTCCAGGGCTTCTTTTCCCCACACTTGTTCTCTCTTCAAAGACCTAATCAAACCCCTTCCCCAATATTAGTCTCTGACAATTTCATTTCCAAATAAGTTACAATTTTACCTTTTCTAAAGGATTATTTAATTGACTCCTTTTCCAGTAGAGACATTGATAGATATTTTATAGTTTGCTTCTCTAGTCAAATTTGCCTGATTTTTTTCCAGTGCTGGCAAAGATACTGATGAAATAAAATTCATATTTTATGGCAAGACAAGAAAAATTTAAGCATAAAAATTTTTTTCTCTGTGTTTGAGCTTCCTCTTTCCCCTTTAGTGTGTATTGTGCATCTGCATTAACCAGACATCCTTAGGAGATAACCTTCCTTCTTAATCCTGTAAGCAGTCATGATGACCCACTACTCGCTTTGTACATGCAGATCTGGATTGTATAAACTGTCAATACATCATTTGACATATAACCCTTCGTCTCAAAAACATATATAACTATGCTTTGACCTTTAACTGGCAGAACAGTCCTCAAAGCTTTCTGAAAGACTATCTCCAGGGTTATAATCCTCAGGTTGTCTCGAATAAAATTTTCCATTTCTTTTTCAGATTGACTATTGATTGATTTTTTGCAGACAATATGCAAATTCTGGATCACTCATAGATTGCTGTCATACATGTCAAGCTTACCTTGGAAACGTTTCGGCAAGAAGTCACAGTGAGAAAATGATACAGACACAAGTGGCTTCCAAGATGTGGCTACCAATTACAGTTCAAAGTTTAAGTCAGTGACAAAATTTTGATGCAAGGTTTGATAGCAGACTCTAAGGATCCTGAGCTGATGAGCTCCCCGAGATGAGCCATAATCTCAGGAGACGGGAAGCCCTGGCCTCTACTCACCATGGTTTAAGCTTCTTCTGTGGCAGTGGACCTTAAGAGTTAGCATGTCTTGAGTTCCTGCTGTACAGGAGGTGGTCCTAAGACTTATCCATGCTATGAAAGAGGTTCTATTCCAAGGTGGCAACATAGTAACTTCCTGAATTCACTTCCTCCCATGGACACATCAAATCTATAGCTACACCCAGAGCAATTTCCTTTGAAAGAAATCTAGACACTAGCTGTATGATTCCTACACATCAGGCAAACAAGAAAATATACACACGGAAATGCATAAGAAAGGCTGAGACACAGTCTCACCATAAACCCTACCCCAGGCATAGTGTCATACAATTGGGAGGGAATTCCCGACTGCCAGCCTGTCATTTCAGTGTTCTCATTTAGTCACATTTGTAGTTCTTAAAACCAGATTAATCTTTATAAGACAAATAAATGTGTACTGTGTTTTTAAAGGATGTTTTCTTCTTTAATATAAATCAGAAAGGTTTTAAGTTTATTTTTTCTTCAAAAATATATGCGTGAAAATAATAATTCAACTTTTGTTATGGAACATACTTTGTTTCCTTGATTGTAAGCCTTAAATTTCATTTTCCTTTTACTTTTCTTAGGCTGTCTCAGAAATAAAGCCTCCACAATTCAAGTTTTAATTACTAGTGTGAGTGGAGTGGCACTAAGGAAGTGAAAAGAAGCTGAAAACAATTAAGCTAAAGTCATCCAATTTTAGTGAATATACCAATCTAAAGTCTCAGTGATGTGGCTAAGACCAATGAAACATGGAGTCTTACTAAGAAGATATGTTAATGTTTCTAAAAATAATAGCTTCCTGAGTCTTCTCAGTTCCCAACACAGACATTTATTGCCTTTATTTACACTGTAAATGTTTCAAGAGGTATTTGAAATAACGCTTAAAGAAGAAATAACATGGTTTGTTAAAGTTGTTTTGTCTTTCAGGGTGAATGTAGTAATAACACTTTACTGCTATGATAAAAGCAATTTTTCTCTACACTTGTACTAGAGTTTTATCAGAACCCACACATCTGAGTCTATGTTTGCTGGAAGCATGGGAACCATATAGTCACCATGCTTATATGCTTAGCTTATAAATAGAGTCTATATATAAAGGCAATAGCTTATATATACAGGCAAAATTATATAGATGGCAAAGTTGGGCTATGGACATTGTCCTCCCTCCCTTTTCAGAAATTCCCTCCTTCCTACAAGCCCCTCTTCATGCCTTCTAGATTCTCAGCAGGTCTCATTATGACTCCTGTGAAACTATCCTTCATAAATAATCTAAATGTGACTGACTTTGGCTTTGGTGGTACATTTATTTTTCAAAAGTCCCTATCTTGCATATCATTGCTAAACAGCTTGATCTCATTGTAAAATGTTTTCTTATACTTGTCCACAGTAAAAACATGATGAATCGTGTTATATTTTAACATTTAAAGATTTTTATGTATTTTTATTATCCCTAGAAATTCAGAGAATGAAGCTCTGATGATGAAATTTCAGTTACAATGTTGAACAAATTGAGAGAAGCAGTTCCTCATTGTGTTTTTCAAGTTATACCACATACATAGCTTTTTATCCTATTGCCTTTAAAGCTGACCCTGCTTAAAAGTCATATTCTAGCTCTGCTGTTGTATCAAATATGACTACTGTCTGATCACTTGAGTTAACAGAAAAAAGGGAAAGAGGATATTGTGACTCTTTAATGTCTTAAATGTGTTGTAGTCTTTCCTGACTTAACAGTGTGGTCAGGTAGAAAAAATTTAATTTCCCTTAGTTGTTCATGACAGAGTGTTACACTCCAGTGTGTGTGTGTGTGTGTGTGTGTGTGTGTGTGTGTGTGTGTGTGTGCGTGTGCACACATGCACGTGCACACATGGACATATGCATATACAAAAGTGCCCAGGCTGATGTTACACTCCAGTGTGTGTGTGTGTGTGTGTGTGTGCGTGTGCACACATGCACGTGCACACATGAACATATGCATATACAAAAGTGCCCAGGCTGATGGTGGTGGGTTAGGTGGCAGTTTTGCAATCATATGAATCATTTACTTGACTCATGATCTCACTGATAATGGGATGAAAGATACTGGCTTCTGTGCGTGATGATGAAGCCAATGACACCACCATTTCACACCTGCAAAGATTTCTTCCCCTTATACTCTCATTCAGCAGCCCATCAGAAGACCAGGTACTCTGGGCTGCATCTCTAAGAGTAGCTGACACTGTCAGAAGTATATGCTCCAAAGGCAAAATACACCTGAATGATAGGGGAATCACAATCAAGAAAGCGTATGCATAGATATGATCAACAGGTATTTAATTCATTCCAGAGTTAAATAGGAAAAAAAATACACCCAACACTGTATTCATCTGTCAGAATGGTAATTATAAGCAGGCTAGTCATGAATCAGATGTTGGAATCTGAATCATAAATAACTGGACGCAACAAAATAAAGCAAATTCATAGAATTTATAGAAAAGAAAATCTGATAGTAATGTAGGACACAATTTAAAATTAATGGTTAGGGCTTCCCTGGGGGCGCAGTGGTTAAGAATCTGCCTGCCAATGCAGGTGACATGGGTTCGAGCCCTGGTCCGGGAAGGTCCCACATGCCGTGGAGCAACGAAGTCCGTGGGCCACAACTACTGAGCCTGCGCTCTAGAGCCCGTGAGTCACAACTACTGAGCCCGCGTGCCACAACTACTGAAGCCCATTCACCTAGAGCCCATGCTCCACAACAAGAGAAGCCATTGCAATGAGAAGCCCATGCATCGCAAGGAAGAGTAGACCCCCTCGCCGCAACTAGAGAAAGCCCGCGTGCTGCAACGAAGACCCAATGCAGCCAAAAATAAATAAATTAAATAAATTAATTAAAGAAAAAAAGACATTAAAAAAATAAAATGTAATTAAATTAATGGTTATGTCCTAATTTCCTTGGAGGTACTGGCATTTTTTAATGACAAAATTATAATGTATAAATAAAAATTGTGTATTTATTGAGTGCCACAACATATTTGGTACAGTTTTTCCTGGGCACTTCATATGCATGCAATATCTCTTGTAATATTTTCAAAAATATCCCCATTTTTAATATGAGAAAATTGTAACCGACACAGGATAAGTGACTTATTCAAGGGCATAGAACTGGTAAATTATGAAAACAGAATCTGAACTCAGGCAGACTGACTCTATAATCTACTTGTTTAAGCACATAATACATCAATCTATTCTTGCTCAATGTCTTGACCAATTTATCAAAGATAAAAGCAATATTTTAAGCAAATGTATAATTTTTATCTACAGTAAAATATGAAATTAAAAGACTAGAAGACTAGATTAGATATAGCTTTTTTTAATAACATTTACTCAGTGCAGATCCCTCACTTTTTCTCTTTCTATATCTTCTGGCCTTAAACATATACTTTAAAAACACATTTGTTTATTGTATTGTAAACAAAAAGCACAAAGAGTCTCCCTCATCATCCTGTAAAACAGAGGATTAATTCCAACCCAGTGCAATAGCCCACTGACAGTATGCCCTGAGGGGAATTCAGGGTGGAGGAAAATAGGATGAAGCATTCTGTGTTTGGGAATTATGGGCCCCTAGGTAATTAAGATGCACATCCAAGGAAGAATCTCAATGACCCTAGATTCTTGCATCTTCCCATACATAGAAAAACACTGAGAAAGTTAACTTGAGATATGTTTTTTTGTGATTAGCAGTAATCTTAAACAAGATGTATGCTTGACTACATGTATTTCCCAGGAAAAAATATATACTGGCTCTTT
>NC_041233.1:41120578-41178046 GCF_002837175.3 Physeter macrocephalus
AATGGGGCCTAAATTGCATAAAATCTGCCACACATTTCTACAATACTACTTCAAGCGTTATTCCTTCTAATTATTTATTAGAGCTTATTAAGTCTCCTTCTAATTTTATTCCTCATTATTACTTATCTTAGAATTTCTTCAAAAATCTTAATTTCTAAACTTTTTCCTCTTGGGTTTACCCCGAACATTGGCTCCCACTACCTGTCTGTATTTTAGAATTATAATCCTAAATCGGGCTTATGATTAAATTCGTCAGTCTTTCCTTCTGTATATCTTTATTTTTAGGCATACTTATAAGTGTTTCACCATTCCTAGTTTATATAAGCCTTCCTTCATGTTTTTCTTCTACTTTGTATGGTTTTCATTCTATTATAGTCTTATTGCAGTTATTTTTTAATGTAAATCTCTAAATCCATTTGGAATTCATTCTAGTTCATGAGAGAACAATGGGCTTAATAATGTCACTTCCTTGTGTTTCTTCATTTATCCCAGCACTGATTATTGACAGTTCATCCATTCCCCATAGATTTGAGTCAAACACTGTGTGACAAGAGGGAAGTCTGACAGTTGACTGCCATGGACTCCACAAGGTGACAGTTTTCACAGATCAAGATCAGATCCTCAACCTTTTATGTCAGAAACCAATTCACCCAGGGACAATCAGACTCTCAGTGTTGGGTTCACACTAGATTTATGCATAATGCTAGTTTACAATCATTTTGGTTCAATTATTTACAGAGAAGAACATATGCTTTAAGTGGGTAGAATATTATAATACTTCTTAGAACACATCCTACCTAAAAATCAAGATAGCTATGACATCTATCAGTAATCAGGAAGTTAACTGGTGTGACTGGAGTGACAATAGAGAAAAATAGATAGCTGGAGAGATACTTAACTCAGGTCATGGGAAAACCTAAAGAAATAAAAATGCCACATATGTGATAACATACTCTGGTGACCAATTTGATCATATGCACCATATTCAACATCCAGCCTAATCACTGCTGCCTTTTCTATGCTGTTGAACTCCTTCAGTACATACAGTCTTTCTTTAGATAAATGAGTATAATAGGTTGACATATAACTATTCTTACACATAGCTGTTCCCTCACCACTATGTGTATATTGATTTAATTGGTTGAACTCATCAAAGTCAATTTTTTCCATTAAAGCATCTCACAATCTGCTATGTCTTGCTTACAGTGGGAATTTTAAAAAGTAAATTGTTGCCCCTGAAAGTGAACGCTCAAAGATGACTATGAAAAATTGGATTCAGTAAATCCAGGCCAGGGCCCATCTATCTGCATCTTAAATAAGTACTATGCATTATTGTGCTTACACTTGGTACCTCAAAAGTTCTTTGGTCTTCCAACACTTCAGTTCTGAACCACGGCTATCATTTATTGAATTACCTAATCATCACTATTACTAAGGGAAAAGCATTCCATTTGCTCATAAACCTTGTGAGAACCAGGTTATGAGTTGCTTCATGTTAAGGGTGAGTGGTCTCAGGTTAAGGATGGCAAGGTTTTTAGACCATACTTTTGGACAGGGGCAAATTTTGCAGTCCAACTGGCAAGCTGGTTTTTGTATTCATGTACCTACTATTCACACTGGGCAGGAATCATGAATAGAGAATGGTTATGGTTACATTCTAGGATTAAAGTTCCAGAAGTTCAAGCCGGATGGGAAGTCAGTTTCAGTCACACAACACAAATCAGTTTGTGGTCAGATTAAATGAGAGAAATAGAATATTCAAGACTTGGAATGGGCAACTGGTTCACTGAGTACTAAAACTGGCAGGTGGCTCTTGATACTAGAGCAAAGACTGACTATCTTCCTCCCTGGCTTTAAGCAACCATAGCATGCAGTTGGAGAAGACCTAATTAGCTTGCTTTATTCTCTCTAAGAAGGTAGGGATCTCTGGGTGAAGAGAATTGTCCTGCAAGTCTACTTTTTCTGGCAGATCCTCAGAGTTAAGCAGATCATTTTTGGCATTATCTCCAAATCTCTAGCTTCTACTCTTATACCCTCAGTAACGTAAATTTTTTACAGGCCAATATTTAGCAGGAGATTCTCATTTTTAGGAAGCAGAGCAGTAATATAATGCCTAGTCAATAACTAATAATATCTCCTGTGAGCTCTTTTTCTATATGACACAGATATAATTCTCTAAAGTTAGCCTCTTCTCTGAACATGTGAGACTTATTTCCATTATATGGAAATCATTACTACCTTTACCTTAAACCATGAAACAAAACCATTCTTTTGGAATACAATCATTTATAAGAGTGGAAGTGTGGAAAAACATTTGGCCAGGAGACTAAGAGCTACCAAAAGAGCCTGGACTGGATTGGTTCTTAGTTTTCTTTGAGTTCAATATTCTAAGATTTGGGGATTTAGGACTGCATTATTTTCTTTATATTCTCATATCTTGTTAGTAAGCTGTATTTTTCATATTTATAGACACCTTACCAAAGTAGGACAAAATAAGATGTTTTGGTCACTCTACTTTCTTTTTCTACATCTATTATTGACAGGAGAATCAACAGGGGGAACAACATGGCTTTGTTCTCCGCTGAGCTATTTTCTTTTTGATTATTTTGGTCCTGGAGACCGAAAACAAATCTTCTTTAGTTGCTACTAATTGTTTTGCTTTCCTTCTATTTGCTTCATTACATTCTTGAATTGATTTCTTTTGTCTGTGGGTACATTCTGCTCTGATCTTTTATTTCTCAGAAATAGTTAAGTGGGTGACAACTGTAAAAGGAAGAAGATAATTTATACCTATTTCCTATGTTTCAGAGTTTACCACCAACTGTTCTCCCACTGCATCAAACAGTCAAATTATTCACTTTGACTTCTTGGTTAGTACTGACAGTCAGTATTCAGGAAAATGGTGGTCTTGCTGAAGGTCTGTTTTTTGGGCTGAACAGTAAATCATGACTTACTTTTCATTGCTCACTTTGTCCTCTTAATGATGACAATATGAGGGTGAATATGTTTTATTTGTTGAAGCTGAAATTCAAATTCTAATAAAGACAGTATCTGTTCTGACTCTAAGTCAAACCTGTCACCCATTCTAGCCCAATATTCTGTTTTTAACAAGAAAGTATACTGAAATGAAGGTCTAAATTTCCATTATGATCTGACCAGAAATGGTCAGGAATTAACTCAAACAGCAAACTTTAAGCAGATTTTTGATAAACACAAAATATTAATTCAGTGTATCAATTCAGCAACTAGTGATCTATATACTATGAAGCTCAGTATTATTTAGCAATTAAGGTTATGGACACTGGTGCCAAATCACGAGTCTAAATCACCTGCTCTGCCATTTGCTAGCTTCGGACTTTGAGTAGCTTATTAAATTGCCTCAGTTTTTTACTATGTAAAAAATCCTATCTCACAGGATTAAATTATACAATGCATATAAAGTATTTAGGATAGTTTCTAACACATGCTAATTATAAGATGAAAGCTAGTTATTAAGTTATGTACCAAAGAATATGCTAGGTAAGTGAGGGTTCAAAAGTTCCTTCAAATATGATGTCTACTCTCAAGTATTAAGAGTTTAAAAAAAAATGATGAGCTTACTTGAACCATTATATGTAGCATCAACATCGTTGGTTGTCTTAGAGTTTTGCCTGAACCCCACCTTTTTCAGAATGTTCCTCTACTTCTTCCTTCTCCCTCTCCAAGGAATTGTAATTTATATGGATTTTGTTAAAATTTACATGGGAGGCAAGACAACTTAAACTTCCCAATTAGCCATTTGTCCTCTCTCCAAGATTCTCCCCTTAATCACACACTAAGGCTTTAACCTCCATTCCCTTCTCTCATAGTCAAACTCCCTCCTTCCCACAGTCTAAACTGGAGTGATTTTTCTCAGCTTGCAGACCTGCTCAGCAAATCAAAATCTCTGCAATTAGTAAGCTACTTTCCCTTATTCCCCAAGTTTGACACATAATGTCCTCAGTTTATCAAAGCACACATATACAACAAGAAATAAAGTGTTATGAGACTTCAGAAGGGAAATTATTTCAGTTAAAGCTGATGGGGGTTGTGGTTCACGGAGTAAACTACATTTGTGCAGTAAAGGACTAACTCAGCAGACTTGTGTTGTTAGAACTCTGCATGTTCCAAAGACTGGACCAGCCTCTGGGAGATAACCTCCAAGTCCTTGGGATATCCTGCCTGATAAGAGTTGTTGTTTACCTGGGACTTTGAGTTACTGCCAGATTGTTAACCAGTTTTATGCAAACATTGTGATTTATGGTGAAGGCCTTGAGCCATGCAGTGTCAGTTTGACCTCAGGAGAGGATGGAGACTGAGTAAGTAGATCAGCCATGTGGGCACTCCATGCCTATGTGACTGGTCCCACTGGACACCAAGACTTAGTAAACTTCTCTGGTTGGTAATATTGTGTATATGTTGTCATGCATCATTGCTGAGAGAATACAGTGCTATCTATATGAATCCACTGGGAGAGAACAAGTAGAAACAAATACCTGGTCTCTCCTGGACCCTATGCTATGTGCTATTTTCTTGTGATTTTATTTTATTTTTTTATTAATTAATTAATTTATTTATTTATTTATTTATTTATTTTTGGCTGCGTTGGGTCTTTGTTGCTGCACACAGGCTTTCTCTAGTTGCGGTGAGCAGGGGCTACTCTTTGTTGCAGTGTATGGGCTTCTCATTGCGGTGGCTTCTCTTGTTGCGGAGCACAGGCTCTAGGCACACAGGCTTCAGTAGTGTGGCACGCGGGCTCTACAGCGCAGGCTCAGTAATTGTGCCGCACACACTTAGTTGCTCCAAGGCATGTGGGATCTTCCCGGACCAGGGCTTGAACTCGTGTGCCCTGCATTGACAGGCGGATTCTTAACCACTGTGCCACCAGGGAAGTCCCTCTTGTGCTGATTTTAATCTGTACCCTTTCATTCAAATAAACTATAGCCATGAATAAAACAGTTTTTCTGAGTTCTGTGAGTTTGTATAGTGAATCTCAAACTGAGGGTGGTTTGGGGGAACACTAGTGACAATATTTTTATTTGGATTTTCAGTTGGACTGAATGAATACAATTTCAGAAATGTAGAAATGTGAGGGCAGAGGATGGAAACAGAAAGTAACAGGAACAGAGGTTATCTGAAATGGAGGAAACTAGAAGAATCTAGGAACATAGATAACACTGTACCATGTAAAAGCACCAATGAACAATTCTGCCAAATACTGCATTAAATCTGTTTTTTTAAAGCCCATTACCTCAAGAAGAATAGACAGTAGGGAGAGGTAAGATTTAATGAAACATCTTTCTCTGTAGGACTTACATGTGGAATCTAAAAAATAAACCAAGCTCATAGATAACGTGAAATTTACAGGTTAGTTCTGGCTAATAAAATAAGATAAACAGATTACACACAGCAATTCTAAACTGCATTAAGCTAGAATTTCCTATCATAAATAGGACGTCACTGGACATTTCTTAAAAAGTACTATAGGAAAAAAATCTTATTTCACCATAGTCTTTAAAATTGTTCTCCATTAAAGTGAGTGATTCTATGTTTTGGGAAGTATATAATTCCCTTTTTTATGGATATGTTTCATGATTTTATAAAACAGAATTCAAAGTTGATCATGAATCAGAAACTTAAACACCTACAGGAATAGAGAGGGGCCAATTGCCTTACAGTCAGCAGGAAAAACAAGCAAAGTGAAATAAATTTACACAACTAAAGGAAGCTGTATAGCAGAGTGACTAAGAGAATGAATTCTGCAGTCAGATTTGTTCAGTTTAATCCTGGCATGTACTTGGGCAAGTTTCTAATACAATCTGTTCTATGTGTTAGTTTCCCAATCTGTCAGTTGTGGTTATTATATTAATTTCACAAAACTGTAAAAATTAAATTCTATGTGAAGTACTCAGATTTGTGCTTGACTCATAGTATACACCCACCATATAATAGTTTTTTTTTTCAGATTTTGTTATGTTGTATTTTCGTTTTCATATTTCTCAAGATATTTTTTTGTTTTTATATTGGTTTCTTTGTTGACCCATTGGTTGTTCAGGAGTATGTTGTTTAATCTCCACGTATTTGTCATTTTTCCAGTTTTCTTCTTGTAATTGATTTCTGGTTTCATACCATTGTGCAGAAAAGATGCTTGGTATTTCAGTCTTCTTAAATTTATTGATACTTGTTTTGTAACTAGTATATGATCTATCTTGGAGGATATTCCATGTACACTTGAAAAGAATGTGTATTCTGCTGCTTTTGGATGGAATGCTCTATGTATGTCTATTAAGTCCATCTGGTTTAAGGCTGGTGTTTCCTTATTGACCTTCTGTCTAGATGATTTGTCTATTGATATAAGTGGGTGTTAATGTCCCCTACTATTATTGTGTTGTTGTCAATTTCTCCCTTTACTTTTGCTGATATTTGCTTTATATACTTAGGTAAATCTATGTTGGGTGTATATATATATTTCCAAATGTTATATCTTCTTGTTGAATTGATTCCGTTATCATTATGTAATGTCCTTCTTTGTCTCTTGTTACAGTCTTTCTTGAAAATCTATTTGTCTGATGAAAGCATTTGTACCTCAGCTTTCTTTTCTTTTTCATTTGCAATGAATATCTTTTTCCCTCTCCTCACTTTCAGTCTGTGCGTGTTTTTAGATCTGAAGTGAAGTGAGACTCTTATAGGCTGCATATAGATGGGTCTTGTTTTTGTACCCATTCAGCCACTCTAAGTTTTAAAATTGTTGATAGGTTTGTACTTATTGCTATTTTGTTCATTGTTTTCTGGCTATTTTGCAATTTCTCAGTGTTCCTTTCTTCTCTTGTAGTTTCATGAATTTCTGTAGTTTTATTCTTGGATAATTCTTTTCTCTTTATCTTTTGTGTATCTAT
This sequence comes from Physeter macrocephalus, assembly GCF_002837175.3. Taxonomy (NCBI): domain Eukaryota; kingdom Metazoa; phylum Chordata; class Mammalia; order Artiodactyla; family Physeteridae; genus Physeter; species Physeter macrocephalus. The sequence continues at coordinate 41,127,493 of NC_041233.1, forward strand.
TATAGGTTTTTGCTTTGTGGTTCCCATGAGGCTTGCATATAACAGTCTATCTTAAGTTGATAGCAAGTTATGTTTGAATGCATTTTAAAACTCAGCATTTTTGCCCTCTCCCTTAATACTCACATATTTTATGTTTTTCTTGTCAAATTTTACATCTTTTTATTTTGGATATACCTTAACTAATTCCTGTAGTTACAGTTATTTTAACTACTTTTGTCATTTAACCTTTATACTAGCTTTACAAGTGATTAATCCACTACCTTTACTGTACATTTACTTTCACCAGTGAGATTTTTACTTTTATAATGTTTTCTTGTTACCAATTAGTGCATTTTCTTTTCAGGTTAAAGAAGTCTCTTTAACATTTCTTGTAAGGCTGGGTTAGTGGTGATGAACTGCCTTATTTTTTTGCTTGTCTGGAAAGCTCTTTATTTTTCCTTCAATTCCTAATTATAACCTTACCAGGTAGAGTATTCTTTTTTGAAATATTTTTCCTTTCAGCACTTAAAATATATCATACCACTCCCTTATGGGCTGCAAAGTTTTTGCTGAGAAATATTCTGATAGTTTTATGGGGCTTCCCTTGTACATAACAAATTGTTTTTCTCTTGCTGCTTTTAAGATCCTCTCTTTATTTTCAACTTCTGTCATTTTAATTATAATGTGTTTTGGTGTGAGTCTCTTTGGGTGCATCTTGTTTGGAACTCCCTGTGCTTCCTGGTGCTGGATATCTGTTTCCTTCTGCAGGTCAGGAAAGTTTTCAGCCATTTATTTCTTCAGATAAGTTTCTGCCCCTTTCTCTCACTCTTCTCCTTTGGGACCCTTATATGTGAATGTTATCCTTCTTGATATTGTCCCATAGGTCCCTTAAGCAATCTTCACTTTTTAAAATTCTTTTTTCTTTCTGCTTCTCTTTTTGGATGAGTCTCACTGTCTTGTCTTCCAAATATTCTTTCTGTTCTCCATCTGGTCTGCTGTTGAACCCATCCAGTGTATTTTTTAATTCATTTATTGTATTCTTCAGCTCTTTGACTTCTATGGTACATTCTTATATTTTCTATCTCTTTGTTGAAGTTCTCTCTGTGATCATCCATTCTTCTCCCAAGTTCGAGTCTCTTTATGACCATAAATTTTAAACCTCTATCAGGTTAATTACTTATCTCCATTTCATTTAGGTTTTTTTTTTTTTTTTCTGGGGTTTTATGTTGTTCTTTTGTTTGGGACATATTCCTCAGTTTCCTCATTTTGTTTGATTCTCTGTGTTTGTTTCTATGTATTGGGCAAGATAGCTATCTTCCCCACTCTTAAAGGATTGGCCTTGTATAGGCAATAAACCTTACTGTTTAATCTTGTCCTGGCTTGGCTGTCTCTTGAACTGTCTCTCTAGTTGTTTCAGACCTGTGGGGCCTAGAAGCGCAATCCCCCCGGCCACCAACATCTGGCATTCAAGGAGCATCCCCTGTATGGACTGTTCATGTCTGCCAGCTCTCATGGGGCTGCAGGTGTGGCACAGGGGGTGGGTCACTTGCCTACCACCTCTGGCTGGGCCACAGGCAGAATATTTAAAAGAGCCAAGAATTTTAATGTTTTAAGAAAATTTTCAAAATGTTAAAACATTTTGTAACCAAATAAAATATACTGGTAGGTCAACTGGACCATAGACTGATAATTAGAAACCACCCCTTTATAGATTAGAAGAGTTCTTCTAATGTAGTAACACTATGACTATTTAAACATCTAAAAGTTAATTTGTGGAGTAGATTCAGGGAGAAGATGTTTAACTATATCCATTTTTATTTTATTGATTTAATAGAAATAAAGAAATAAACAGGAATTATTAGTAAAATCCACTATCTGAAAAGCCAAAAAGTGTTCTTCCTTGTGAACCAATTCTAAAGGCATTCTAGTTTATCTAAATTACCTGGAAGAACAGTAGTAATGACAGTTCTGTAATCCCTTTCCTCTGTCCCTCCTTGGGGACACCACTCATGTTAATTACTACTTTATATAAATTAACATCCCTTCACCCCACCTTCAGCATAATACAAAACTAGAATACAGGAAACCAAAGAACTATCAAGCTACATTTTTATATTAACACACATTTTTACAATTAGTTTGAAAATTTTTAACTATGGAAGCAAGGGGTTCTGTGTTGACTATCAGTGAAATCTGCAGGTTTGTCAACTTGGAACATCTCAGAAGTCCAACAAAAAGAAAGACAGACAGACTGAAAGAAAGAAAGACACTGCCATCCAACAACTACAAGAAAAAAAAAACCTTTGAACAACCAAAGCTAAATTTATTAATCTTATTGTATTACTGCAGTAGGATAAAATTACCTTGATAGAGTCTTAGTAGTCTCCCAGAAAGGGAATGTCAGAGAAGGATATTTATAAAATTTCAGAGCCTGAGCTTAGTGATTTTAAGGAAGGTGTTTCAAGAAAGAGAATTTGTTAAGATTGTGTAATTATAGCATAATAGCTTTGGATTAGTTGGCACAGTGAGCAAATGTCTTGAAGTAATTCTTGATAAGCAACCAATTAGTCCTGATAAGTAAGCTATTTCAGTTGGTTCAGTCTTATCTTTCAGGAGCAAGTATTTTCTGGTCAAGTAACTAAGGTGATTTTGCTTATTCTCAATATTAGTTAACATATAGATAGGAAAGTATGCCCAGTCCGAGTACTGTCCAACATAGAGACAGGAAATTATGTTGACTTCGGTTTTCAAGTTGCATAAGGGTAAACTTTTATTTTAAGGTCAGGTTTTTCATCCTACAAATTCTCTTAATGTTAAGCATTTTTTATGAGGAATAAACTATTATATACATTATATACATTTACTGAATCCTAGGATTATTTTTATTATTGCATTGTTTAACTATTTTTATGGTAAACTGTTTATTGAAATATCAGTCTATTAAAACATCCACTCAATGAGAGCTAATAAACCTGGATGTAAAGAAGGTGTATATTATGTTACAAATATTTGGCCACAAGCATGCACTCAGCATTTTTTGGAAAAAAGAAATCATAAAATATGATGAACTACTATATGCAAGTGAAAGGAAAGAATAAGAATCACTTGTCCAACTTGATATTCCAGATGTTATTTCCACGCTTTATTTTCAGTCTGGCCAAGGAAGTTGGAACTGAACTAAGTAAATAAATATCCATTCTCCAAACTTTTCTTTTTTGCAAGTAGTTAGCCTAGTGTTATGTGATTTCGACCAAGCTATTCATACTTTTGTTGTAATGCTCACAGCAAAACATTCTAAAATACACATCGCTTTATAAAAAAGCTTTTACCTGTTACTTGGTAAACACTTGATGTTTACATACAGAATAGTAATTGATGGTCTTACTGTGCCCACAAGACTGTTATTCACATCAGAGTTTTCTGCTGACTTTATAAATAACAAGAACATCTTTTGAGTGCTTTAAAATACTGAAGCCAAATTTAGAGCACTGGAATATTTACTTTACATACATGTACTTGTTTCCCCAAATGTGAAAATTAAAATTCTGTATAGATATATGTTGTCATTTAAATATTTAAATATTTGTATTAAAAGGAAGGAAAAGAGTTTCTAATGTGGATTTTAGATATCACATTTCTGTGACTTGAAATGAGGAAATATGAAGAAAATTATCTTTTAAATAGTTTACAATGTCATTGTGGTTTCAAATGATGAAAAGTTAATTCCAAAATGAAAATAATTTACTCTCGTCACTGGGAAGAATGAGGATGTCACTAGACCTCAGGAATCAGTGAAAACATGGGCTTGATTATGCCAGGACTCTCATTCCACTCCCAGCTTTGCACTTATCTTTGTATCAGTTTCACTTTGTTGCACTACTGAGCATTTTCATCTACATGGTAGGAAAAATAGTAATCAAGAGCTCTTGAGCTTCATAAGTTTTGGCTTCAGTTACCATTAAGTTTCTTTCTCTATTTCCAGTAAGGGGAAAAAATGACTCAGATGGTTTGGCTTTGGTCAGGAACTCTCCGCAGGACCAATTATCTGTGGCCAGTGATAGGAACACATAATACATTTGCAGTTCCCAATATAGCAATACAGATATGAGTGGGTGGAAGGTGATTTTTGGATAAAAGACAAAGATACTAAGTCAACTATATCAAAGATATTGATTGTTTTCATCTCATCTGAATAACAATAAGCATTCTTTCTATTTGTCTGATGAAAGCATTTGTACCTCAGCTTTCTTTTCTTTTTCATTTGCAATGAATATCTTTTTCCCTCTCCTCACTTTCAGTCTGTGCGTGTTTTTAGATCTGAAGTGAAGTGAGACTCTTATAGGCTGCATATAGATGGGTCTTGTTTTTGTACCCATTCAGCCACTCTAAGTTTTAAAATTGTTGATAGGTTTGTACTTATTGCTATTTTGTTCATTGTTTTCTGGCTATTTTGCAATTTCTCAGTGTTCCTTTCTTCTCTTGTAGTTTCATGAATTTCTGTAGTTTTATTCTTGGATAATTCTTTTCTCTTTATCTTTTGTGTATCTATTATAGGTTTTTGCTTTGTGGTTCCCATGAGGCTTGCATATAACAGTCTATCTTAAGTTGATAGCAAGTTATGTTTGAATGCATTTTAAAACTCAGCATTTTTGCCCTCTCCCTTAATACTCACATATTTTATGTTTTTCTTGTCAAATTTTACATCTTTTTATTTTGGATATACCTTAACTAATTCCTGTAGTTACAGTTATTTTAACTACTTTTGTCATTTAACCTTTATACTAGCTTTACAAGTGATTAATCCACTACCTTTACTGTACATTTACTTTCACCAGTGAGATTTTTACTTTTATAATGTTTTCTTGTTACCAATTAGTGCATTTTCTTTTCAGGTTAAAGAAGTCTCTTTAACATTTCTTGTAAGGCTGGGTTAGTGGTGATGAACTGCCTTATTTTTTTGCTTGTCTGGAAAGCTCTTTATTTTTCCTTCAATTCCTAATTATAACCTTACCAGGTAGAGTATTCTTTTTTGAAATATTTTTCCTTTCAGCACTTAAAATATATCATACCACTCCCTTATGGGCTGCAAAGTTTTTGCTGAGAAATATTCTGATAGTTTTATGGGGCTTCCCTTGTACATAACAAATTGTTTTTCTCTTGCTGCTTTTAAGATCCTCTCTTTATTTTCAACTTCTGTCATTTTAATTATAATGTGTTTTGGTGTGAGTCTCTTTGGGTGCATCTTGTTTGGAACTCCCTGTGCTTCCTGGAGCTGGATATCTGTTTCCTTCTGCAGGTCAGGAAAGTTTTCAGCCATTTATTTCTTCAGATAAGTTTCTGCCCCTTTCTCTCACTCTTCTCCTTTGGGACCCTTATATGTGAATGTTATCCTTCTTGATATTGTCCCATAGGTCCCTTAAGCAATCTTCACTTTTTAAAATTCTTTTTTCTTTCTGCTGCTCTTTTTGGATGAGTCTCACTGTCTTGTCTTCCAAATATTCTTTCTGTTCTCCATCTGGTCTGCTGTTGAACCCATCCAGTGTATTTTTTAATTCATTTATTGTATTCTTCAGCTCTTTGACTTCTATGGTACATTCTTATATTTTCTATCTCTTTGTTGAAGTTCTCTCTGTGATCATCCATTCTTCTCCCAAGTTCGAGTCTCTTTATGACCATAAATTTTAAACCTCTATCAGGTTAATTACTTATCTCCATTTCATTTAGGTTTTTTTTTTTTTTTTCTGGGGTTTTATGTTGTTCTTTTGTTTGGGACATATTCCTCAGTTTCCTCATTTTGTTTGATTCTCTGTGTTTGTTTCTATGTATTGGGCAAGATAGCTATCTTCCCCACTCTTAAAGGATTGGCCTTGTATAGGCAATAAACCTTACTGTTTAATCTTGTCCTGGCTTGGCTGTCTCTTGAACTGTCTCTCTAGTTGTTTCAGACCTGTGGGGCCTAGAAGCGCAATCCCCCCGGCCACCAACATCTGGCATTCAAGGAGCATCCCCTGTATGGACTGTTCATGTCTGCCAGCTCTCATGGGGCTGCAGGTGTGGCACAGGGGGTGGGTCACTTGCCTACCACCTCTGGCTGGGCCACAGGCAGAATATTTAAAAGAGCCAAGAATTTTAATGTTTTAAGAAAATTTTCAAAATGTTAAAACATTTTGTAACCAAATAAAATATACTGGTAGGTCAACTGGACCATAGACTGATAATTAGAAACCACCCCTTTATAGATTAGAAGAGTTCTTCTAATGTAGTAACACTATGACTATTTAAACATCTAAAAGTTAATTTGTGGAGTAGATTCAGGGAGAAGATGTTTAACTATATCCATTTTTATTTTATTGATTTAATAGAAATAAGGAAATAAACAGGAATTATTAGTAAAATCCACCATCTGAAAAGCCAAAAAGTGTTCTTCCTTGTGAACCAATTCTAAAGGCATTCTAGTTTATCTAAATTACCTGGAAGAACAGTAGTAATGACAGTTCTGTAATCCCTTTCCTCTGTCCCTCCTTGGGGACACCACTCATGTTAATTACTACTTTATATAAATTAACATCCCTTCACCCCACCTTCAGCATAATACAAAACTAGAATACAGGAAACCAAAGAACTATCAAGCTACATTTTTATATTAACACACATTTTTACAATTAGTTTGAAAATTTTTAACTATGGAAGCAAGGGGTTCTGTGTTGACTATCAGTGAAATCTGCAGGTTTGTCAACTTGGAACATCTCAGAAGTCCAACAAAAAGAAAGACAGACAGACTGAAAGAAAGAAAGACACTGCCATCCAACAACTACAAGAAAAAAAAAACCTTTGAACAACCAAAGCTAAATTTATTAATCTTATTGTATTACTGCAGTAGGATAAAATTACCTTGATAGAGTCTTAGTAGTCTCCCAGAAAGGGAATGTCAGAGAAGGATATTTATAAAATTTCAGAGCCTGAGCTTAGTGATTTTAAGGAAGGTGTTTCAAGAAAGAGAATTTGTTAAGATTGTGTAATTATAGCATAATAGCTTTGGATTAGTTGGCACAGTGAGCAAATGTCTTGAAGTAATTCTTGATAAGCAACCAATTAGTCCTGATAAGTAAGCTATTTCAGTTGGTTCAGTCTTATCTTTCAGGAGCAAGTATTTTCTGGTCAAGTAACTAAGGTGATTTTGCTTATTCTCAATATTAGTTAACATATAGATAGGAAAGTATGCCCAGTCCGAGTACTGTCCAACATAGAGACAGGAAATTATGTTGACTTCGGTTTTCAAGTTGCATAAGGGTAAACTTTTATTTTAAGGTCAGGTTTTTCATCCTACAAATTCTCTTAATGTTAAGCATTTTTTATGAGGAATAAACTATTATATACATTATATACATTTACTGAATCCTAGGATTATTTTTATTATTGCATTGTTTAACTATTTTTATGGTAAACTGTTTATTGAAATATCAGTCTATTAAAACATCCACTCAATGAGAGCTAATAAACCTGGATGTAAAGAAGGTGTATATTATGTTACAAATATTTGGCCACAAGCATGCACTCAGCATTTTTTGGAAAAAAGAAATCATAAAATATGATGAACTACTATATGCAAGTGAAAGGAAAGAATAAGAATCACTTGTCCAACTTGATATTCCAGATGTTATTTCCACGCTTTATTTTCAGTCTGGCCAAGGAAGTTGGAACTGAACTAAGTAAATAAATATCCATTCTCCAAACTTTTCTTTTTTGCAAGTAGTTAGCCTAGTGTTATGTGATTTCGACCAAGCTATTCATACTTTTGTTGTAATGCTCACAGCAAAACATTCTAAAATACACATCGCTTTATAAAAAAGCTTTTACCTGTTACTTGGTAAACACTTGATGTTTACATACAGCATAGTAATTGATGGTCTTACTGTGCCCACAAGACTGTTATTCACATCAGAGTTTTCTGCTGACTTTATAAATAACAAGAACATCTTTTGAGTGCTTTAAAATACTGAAGCCAAATTTAGAGCACTGGAATATTTACTTTACATACATGTACTTGTTTCCCCAAATGTGAAAATTAAAATTCTGTATAGATATATGTTGTCATTTAAATATTTAAATATTTGTATTAAAAGGAAGGAAAAGAGTTTCTAATGTGGATTTTAGATATCACATTTCTGTGACTTGAAATGAGGAAATACGAAGAAAATTATCTTTTAAATAGTTTACAATGTCATTGTGGTTTCAAATGATGAAAAGTTAATTCCAAAATGAAAATCATTTACTCCCATCACTGGGAAGAATGAGGATGTCACTAGACCTCAGGAATCAGTGAAAACATGGGCTTGATTATGCCAGGACTCTCATTCCACTCCCAGCTTTGCACTTATCTTTGTATCAGTTTCACTTTGTTGCACTACTGAGCATTTTCATCTACATGGTAGGAAAAATAGTAATCAAGAGCTCTTGAGCTTCATAAGTTTTGGCTTCAGTTACCATTAAGTTTCTTTCTCTATTTCCAGTAAGGGGAAAAAATGACTCAGATGGTTTGGCTTTGGTCAGGAACTCTCCGCAGGACCAATTATCTGTGGCCAGTGATAGGAACACATAATACATTTGCAGTTCCCAATATAGCAATACAGATATGAGTGGGTGGAGGGTGATTTTTGGATAAAAGACAAAGATACTAAGTCAACTATATCAAAGATATTGATTGTTTTCATCTCATCTGAATAACAATAAGCATTCTTTGAAGACATACCAGTTACATAGTATTGGTTAAGATAACAGAAAAATTGTCTCAAACTGGGTTAAACAATGTATATAGAGATAGAGAAAACATAGGCGAAAAACCCAGAGGTATACTTGGTATAATCCAACAATTCAATAATGCTTCTAAGAGCTCAGTTACTTTATGTCCCTCTGCTCTGCCTCTGCAATGCAGCTTGAGCCAAAGGAGGGCTGTGTTTGTGATTGCAAGATGATTGCTATAAGCCCTTCAACACAGATATCTTTGTACCAGTATTCCCACCAAAAGTCCTCTTATTCACTTTTATTATAACAGCTTAGACTCATTTCTACCCTGGAAATGTCGCACTTGGCCAGGATACTGGAACGCTCTAACTGGTATGTCCTCTGCTTTTGGAATTTGGAATGGAGTCAAATGGATAACTAACATAATTTGAGGGATACTGGATATCAAGAAGTAGAGGAGTGCTTACTGGGAATGTAACCTAGACTATCTGTCACACGTCCATCCTTTTACTGTTATCTTTTAATTATTCTATTGCTATTTTATTTTATTTGACTGGAAGATAAAATTTAACTGAAGTCATCATTGTTAAGGCTTAAATATGTAACTCACTCCTTCTTTCTTACAGGAAACCAAACAGTTATGAAATGCTGGTTGTTGATCAAATGCTTGATATTTCAATGAAAACTCTTAAGGTTAAATTAAAACTCACAGTTTATAATTGAGACTAAATTATTCCTATTCTCTCTTCCCCATTCTAAATCTTTGGGAAGACATATTTGGGTATACCTGAGAGAGAATGAGAGAAATAAGCGCAGGTCCGTAGAGAGCATCCAACTCAGTTTACCTGTCTCAGTAGAGGGATGAGGAGAGCCAGCCTACCTTAGGTGGCAGCAGGAAGTATAAGAGCAGTCAGAAAGAAAGAGAAAGCACTCTGAAGGAGTGCTGATTTACAGCATGGTGATCTGTCCATTTACGCTGATCAGGAACCAACAAAACAGATTATCCCTTCTCTCTTGTGGAAGACTTCAAAAAGGAATGAGGAGAGAAGCAAAATCTCTCCCCTCATTACTTCCCTGCACGAGGAGAAATGGCAGAAAATTCCTGTGTTTAAAATTTCTGTGAGGAAAGAGACAATATTTCTACAAACTGTAATTGTATCCACACTTCTTTAAGTAACAAATCTCATGTTAGGTAGGAGACCACAATTATGTATGTATGTATGTATGTATGTGTATATATCTATATATACCTCTTTATATATAGTTGGCCCTCAATATCTGTAGGTTATGCATCTGTGGATACGGAGAGCCAACTGCACTCTGCCACTTTATATTAGGAACTTGAGCATCTGTGGATTTTGGTACTCAAGGGGGTCCTGAAACCAATCCCCCATGGATACAAAGGGATGACTGTACGTATTTCTCTTTTATCCTCTGTAAATGGTGCATGTCTATATTTACTTTGAAGTTATATTCATTCAACGACTGATTTAGAACATGGGAAGTGGGAGAGAGAAAGAAAAGATCAATGATTGAGCTGGCTGAAATGGGACCTTTGCTGGAGTGAGAGTAGGAAGAAGGGAAATAGGCAGAAACAAATATGTCAACCAGTTTATTTACTGGTTTATTTACCAGTTTATTTACTAATAAACCAGTTTATTTAGTATTGATTATGTGATTATGAACACCATGTACATTTTCATTATGGACAGTTATTCCTAAGGCTTGGGAGTTTATCGATCTATTTGAGAGTGAAAACTCTAGCTAACAGACTTTAAGTTACTTTGTCTTTTTTTTTTTTTTGGTCTTTCTCAGAAGTAATTAATCAATAAGACCCATTAATATGTACAATGGGATTATGGTGCTTGGTAAAGCAATAAACAGAGAATAAAACCTTGGCCTAAGCCCTGAAAATGTGACACATCTCCTTTTCACTCCTTCTGTCATTATTTAGCATTGATTGATTGACTGATTGATTAAGAGGCATCAATCATCATCAGAGGCAAGGAATCTAGTCTCTCAGGCCAGTAAGTAGTTATTGTATAAGTAAGTACTGATCCCTGGAGATTTTATAAAAGCAGATTTTTTTCCACTCTCTCCCCTAATGAAATTTCCTGATCTTGCTATATACTACATTATTTCATCTTAAAAATCTCTAGTGGAAATGAGGACTCTCTGTCATAAGTCACTGGATGCTCAGGACAACAGGACACAGGACTACACAGTGGCCTTCCTAGGTTTTGTCACTTGCCCAGATTAATGCTAGAGCCAAAATATTAAAAGAAAAGACTCATAGACAGTTGGTTCTTTAAATGCAGATGTTTGGTTCTTTATGTAGAAAGGCTGGTCAAGCATAGAGGGCTAGGCAAATAGGCTGTTTGAACTGCAGTATGTCAAGCTTAAAAGGGAACAGAAGGTCTTTGGCAGGTGTCGAATAATTATAGTCAAGACCATTTCCCACACAGCATTGATAGACCTTTGTTTTGCCCCCTCAACTCACCATGTTACTTTCGGGATTCCAAGTGAAACTCCTCTGACTAAGGACAATATTTCTCTTCCTCTCACTATTTAGTTAGGAATTACTTCACTGGCTTGTCCAATCTGTCTCTAACTTTGTTCTTAGAGGTCACCCTTGCCAGATCTGTCATGGAAGCTTGAGGTTTTATAGATGATTTTTTTCCTCAAGAAATTGACTAGTGCACATGACTGGACTTAGTTTTCAAGTATTTCAATGTAAAGTCCACCACATTTAAAGCTAGTTGATATCAAAACAATTTAAGGAGAAAATCACAATTTACTTTTTAGGGAAAGGAATATCAGCAATCCCTGTGTTAATCTTTTCTTCTATAAGTGAAAAGAAAAATGTTATTTTGGTATTTGACTTCTAACAAGATTCCACATCCTGTCACCTCAGTTAAACAAATTAAAGGACCCCCTCCTAAGTTTTCTATTACTTTATTTATTTTGTTTCATAGATAGCTATGTTAGTCAATTATTCTATTGTAATGATTCTAATTACCATGTGTATTCTGAGAATAGAACTCTTATTACTTGATCATCACAGTAAATTTAGATACTTTTCTATTAAGAAGAGTGTCAATTCAGATGCATGCAGTTACGTTTGGAGTATTAAATATTGATAGTCATTTAGCAGTCTAATTTTAAAATAGAATGGGAAATTAAATCAGGCATAAAAGTTAATATCTGCTATCTTCCCTCTGATCACTACTCAAGTTCATTAATGGATGATGGCATTGAATAGATATATGGCTACATAACAGCAATGTGTTCTTTTATCTCCAGTTGGCTGTGTTAGAATGGGTGTATTAAACCAAAATATCTTCACATTTTGGGTTCATTTGTAAAATTTGGTATCTAACTAATTAGGCAGTTTAGAAGCCCATTACATTGATGCTCCCAATGAATCATATCTCTTAGCACTCATGACTTATTTATCCCCTCCCCTTGAAGCTGGGCTGGGCCTGTAACTTGTTTGAACTCTTAGAATATGGGAAAAGCAACTGTCCAGGTTCTGCCTAAGAAAAAAGAAGGCCTGGGAGCATCCATTTTTGCACTTGGATACCCTACTGGTGATACAATGTGAAGAGAGACTCCATGAGGAAGGGAGGTTCTGAGGCTACAATGAAGAGAGGAAGAAGCTCAGCCATCTAAGCGACCCAGTAGAGCTCAGCCCCTAATAGACCTATCAGCTGAATGCAACCTCATGAAAATCCACTGGCAAGCAGATCTAAAGAAATAAAGTAAAAATAAAATGGCAGTCATTTGAGAGTCATAGTTTTTTTTTGGGGGGGTGTTATTATTTAGTAATAAACAATTAGAACATGTAGAAATGGCAAAAACTAAATATCTCCCCACTCCCTACCCCTACCCCTATCCTCATCCATGTGGTATATGGTATATGGATTTAGACCTTTGAGGTTTGATGCAGGCAACTGGAGTCTGGTGTTCATCCACTTCGAGGATAAAATAATGATATATATTAATTGGACAAAACAGGATCAGGAGTCTCACTGAATAAATTAGGGATATTACATATGGAATGTGTTTCTCAAATAAGATCCCCTCTAACAGGCCCCCTCCACATTTCATGAAGTAGTTACTATGTTGGCTTGAGAAAGTAAGAAATTATGGGCAGACAGGATGTATAAATTTTTAGTTCTTAAAATCCTTGTGAGAGTCAGTTTCTTTCTCTCTCTCTCTCTCTTCCCCTCTTCACCTCCCCACCTGGCCCCTCATTTCTTTCTCTCTCTCTCAGTTAATCTTGAATGGTATATTCCTTATCATTTCCTAAAATTCTGCCTGCCAGTTGTCTTAATTTTAATTACTTCACTACAGGTCCATACAGAGACACTAACTGTGTGTGTGTGTGTGTGTGTGTGTGTGTAAAACGGGACACAATGATTTGCATATGCCAAAATGGCTTTACAATATGCTCTTTGGCTGTGTACTGAATACAACATGTTGGATGTATTTTTGTCTAAAAAAACTCAGGCTAATTTCACTATTTTGATAAAAAATGAGTGGGTTTTGCTGAGAATGTTGAGGGCTCTCACTAGATTAACTTTTTAAAACACTTGTACATATGTCAAAAACACTGGTTCTTATTATATTGACTGTAAAGCTAACTTCTTATGACTAATGAATATGATTAATGTGATGCATATGATGAAAGCTCAGTATATTAAATATCACACAGGAAATACTTAAGTATCAAATTAGAAATAAAATAATAATTGCGTTTTTAAAATTTTAGTATATATGAAAATCACCTGTTTAGTATATGAAAATAATTCTTGAAAATGCATAGCACTAGGTCATACCTCTAATTTCTAATGAACAACATGTACCATTATAGAATTTCACTGAAACAATGTTCAAAGCTATTTAGGAACTTAGTAAGTGAATTATTAAGAATAATTAAAATATGATATGAATAAATTATATTTTCTTTTTGCTTAGAATTCTTGTGGTACTAGCTCAGTAAGAAGTCTGGTTTCTATAATATGTTGTTAGACCTCTACTCATGGGTATATCTGCAACCTCTACATTTTTGGCTTCAGTGTTCTGTTTTCACTGCATCCTGAAAGTTGACTTGAGTTATCATTTCAATTGCTGTTTTCCTGGTTTAATATGAATAATTGTTATATTTACATAATACATTTTCCTTGTTGTGGTTTTAAGCTTATTCCTACTGCATGTAAAGATGCATATTTTCAGCAACAGAGTTTTTAAACTATACATTTTATTAACTAGATTTTTACCATACTATCAATATTAAAGTTGGTATACATAAAAATATTTTTAAAATTCTTGAACAGTGAAACATCACTAGTGATATAATATCTATGAATTTGTAGTATCTCTAGAAGTTGTAATGTAATATCCAAGGAACAGTATTCAAATTATTTGGGTATTTTTTTTAATTTATGGGGGTGTCATTTAGTAATATAAGATCATGTGTTAAGTTTATATCCCTTATTAAATATTTATTAAATAATTCATTTACGTTGGTACAAAAATGTTATATTTGTATTTATACTGTTATGAAATTATTTTATCATGGGATATGGAGGATGTTTAAAGACACAGTGTCCTGAAAGGAAATAACACCTGCAGTTTAGGCAGTTGTAGTAGAGTTCACTAAAGGTCTATTTAGGAAAACCACAGGATACAGTACAGGCGTAGTACTAGCAACAGTGGACGCACTTACAATGACTTGGAACATGGGCTAAAACGGTTATCAGAATCCAGAGAGGACAACTGTATGGAAATGACTTCCTTCCAGGAACAGAGACTTGATAGAGGGATAGCAAATCAGTAGGGAGAAAGCTGGGAGAATAAATACCTTAACCTCATTTTGACTGATGTCCATCTCCTAAAAGTGCTTCTTGTTATACTAACCCAGGCCTGAAGGCGAGGGGGCCCACTATGTAATCCATAATGGTCATCTTTCTAGGGTACAGAGGATTATGAAGAAGGGTAGAGAGTGAATCTGGAAAAACAAGTGAAATTATCCAGAACGAATGGGTAACTTAAAAATTTTTGGAGAACCACTGTCTTAATAAATTGGATATTCATATAGTAATTAAAATCATGCCATCAGCATATTCATAGACTGTACTGGATGTGCATTGCAGGGTTAATTTCATTGTAAAATTTAAATACTCATCTCTCTAAAAGCTGGGTATTGGTCCCACAGCATCTTGGATACCTTCTAATTAAAGAATTCTACTAAAGTCTTATCAGTATTTTAAAGGACTTTCTCTCATTTTTCAAGGTCACTTAACACTGATTTTATATCCTGAAAAAAATTAACAATTCTATATACTTCAGATTTAAATAGGAAGTTACCGGGGGATATCATTATTACATTTTTTGAATCACTGATGAAAGAATGACATTTTAAAAATCACATCTGTGTAAACTTTCAGTAGGTATTCATCCATGATATTAATGAAGCATGGATGTAATATAACTGAAAAATCACAAAGTAATGAGTGTGTTTGCATACTCTACTCATGTATTTTACAAGAACAAAAAGGAAAATAGTAAAATTTCCTATAGTTATGATAGTTTATAGGTTACAATTTGTGATCTTTATTTGATTAATGTAAATGGTCCTAATCATAGTGAAGCTGGACTTGGTATGCAATAACTAACTAATTAGATAAATAGTTTTAGAAGAGGAAGGTAATGAAAAAAAGGAAACTTCAAATTTTAGGTAGGTGGATTGAAAAATGTGTACAATTATTGGGAGTCTCAGTGTTAGCCAGTGGAGACAGATAAAATTATCTTAGATCACAAATGGTTTATAGATCATCATATAGTCAAGTTAATACTGGGCTAGGAATCAAAAAAGAAACACAAAATTGATTTCTTCGTATAGCCGAGTGATCTGGTTAGATAATACAGACATGTTGCCCTTTATTTTTCTCTCCATAAATTGATGGATTTTGTGATCATGTGCCTTCCGTTTTAAATTATTTCACTTAAAAGTTAAAAATATTAACATTATTATGCCAAATTAACTTCAAGTTTCTCTTGAAACTTGGAAAGTTATAAACTAAACATAC
The DNA here is from genome assembly GCF_002837175.3 of Physeter macrocephalus. Taxonomy (NCBI): domain Eukaryota; kingdom Metazoa; phylum Chordata; class Mammalia; order Artiodactyla; family Physeteridae; genus Physeter; species Physeter macrocephalus. Next base: position 41,143,308 of record NC_041233.1, read on the forward strand.
ACATTTTTTAAAAAATTCCCAAATAGTTTGAGTCCTCCTCAATTATGGAAGAAGTCATAAATTTAAACAGATTTTAGCTAATCTTGAATCCAGCTTACTGGACTGGGGAGCTATACCTTCTTTCCTTTCAGTCCTGTTTTTCATTCCTTGGATTCTTCATAGTCTGTTTCTTTACTATTTTTTTTTTTTTTTAAAGAATATTACCTATTTATTATTTCTTCCAACTCAACATGGTGATTGTATATTTTCTGCTTATAACCCATGGTTCTCTCTGACCAGAAACATCAACATCACCAGGGAACTTGTTAGAAATGCAAATTCTCAACCCAGAACAATTGAATCAGAAAACCTGGAAGCAGGGCTCATATTGGTTTTTACTTTCCTAGCAATGACCTTTTCCCTCTTGTCCACTTAACAAATTCTTACCTATTTTTTAATGATTTGGTTCAGATACTATCCATTTATAACATGACTGTAGTTTCTGCCTCTGGAGGAAAGGTTTCTCGTAGTGATCTTTTTATCCCCAGTGTCAAGCACCATTCCCCAAGCACAGAATAATTAATTAGTAATCAACAAGGCTGGGACTTCACTGGTGGTGCAGTGGTTAAGAATCCGCTTGCCAATGCAGGGGACACGGCTTCGATTCCTGGTCCGGGAAGATCCCACATGCCGCGGAGCAACTAAGCCTGTGCGCCAAAACTACTGAGCCCGTGTGCTGTGACTACTGAAGCCCATGCGCTATGACTACTGAAGCCCATGCGCCTAGATCCCGTGCTCTGCAACAAGAGAAGCCACCACAATGAGAAGCCCGCATACCACAACGAAGAGTAGCCCCTGCTCGCCGCAACTAGAGAAAGCCCACGCACAGCAACGAAGACACAACACAGCCAAAAAAATAAGTAAATATAACAATCAATAGGGCTAACTTTATTACCCCTTTGAATTACCTGAAAAGATACAACAGTATGAAAGAATGTAATACATTTGGGTAACTGCATAAAGAGTATAATGTTTTACGCCCCAAGAACTCATGGTCATCTGGTGAGGTAAACAGGAGGTAGACCACAAAAAGTTGATAAGACATGTTAAAGAGTTTAGACTTAGCCTGAAAGCTCTATGTAAAATTTTAGGCAGGGCAGAATGTCAAATAGTTAATGTTATGGAAGGACCACATCACAGTGGTACTGAGGTTGGGAATAACTAGCTTCACTTCGTATATGTAAATATAGGGAAATATCTGAGACAAAGAAAAGAGCTGTTTAGATTCTTCCATCTTCCTCTCAATCCATGCGGAAGGGTGCTAAACAGTGGGGGCTATCCTATGGTTTATGTTCTAAATATTTTTGAGAACATTGAGGGTCAGTCTGAGGAAACCAAGATCAGTTGATAAGTCTAAAGAATTGGAGAATACAAAAATATCATGACCAACTCCAAAAACAATAGAAAATACAGATCTGGAGTAAGGAAAAAAGTTGAACATGAGAGTAGGTTGTGTGCAAATTGAGGAGATTCTACATGAAATTATCTTTATTGTAGTCACCTCACCCACAACGTATGTCAATAGGCCTGACTGGTTTAATGTACAGAATCAAGGAGGGAAACATTTGAATAGAGGCTCTGAATTAGAAAAAGAAATGAGGCATGCATGGAGAAGAGTAAGTCATACTTCAAAAACTTGACACATTTATTATGAGCTAAACGTGACAGAAACACGTGAAAAATATTCTATGTTTATAAAATTCAGAAAAGAACACAATATACATCCCTTTAAGTAACATTTATCAGAACAGCAGGGCTAAAATAGTAATTGCCTATTTAATTGTCTCTTTTACGAGAGAATCTTAAAATACAAGCAGTTTCTGTAACATCAGTCACATGTTTGATAAAGGATTTAAGTAGGTCTAATGATGAAATGTTGACTCAGTTAAATGTGACATCCACAAAACTGATAGAGAATGATAATTCCAACATATTTATTTTTCTTTACCAGCATAATAAAAACACTGTTTTTGACACTGTATGTATCAGTAATCAGAGCAGTGAGTCATGTGTAGTAGCAAAATGATGCTTTGCATTTCATAGTGTCTTTCAAATTAATTTTCCATGGCAGCATCATTAGCTCCAATTTATAGATCAGAGGGTACTGTATACAACTATCAGAGTGAACAGACAGATTTTGAGTGAGCCTGAATAGTGACTGCTTCAGTGTTTTTGAAGCATAAATTCCTTGCAAGTCTATAGCTTGTCCTCAAGCTTGTCTTGGATTCATTTTCTTGTTCCTGGTATGTTTCTCATTATTTACATACTGGAATGGGCCATGAATCTGTTCTGGATCCCTCAGCATCTGCACTGGAGTGACTCATAAATAGACAGTTTTCTTCCCTCTATACTTTTACTGATTAGTATGAACACCTGATATTGTTCACGTTACTCTGTAATCACCTTTAATTCTTTCTGGTCTTAGCAGTTGGATATAAATCTTTAAAAATGAAAATTAATGATGATTATTATTAGTTCGTAATGGTCTTGAAGTTCATAGCTCATAATGGTCTTGACGTCTTAAAAATGGTTGCCCTATTTGGACATTACAGTACTCGTATCATGTAAGTATGATCTGGGGTGAATATAAGGAAACTTAATCTCAAAAAGTTTGAGTAACTTGTCTAAGATCAAACTGTAAGTGGCAGAGCTAAGACTGAACCAAAGTCTGTCAAATGCTAAAAATTCCTTTCCCACTATATCAAAGAACTGACTATACAGTATAATGATTCACTTTAAGTGGCTGAGAAACCCTACCCTGCTCAATGTTATGATTCAGAGAAACTACAGAGGGTTTCTCAGTGCAGGGTCTTAGAACCAGGGAGATGAGTACTAATTCAGCACCTTAATTTCCTCAGTATGTATATCACACTTCTTTTATTTTCCTTATGATCTTTCTACTGATGGGAAAGCAAAACAACTTTAGTGACACTAGACAATGAAGACCGAATTTTTAGTGACACTGGACAATGAAGACTGAATTTTCATTTTTTCCATCAGATGTTTCAGCATTTGTTCTACCATATAAACTTGAAAAAAGGTATAATAAACAACTTATCTGGATTTTCCTCAATGGAATATGATAGTGTCATAAGTGATTTATATTTATTCCCCTCCAGAAATGGAAGCAGCTTTTGAAAAATATCACATATTCTTTTTTAATCTCTAGCTGGAATCTGTAAGGTTTTTTTTTTCCAGTTTGAAGTGAAGAGATAGAAATTTGAGACAAAAAATATTGAATCATTATACTTACTAGTGGTTCATTACACACACACACACACACACACACACACACACACATTTGGTGTTTTGTCCAACTGAGAATTAAATATCTTAAATTTTATCAGTCTACGAGCATCTGCTACATATACAATATTTCATTATATCAAACAACTTATGAGGATGCAGTTTCCCTTATCTCTGATATTCTAGTCTTTTTTATCCACTGACCAACCAGCCAAGCTATTCTCCATTCCCATGAGTCAAACTATATTCCTACCTTGGGCTCTTCTTCTTTCCACACGAAGTGGATGGATGAAATAGTATCCACTGGGAGGACTTTTTTTCCTACCTGCTAGTTGCAGGACCGCTCCTGATTTTGGCTTTAGCACAGCAATCATCCTTTATTGGTGTGCATCCCATACTAAGAAACGCTTCTATTAAGCAAGCTTTGCCTTTTTCCTCCTTCATTAGTTAGTCATAAGGTAACCCAATGTGGACATAGGTTTGAGCTGAGGAAGAAGTCACAGTGTGACCGTAATGGATGACAGGGAGGTTACCTACTCATGTATTTGTGTTCTTTGGTTCTGCTTGTGATTGATTGATTGATCTTGAATGTACCTTTTCCACCTAATGATGGATTTATGCTGGGCCACCTATGACATGTTGGTTCTGACAGAAACTGGATTATGAAGGAGAAGTTCTGATCACATGGTTACTTGATGTGTCAAGTGACACATCTTGATATCAGATTCTGTCTTTACAAGGCCCATAGCACATCAGAACTATTTTTGTATACTGTACAATTATATGCTGAAGATGTCAAAAACTGGGCCCATTAGCTTAGAGTTCTAAGTTGTGATTTTCATATTGAGGTTGCCAGGAGCTCCACATAGGGTATTTTCCAACAGCATATAGACTTCTAATGTCTGTTGACTTGTATTGTTCAAATGACAGGACTGCTCGAATTGCCACCTCGACCTCAGAGTCCTTTCATATTCTGAATTCTGCTCAAATCTGTTAGTCTTTTATGTCTGTCTCAGTCTACTTAGGCCGCTATAACAAAATTCCATAGACTGGTAGCTATTTATTTCTCACAATTCTGGAAGCTGAGAAATCCAAGATCAAGGTGCTGGCCAAGTCAGTTCCTCGTGAGAGCACACTTCCTGGCTTGCAGATGTCCACCATCTCTCTGTGAGCTCACATGACCTCTTCTTTGTGAGCACGAAGACAGAAAGAGAGCTCTGGTGTCTCTTCCTGTTCTTATAAGGCAACTAGTCTCATCACGAGGGCCCCAGTCTCATGATCTCATCTAAACCTAATTATCTCTCAAAGGTCCCATCTCCAAATGCCATCACTTTGAGGGTTAGGGACTTTAACATATTAATTTGGAAGGGAGGGGAGACACAATTCAGTCTATAGTAATGTCACTTGGTAAAAGTGGCACAACATTATTTACAAGTTTAGAATATGCTGCTGCCTCCAGCACCAGTAAAAAACTATCAGGTATTGAGCTTCTTTCTTAGCAGTATGACATATAAGATGCAATGATTCATCCTTTATTTTTTTTAATTTTATTGGAGTAAAATTGCTTTACAATGTTGTGTTAGTTTCTGCTGTACAACGAAATGAATCAGCTATTTGTATACCTCTATCCTCTCCCTCTTGGACCTCCCTCCCACCACCACCCCACCCCATCCCATCCATCTAGGTCATCACAGAGCACCGAGCTGAGCTCCCTGTGCTATATAGCAGGTTCCCACTAGCTATCTATTCTATACATGGTAGTGTATTTATGTCAAACCTAATCTCCCAATTCGCCCCACCCTCCCCTTCCCCCCCATGTCCACATGTCCATTTTCTACATCTACGTCTCTATTCCTGCCCTACAAATAGGTTCATCTGTACCATTTTTCTAGATTCCACATATATGCATTAATATACAATATTTGTTTTTCTCTTTCTGGCTTGCTTCACTCTGTATGACAGACTCTAGGTCCATCCACATCCTTTACTTTAGAAAGTGTCCCAGCATCCCTCAGACAGCTGGATCCCTAAAAAATTCACTGATATGGTAAGGCTTTGAATTTTTAAAAATCTCCCTGTTCTAGAATACATATGTCTTGTCAAGACCTCCAATGTACTTGTTCATTCTTAGTCATCTACTTCAATTAACAGATATCTTTGACAGAATGACTAATGTGATGTTCGGAGGATTGTATAGATTTTCCAGGTCCATTCAGACTATAGTATGACAGAAGGCAAGAGAGTTACTCAGCTCTGGATCAATAACATACATATGCATTGTTTTCTGTCCCATGAGATTGTGAAATGCATCTAGTCCTCCTTCATAAGAATGGAAAATAGCACATTTGTCAGATTCAATGGTAAATTACTTTATAACTGAAGGCATGATTTAATCCCATCTTTCATGTTACATTCCCTTTGGTTCAGCACTCTCAGTACCTATTTCCATACATATTTATCATTGCTTTTATTATATTAACCACACTTCGTAACTCTTTCGTAATATAGTCCCTGTGGCTTTCACACTTCACCTTAAATTTGTGATATATCTTCAACTTTTCACTGGTATCAATTACCCCAACAATATCATTCAATTCCTTAGTCATTATTATTTATATTTTTCAATTAGAGCATTACAACTACCAATACATTTCCTGCCTCAACTATCTTACCTTAGTTTAACATAAATAAGTTCTAATAATTGTGCAGCCACAACATTATAAGGGTTATCATTGTTCTACTTACAAGCAGTAATGATGTTCTCATTATCAGCCTGCTGGTGGGTCATCCATGTCCAGTGTCTTATTTTAGAGCCTACGTCCTTAGAGCATGCCTAATATCAATGGTCTTATTTGAATTCCCTTGGAAACAGACTCTAAGATGGAGATCTTTGTGTTGGATCAACACCTGTGGTAAGGAAGTATAATTGTGTACAATGAGATGTTGAACTGGGATGCAGTATGACAAAAGGCCTCAATCAATCCTACAGAGAGCCCTGGACTTGGAATGGCCCTTCATAATCATCCTGTCCTGAGAAAGAGCCAGTCCTTCATATGGCTGCATGGACCAATAATTGGATGTGGAATAGGAAGGGAGTGACCTGGGGTAAGTGGCTTTTCCTGGTTAATGACAGTTCCTGAAGAGGAACTCAGCTTATCATTGTTATTTCCCAGTATACTCTGAAGCTGGGAGAGTATGTATCTAAAATATTAGTTTGGGATGGCATTCCACAGGTTCCAGTTCAACGGCTTTAAAGAATTCCATGAGAATGAGAAAATACTAAATCCTCACTATTTATACCAAAATTTTATCCATCAAACATGTATATAAATCAGAGACAGAAGTAACCTAATCACCAGAAGAATGGTGGGTCACAAGATTAGTGAGCAATGGATATTTCCTGCTGAAGGGAATACTGCTAAAACTGTTGAATAATCAGAGCTACTGGCAGACTAGAGACCTTTAAATATTGTTGTATCCTAAATAACATTTCTATTATTCTACAAACCTAACTGTATAGTTGCTGGGATAGTTTCCTAACCACTCATGTCTCAAAGGATCCTCATCACACGTCTCATGTATAAAAGTATTTGTATGAATATTCTTTCTTTGCAACTAAGGTAACTTAGTTTTTACAAGACAAATACTATTTAAGGATAAATAAGAAAACTTGACCAAAAATCATTTCAGGATTATTTATTATTCTTGAACTTTTCTGCTTATTTGTATTGTCAGTCCCTTGCAAATGTTTTTACTATCAGGGTCAAATTAACATAATAAATGTATGATGCATGAAACTGATCTTAATCCTTGTTTTGAGGCTCATTGTCTGTGATTTAATTTGCATGCCAAATTAAATAGTTATTATTTGTAATTCATATAATTTGTTGTAAGGAAGTAGAATTAGGTCAATTAAATTTACATCAGGGCAATATGTTGTTTTAAATTATTTATTTAAACACAAAGTCAAAGTTGATATAAGGAATTTGCATTGTTAAGAGCACAAGATTTATCGTTCTCTATAAAATCCATATTCAGCATTTTTTGGACAGCTATGAATTATAGTCTATTCTGGAAGACTATATTCTTTTCATTTTTTCCCCCAGATTTTTGGCACTGAGACAGTTTAGAACACTAATTGGGCTTACTTTGGTAAATCATATATTAAATGTAATCTCTCTCTAATGAGTACATGGAGAGTATTATACAGAATTATATTTCATTTCACTTAAAGCCTTCAATTTATGTAGTTGACATAATCCTGTAGCTCCACATTTATAGCTAGGACAAAACCACTCTTTATTTAAGCCTTTTTATTTTTTTTTCAGCAGAATGGATTGCATTTAAATGTAAATTCAGTTTTATGAAGCTTAGGAAATATGTTTTTTTGACATGTAGAAATTTGAAAAAGATAATGAAATGATGCAACACAGAACAAGAAGAATCCTTCAGATCTTAATCAGTTAAAGAAGGGATATAGTTTCATAAAGGAGCACAGTTATAATAAAATCAGAAATAATTTAAAAGTGATAAAGAAAAATAAAGAAGAAAATTTATGCCAGCATTATATATACATGAAAGAAAGGAATTAGCTGACTCTAAATAATTATGGTAAAACAGCTGCTAGAATTTTATGAAGCTCTTTTTAGCAATACTAACCTTTTTTGCACATACTTTTTTGTGGTCTGGTATTCCTATAAGCACAAACTTTTTAGTCTTTTTACTATTAAAAATGATATTGTATTGTTACTAGAAACTGGGTATATCATATGCAATTTTCTATGGGACAGGTGCTAGCTTGGTATACGTACTTGGATGAGAAACATTAGAAATAACGCTTAGCAATATTTGGAGATAGCAAAGTAAAAAAATTAGAAATAAAATGCATAAAAGTTTACATCTTGACTAAGGGTAAGTTCAGTAGAGCTGATATTCTAAAATTTTGAAAAGCCTGCTCATTTTTGCAGTTGTAATAGATTACATGATTTTTACAGAGCATGTTTTTTAATATGTACTACTCACAAAACTGTTATTATTCAATTCATTTACCTGTTAAGTGAAATAAAAATGCATTTATGTTATATTTGTGTTCCAAGGAAAAGAAAGAGGCATCCTAGAGAAACTATTTCATTATTAGCTTCTACAGTCACATTTAGTAACCTTGGATTACAATTCCATTTACATAGAATTTAATATCAGAGTTATTAATGCCAATGACAAGCTTCAGGCTCTCCATTTATGGAGAATTTCCACTTTTGCAACTGTGTCTAACTTATTAAAGAAGTAGAAATAGTTTTGTTCAGCAACACTTTTATTTCTAGTCTTTATTTTCACAAATAGTCATCTATAACAGTGTGGAACCTATCACAAATTAGAGTAAGAAAAGTGGCACACCTCTAATGTTTCACTTTCTTTACTTGGAATATTTTTGGTTATTATAACAGACAGTAGGGAAAAGTGTAATTTGAAATATCTGACACATGTAGTCTAGAGATTGGACAAGTGAGTTATGCTCTCTTAAAATCAGAGCAAGCAACTTAAAGGAAAAAAAAATAGTTTTGGTTTAAATGCCAAACAACTAAAAGTCAGTTTTACATTTTCCTTTCTGTGGTTAGAAAATTTACCTGTACAATATTTTAGAATCTAGAATGCAAACCTTCAAAGAACTTATATTGACCAAGACATCAAGTTATTTAAAAAATATGTGCAAAACATAGTTCACAGAGAAAGTGTTTGAATACAATGAATAAAAAATATTCAAAACTCATGTAAATTTATTCACTGATGGTTCTGCTCTACTTTTGGAAGCATTTTCTATGGCAGGGATATTAATGTACACTCTTCTGTTTAGGAGAAATAAGATTGGAGTCAACAGCTGGTGCCTCATAAGTTCCATTTTCAAGGCAGTGATACAAATGGTATGGGACTTAATCACCGTTCCTCAAGCTTTCTCCTCTGCTGAGCTTACTTGTTTTGGTATGAAAAAGACCTACATACTATTTGCTTTCACCAGGAATTCTTGAAAATCTTACAGATTAACAGATAGATCCTATTAATAGAGTTTCAGTGGAAGGTATACCTCTTGCACTGATCAAATTTTCTCATTTTATTTTGTAACTTAGCACTGTGGTGTGTACGGGTGTAGTTCTAATTTCTTTCTGAGGCACCTTGTTATAATATCAAGAGTTTAAGCCCTTGAATTTCTTCTTTAATGCCATGTGTCTTGTCCTTGTCAGTATCAGATTTCTGAATAAATGTGGTGGATTGAATAGGCACTTTTACCTCTGTTTCTACCAAATCCTACCACTGACAGGAAGTGACTTTTCAAAAGACATATCCTTTGATGAAAAAAGAGAACAGAAGAGATAAAATTATTTTAGAGACTGGAAACAGATGACTAGTGGTGATTAACCCAACAGTTCTGAATCCAAAGTTAGTAGTGGATAAAGCTGGATGATTTACCCTACTACATTCCCAAAAGGCTCAGAAATTTGTTGTATTTAGGACAAAGTAATGGGCAAAATTAGGGCTAAACCTGAATGTTTAACTTCTTTTTAAGAAGCTAAACCCCCATATATTTTCTTTACTTTGAGAATCTGGATGGTTTTCCTCTCTCAGACTAACAGAATATTGAAAGTATATTTTCTAGAAAGCATAAATCAGCATGGGGAACAGAAGGCACCGTTGAAGAAGTACTATAATGAAAACAGGGGCACTGATTGAAATATACTTTGTGAATATTGAGTCCCCACCTTCTTCTCCCAGGAATGATGGTTTCTGGAATGATGACAGCTGGACATAGCACCCACATAAGAGAATATTGTATTGTGGATTGAGGGTGGAGTGTCACCATCCAAAAGGAAAAAAACTTATATGTACTAAGATAAGATTTCCCCAATGAACAAACAATTCCAGTGAATCCCATAGTCGACAAACCCATCCATGGATAGTGAACCTCCAATCAGCATGTAACTGATCCTCCCTTAAACTAGACTAGGCAGATAAACAGCACCATACACTAGATTAAGCCACCATATCAGCATTAGAAACTAAACATAATTAGGAAAAAAAAAATTGGAGGAAAGAGAAGAAACTTTAAAAAATATATTTCAATAATATTTTTAGAGAAAAAAGCATCCATTAAATAAGAATGGGCTGCTATATAAAAAGAATAAAGAACATGGTCTTGGAAACAAAAATATGCAAGAATAAATGAAAATCAAATTTAAAATCTCAATAAAAGCATTGGTGGGTGGGATTGAAAGGCAAATGGCAAGCACATAAATAAGCCAGAAAACTCACCCAAGCTTACAGCTGAACCCCACAAATTCATGAACCAAATAAAGATTAATTATTTTATGCCACTAATGTTCTGAGTTATATGTTACACAACATTATCATGGCCATAGATAACAGATACAGTTACACTTACTTAACATGTAATTATAAGCAAGAGTACAGTTAGTACAATTAATCTAAAGAGATTTGAGAAGAGATGAGAATGACTGATGGAAGCAGATTTATAAGGAATTACTAGAGATTAGCCTATTGGCTAAGGCACCAACCATGAGTAGGTATTAATTGTATTATGTAATCTCTTGGGTGAAGTAGAAATTGGTTAACATAGATTCTACCTTGCTTTGACTGTTTAATATTTACAATTGTTCACTGAATAGGGAATGGATTTTCATTTTATAGGACTAGAACTGAGATTTTGAGAGGTTAAGTAGCAAGACTGATGTAAAATTGTCATTAGCAAGAAGAACCAGAACCCCGACTCCAAAGTCCGTATTTTTTATTACTACATTATATTGATTTCCTATTTAAAATATTTAGTTCCCTCAAATTATTCACAAACATTAGTTGATTGGGGCTTTCTGAGGTGATTTTTTTTAACCTATTTTAAAAAGGACACGTTCCAAAAATCTGGCCTATTGAGAAACGAATTTCTTTACTTGACATTGTTTATCTAGAAACCCCTCAGACCATCTTTATTTTGATGTTCCAGATCATATGTCAGAGTTAATGTTAAATGGAAAACTGAGGTAAAAGGAAAAGAAAAGGAAAGAAAAAGGAGGGGGTGGGGTTGTAGAGTCAGGAACGGCAATCAAAGTTAGAAACAAAACCTGCATGAATGATATGTTCATAAGTCTCACAATTAGCAGGTAACTGGATTCATGTATAATGATTTCTCAAGCAATATCCTATTTTACTACATATTATCAAGATACACACATCCACACACACACATACACTGGTCTAAACTACATAATCCTTATTTAGTAGGGAAGGAGCAAGTTCTTCATTTAACTTATGCTCTTGAACACAATTACAATTAAACAAAATGTGTTTAGGAAAATTATCTTCCACTGTTGCAGTGCACTTGAAACCATTCTTATTTACAACCTAAATAAGGGTGGCTGTTAAAGAAAATTGTAACACAGTATTAAATTTTTATAGTACTGTTCATGTCACTAGAGAAGAGGCTTAGAAAAATGCCCCCTTGTTTTCCATGAGCTTAGTGATGAACTTTGACAGGTTACAAAAGAAATGGGATGTAAAGCAGTCTGTGGGGTGCTAGCCGTTTGTATAAAGCCAGATTATTTTTTCACCCTATTTTATTTCCCACCCCCTCATAAACAAGTAATGCCACATCTTCAGCTTGCACCCACTCCTAACCCACGATGTAACTCATTATTTATTGAGGAAATATATTAATAGTAAACATTTCAATATGGAATTAAATATGACAGTAACATTTATTCTTATTTGCTTGGCACGAGTGGCTACTTGATTAATGTAGGCTAGTTACTATATTTAAAATGAATTTGATGAGATGTTTCAGAAAATATTGTTGGGTGGACCCGTTTTTCTGAATATAAATATATGGGTAGAGAGATACACACACATATATACAGAATATAATTTTTATCACAGTAACCACTAAAATTTTACTAAGACACCACAATTTTTACATGGTCGGCACATTTGAAAAAAGGAATGCAATCACAGTATAAAGTAGGGAACAGTGGACCTGTTATATATATGGTTTGGATATTACTTAAATATTGGCAAATCAGTAAGACTTCCCTAAATATGCTATTTCTTATATTCATGGCTAATAGGTCTGAAAATTATTCAGGTGAACTGCCCTTATTTTCAGTTAATCACAGTGCCGAAGTCCATAGATAACCTAGAGACACTTAGAATACAATAGGACAGGCAAACATTTTTTGCTGTATTTATTTATGTTTCTTGTGACAGAACTGATATATTGTGAAGTTTGTCCTTAATATGATATATAGACAGATGCTAAAAGAAGTTTGAGAAAAATACAAAAGAGTTTCCTATTCACCTACATCAAGCTATCACCCAGAATACAGCTGGAAAATATTGAGTAGGCAAAATTCTTTACTCATGTTAGAAGAGATACCTGTACAATTTATAGTTCTTAAATATAAAAATAGATGTTCAGAAAAAAGATAAAAATAAATTATAGCAAAAGCAAATTAATAAGGCATCAGTATGTTTGTGTCACTCAAATATTTTTTATAAATTTCATAGAATTTTATAAACAGGTTATAAAACAAGTTATACTATGAGAAGATTACCCAGTGGTCTTGTACTGTAATTCTATCAAAAAAGGTGGAAAACTTATGAAATTATAATTGAAACTCTACCCATTTTAAGAAAACTTTCTATTATGTGATTCATGTTAGGAATGAGCCTTTCTACGAAGTAATTACATCACTACTCTTGCAAAAGCAAATGCAACCCAAATATTATATAACTCATAATAATTAACTTGTATCTACTGAAAAAGGTCAATGGTGTGGCATCAACAAAGTGCAAATATTTGCTGAAACACAATTATAATACCAAAGAGAATCGTTTGGTATAATTCTACCCTTAGGCCTCTAGTGGAAATGGTTTTATCTTTAGGTCAACACTTGTTGCATTTCCTGCTATTCTACTGGCAAAATCTTCATGCACTTATTATAAGGCTATGACATCAGGTAAAATGCACCATAGAAAGAAGTCATTGTTTTCTCAGTAAATTTCATAATATTGACATATAACTCATTAAAGTCTAGTCATTAAGCAGGCTTATATAGTTTTAAAAAGATATGAATTCTGCCCTGAAAAAGCTAAAATAAATTTAAAACTAATGAGGGGAAATGTTTATATAATGATACTTCCATATTATGCTACAATGAAGGAATAAACAGATTTGGAAGAGTGAAAAAACAACAAAAGACAAGCCACTTGAGATGGGTGGGGAGGGTCACATCATGGGTAGCAGAATAGGAGATAGGCACACTGTGCATATTCTGGAGTTGGAAAGCTTATTTTACCTACTTCACAATTTAGTTTGCTTTTCCCATGGATGATGGTAATAGATGGAAAAGAATTTCCTTTTTCCAATGTAAACACCAATGGTTTCCAAATCGTTATTAATGGAGCTGTATTAATGACTATAAATATTTTTTTTCAGGATATTTTCTCTCAATGCAAGAGACAACAGCATATTGTGCTGCCTCACTCACTAACACTGCACACTTGCCCCGTAGGCTCCACTAGCAATCTTAGAAACATTTTAGAAGTAGAGCAAATCAATCACTGAAAGACTTCTTTAAGATCACTCAATGAGTGAGGATGCAGGTCCCAGCTGATATTTTAGTTTACTAATTAGTTTCAAGTGTACAAGAACCTTTTGAGATCTGACACTTTTCATAATTTATGAGAAATTATTTTTTCCAATGATTATTGATCAAGAAATTTTTCAACACATGGACACATCAACAGTCCTGTATTGTATGTTTACAAATGTTTCCATGGTTGACCTATTTGGAAAATATTTAGGAAATCTCTTTAATTTCTTTGAAGAACATTATGGCCTCATACTGACAATTTCATAGTATATTTCCTATATAATATTAACACTTAAAAAAATTTTAAATCAACTGGTTGTAATTTTAAGGAACAGGCCCTTTATTCTACTGTGTTTTTTAAGACCAACCAGATGTTATTTAAGGGTACAAATTTGCAACAAATAGTAAATAAGCCCTAGAGAGCTAATGCACAGTGTACTGAAGATAGACAACAATATTGTATTATACTCATCAAACTTACTAAAAGACTAGATCTTAATTTTTCCAACTACTAAAAAGAAATTATAATTATGTGATGTGATAGAAGTACTAATTATCACTGCAATGGCAATCATATTACAATATAGAAATGTATCACATCAACATGTTGTAGATATTAAATTACACAAAGTTATATGTCAAATATATTTCAATTTAAAAAAAAGACCAATCAAATGCCTGAGGATTATAACTCTTGGTGAAATGTATAATTTTGATAAATATTAAAATGGAGCATTACAACTTAAGTAGGTTCATATAATTTTAGTGCAAAAAATGACTAAATAATTTCTAACCTGAATGTTCATATTATAGATAAGGAAATAGGTTCAAAGTATGGTAGTATATTTTTGCACACTAATTGCCATGTATCTAAGAGAATCTTGCTGCTTCTCTCTCTGGTTCAAATAGGAAGAAGAATATATTTGAAAACACTACCCACTGAGAAGAAACAGAAATAGAATTCAATCAAATTTGACAAATATTATTGCTTAATGGAATGGAAACTAATAATTCAAAGTAAAAAATATTGCTATAATTTTCCATTTGTGGTGTTAATTTTATCCTAGATAACATAATGAAAACATCTTAGTTACTTGTTTTTATGAAGACTGTTTTCCCCAATCTGACATTGTTAAACAGCTTTAAAAAATAAAAGATAAAATGTACAGTCCTCGTGTATTATAAACAACTCTGATGGCAGGAAAATATCTAATCATGTTTGTCAATTTTTATATCATATTTCACCTTGAGAGTGGTTTCATACAAAAAGGTAAAGCAGTGTCCACTCACACTGTTGTGTTTCCATGGTAACAAGCTCTGACAATAAAATATTTTATTGTAGTTACGTTGTTTTACTTATTGGCATAATTCAAGTATGTTTCCAAGTTCTTCACTTCGAAGGAAGGTCCTTTATGACTGAAAAAGGGATATCTACCATGGATATAGAACAGCCCAGTCTACCATTTCTCATGACCTGCATTAGGGGAGCTGTCCTCACCCAAGCCTATCCATCAGAAAAAGGGTTCTTTCTAACACTGCGGTTGCTCCCATGGTCTGTTCTGGTCTGTTCCTGGTTGAGATGTGTGGAGTGGGGGTTTTCTGAAGAAAGGAGACAGTAATGGGCTGAAACCTCTGATATCTTTTTACATTTTTCTTCTCATTTCTTCTGTGAAGTTTGTCCTGGCTCACTTTCCCCACTTTAATGAAGTTAATACTGATTTTTTTTACCCTGATAAAATTCTATACCTTCTGGTATCATTATATGCATCTCATTGCATTAAAATTAATTACTGGAATAAGCTTCTCAGGATTTGTTTAAAATTTAATTATACTAATAATTTTCAGTATATTTATTTACCTTATCTAGTATTCCAGAATATAATCTGGAAGGTGATATTTTAAATACCTGATATATGACTATAGGATATTGAATCTGGCTTTAATTAAGTACAGTTTCTTTAAAAAGTGACAATATTTGGTATTTTTCCAATAAGGGACAATTTAGTTCATTACATATAGTAAGGATAGGCCCGGTAGGATGTAACTAATGTTTGTAATTTCATTTGATTTAGTTTAGAATTTTCTTCTCATTTTTAATTATATTTTACACTAAAATGAAAAAAAAAAAATTATCTGCCTCATTGACTTTACTGAGTTGATTTTGTAAAAACTACAGATATTGCAATTATTTTTCTCACTTCCACCATGTTCTTTTAAATGAGTTTGATAACCCTTTTCTCCTCTTTGTGCCCTTGTGCCTTTGAATTATGAAAATCAAGGTTTATATCTTTGGTATATTTTAATGGCATGAATAAAACAAGTTTCTTTTTAAAAATAGCTATAATTAATAGTATCTGATTCTTTGAGCTCATAAAACAAAAAGAGACAAGAAAATTAATGTAGAAAATGTGCATGTAAACTTAATTACATCACAGTCCTATAATAAATATGATCTTGTAAATATTTCTATACCAATTTTCAAAATTAGAGGGTATAATGTCAGTAATTTTAATGGTATTTAGAATGGCAAATTTACCCATTAACTCTATCAGAAAAAATAATGTAGGGAGAGTGAGAAATTTATATGGGTAAGAAAATTAAAAAAGAGATACAGAAAAACTCAGAAAATAAAAAAATGTTCTTGTCAGGTATTTCTATTTGCTTAAGGAAGGAAACTACATTTCTATCAGTAGAAATCAGCATAAGATGCAATGATAGATGATACGCCATTTCCAACAAGCACTTACAATGAGACTGACTTAGAGCGCTCATGACCTATTCCCTTAGTAGAAGAGATAACCAAATTATCTTTCACAATCCTTTTAGTTATGGCTAGAAAAAGAAAATAGAATACACGTCATAAGGCAGCATTCTTGCCCAACACAAGTTAAATTATACCTTCTCTGAAGTAAGACACTATGACATATATCTTTTATTTTAGTGGAATTCATTCCATGCCTTGCTCTCAGTAAGCACTCAAACAAGTTGATTGCTTAGTGAATACCAAATCAATGAAAAGTTCTGAAAAAAAGAGATAATACAGTAATTTTCATAGCCTTATCATTTTAAAGATAATTCACATATATTCTCACATGGAGAGGGAACATGATGTTATAGGCTGAGCTGAAATAATCATTAATAAACCTGTGCTTAAATTCCAATTTTATCAATAATTTGTCCATAGTGAGTTCACTCAAATTTTCTTGGCACAATTGCTTTATGTGGGGTGGAGGGGAAGATGTTGAACTAAATAATTTGCATCCTCTTTCCAGTTTCATTGATCTATCAATATCCTAAGATAATATTTATATTGAAAATTATACTGTCCACTGCAATTAATTTATTACATACATATATTACATATATGTATCCTATACATAAACTACTGCATAACAAATTACCATAAAATTAGTGGCATAAATCAATGCATATTTATTATCGCACACTTTCCATGGGTCAAGAGTCTGGGCCTGACTTAGTTGGATTCTCTGCTTAGGGTCTCACAAAGCTGAAATCAGGTGTTTGCTGGGCTGTGTTCTTATCTGGACACTCAACTAGGGAAGCATTCATTTCTAGACTCCCTCAGGTTGCTGGCAAAATGAATTTCCTTATGGCTATAGAATTCATGACAGTTTGCTTCTTCAAAGTCAGCAATGGAAAGCGAAAGTTTTCCACTTCTTCAAGTCTATAGCTTCAGCAAAGGCCTAGGCCCTCTTTTATAAGCTCACCAAATTATATCAGGCCCACCCAAGAAATTCTCTCTTTTGACTAACTCAAAGTCAATTAATTAAAAGTCAACCTTAATTACATGTGCAAAATCCCTTTGCTTTTGCTATATATCAACAAAATCCCAGGGGTGATATACCACCAAACTTGCCATATTTTATCTGTTAGATGCAGATCACAGGTCCTGCCCACACTCTAGGGAAAGAAATTACACACAGACATAAATACTAGGTGGCAAGAATCATGGGAGTTTCTTTAGGGTATGACCATCACACTAGCTCTATAACAAGCACTGTGCTAAACCCTAGAATTAAAAAAATGTGAGTAAAACAATACACCTTTCCAAGAGTTTATAACATAGCTGGAGACACAAGTAAGCATACACATACGTTCATAAGGATTACTGGTACCGTGATAGAAGGGATATGAATGAGTGGTTCCATTCTAGCTGGAAACAGAAGTGAATAGGGTTCTTAGAAAAGGGAACAGCTGTGCTGGATCTTGAAGTCTTGCTCATAGACAAGATAGGCAAGTAGACTTAAGGAGTGGATCAAGAAACTTCAAGATATATAAGATGGCATATCATTGTGTATCAGAACAAAAAAGAGTTTGATCACTCTTTCACTAGTGTAGTGATTATACTTAAACTTGTAAAATATGTGTACAATGCACAAATCAGGATGTGCAGTGTTTTCTGTACAGTGAATTCTGTGATTCCCAGATCTCTACCTTAGGACTGAGACCTTCCTTACAAAGGCTGCCAGAACTTTTGGCTTCTGATAAATCAAAGCTGAGTCTCTTTATGGAAATTCCTTTTAGCCAAAAGGAGCTACTTCTATCACGATTATGTCCCATTGCTGGCAGCAGCTCACACCCAATGACTGGAAGATATAGTACAAAGGTCCTCACTTCAGTTCAATAGTATCATCTGAAAGAATAAGTGTGATATATTGTTTAAAAGATGGCTACAATTCCTTCCATGCTCCCTCACAATGTGACCTTACTACTTCTCTCATCACCAAGAGGTGGCATCTATCTTATGTCCCGTTGAATATGGGATGACTTTGTGGCAGGCTTTGACTAAGAACACGGTGGAATTTTGTCCCAGGTGTCCAAAATCCACACCTCAAGAGGCCTTACAACTTCTGCCCTCATCCTCTTGGAACATCATACCAAGATAAGATCACCATGTTATAAAGGAGCCCCGGATGAAAGATCTTGTGGAGAGAGACAAAAAGAGAGAGAGAGAGAGCTGTCTCAACTTTCCCAACCTACCTGTCAGCTGAAAATAGTTGCATATATGTGCCAAGACAAAAGCAACAGAGGAAGCACCCAGACTACCCATAGAATCATGAGAAATAATATATCATTTATATTTATGCTGCTAAGTTTTGGGGTCATTTGTTAGACAGAAATAGATAATATATAAAAATGTGTACTAATAATATGAAAACATAAGGTATTGGCTTTGGGACAAGGCAGTGAGTGGAGATCTGAAGAGTGTTAAGAAAAAAACTGTTATTGGAGACTAAAAGGGCAATGAGGAAACTGCTATATGAGGCTGGAGAAAGGGTGACCCATGTTTATGTAGGGCAGAACAAATGGAGAGATAACTGCCTGCAAGTAACTTGGTAGTTTGAAGATATGCCTAACAAATTATGGATCTAAGATTTCTATAGAAAACTTTGAAAGTGCTAGTTTTTGTTTGTTTTAATTTATTCAGTTCCGTATTTCTAATATACAAGAAAAAAAGAAAATGATTCATTTTGTAGTGAAAAATTAGAGAACATATAACTTGACAGACTTGTTGGATTGGAAAATAAAACGGTTTCTCATCTGCTCTTCTTCAGCCACCAAAAGATATTTGAAATTAAATTAAAAGTTGGAAAATCAGGGACAAAGAGGTCTGGGAAGAGGCACGTAGATGTGAGCAAAAACAATGAAAATCATTGTTTTGCATATTAATACTCAAAAGAGAAGATCCATCACAGAAGAGGCACTAACAATAAGCTGGCAGAATGATTCATTCAGATGACAATTGCCAGCACCCAGTCCTGGAACAATGGGCTCTTGAATGGAACAGCCATGGTGGCAAGGATGGAAGCTATGTATAAACCCAATAGCATGAGTTACCACTTACCAAACCTTATGCAATTAATATTTCGGCCAGTAGCTGTCAGCTAGACTATGCCTCTGATATGATATTGTGGGGACCAGCTATCCAATTGATGGAAGACCAGCTATCCAATTGGTGGAAGAGGCAATAAGTACACCTTGACTACAACTGACATATTCTGAAGAGGGATTTACTTTTCCTGATTGTAGGTCTCTAAATACCACTATCTGAGGATCCTCAGAGTATTTGCTCCAATAGCCCTAGATTCTACAAAATATTGTTTCAGACCAAAGTACCCACTTTCCAGCAAAGTATGTAGAAAAGAAGGCACATATTCATAAAATCCACTTGTCTTATAACATACTGTATGAACCAGAAACAAGTAGCCTGATAGAGTGATGGAACAACTTTTTAAATATCCAGCTTGAGTGGCAGAGTGGAGATGATATCCTAGAAGGATTAAGTGTCATTCTCCAGCACATAATATATCCTAGAACAATGGTAATAATACGGTGTTTGTATCCGTAGATAGAATACCCAACTGAGTTCAGTAATCCAGTGTAAAAGTAGGAGTACAATCACTCTCAGTGACGCACTCAGTACAACTGTATTTCTCTCACTCAAGACTCAATGTCTTGAGGTCCCAGTTCAAGAGATGAAATCATTACACCAGGGGTACAGCAAAGTCCCATTAAACAATAGGCACTGCCACTTAGTCACTCTGTGTTCCTTGTGCCAAGAGATCAGAACATTAGGAGGAAATAAGGCTGTTGATGGTAGTGGGGACGGGGAATGTACATTTGGCTTTATACAGTAGGGTATCTTTTGGCAATATTCTCACTAACTTTGAAGATATGAAGGTCATGGAGATCAGGGATTCAGACCCCTTAGGGATTATAAGGTAAAACACTATGTAAGTGCAAGTACTAGCTGAGGATGAAGGGAACTAGAATGGGTATTAGAGGAGGGAGATGATGAATATCAGCTGCAGCTTCTGAGATTACTTTGCCCTACTTACCTTCCACTTACAAGTTATCCCAGGATAAAAACCAATCAGAATTCTAGCAAAACTGTTCCCTTCTGGATGGATTAACTATATAAAGCAAGTCAACCAAAGCTACACAAAGAGTGAACTAAAGTGGATGCTCTACTGTGTCACTCAGATCCTCTTGCAGTGTGGAGGCATTTATTCCCACAGGAGCTGGACGGGGAAGGTGCTGCTGCTCACACCTTAGTCCCTCTCACAAATTTCCCTGAGACAGGAGCTACCTTGTTCAAGGGTACCCCACCCACGGTAGTTAACATCCAATGATGATTAATGTAGGAGCACAAAGCCCGGGTCCCCTTGCCTCAATCCAGAGCATCTCTGAAGGTCATTTGAACAGTGAAAGCCTCTTTTTTTGCTTAGGAGTGGTAATAGTACAATCTGAAGTACAGAGCTATAAAGAAGTGGACTGGCACAATATCCCCTCTGTGGGTGGAGCTTCATATTTCATGCTTTATTTTATCTTACTAAACTTTATCTTTCAGTGCCCTTGTTCAGTACATCAAGGAGAAAATGTGGCCTGTTATACAGTCCCTTTAATTGTCGAAATGGGATAAGTCACCTTCTTATTGTCACTAATGTAGAGATTCACTGTCAAGGGGTTACTTCTGCACCAAGGTCCTTGGCAAGAGAACATGGTTCGTAATTGCTCTTGGCACAACGTGAGAAATGTGGATAACTAATGAATCAGGAAGCCCCAGAAACAATACATGCAAGAAGAGGATGGTCTCCAAAATGAGGCATGGACAATTCTGAGCATTTTGTTGAATGAGCAGATCATACACTATGATTAAAACAAAATACATATAAGCATATAGATGCTCTGTACAAGATGTCAAGAGAAATGACTACCCTTTTTGTTATGAATCAGATATACTAAAATAGTAAATAGGCTGCATTAATGTGCTTATTTCAAATGTGCTTGAGAAATCATAAAAAATGCACAGCAACTAAAAGTTCACATAAGTACCCGTAGAATACTCTAACATAAACTCCTGGGCAAAAAGAAAATCTATTATAAACAGCAGAATATAAATTTCATATTGCCTTCTGTGAGTAAATTAATACTCTTATTGTTCATCACTTTTTGAATAGCTTAAGCTGATATAGTAAACTTCTTATTACCATCTTAGTGCAGTCAGTGATTCTGTAATTGATAGATATCATGTGACATATGAAAAGAGTAAGATGCATTTTGAAAGTCTAACAGTGGCCAAGGCAGCCTTAACATTTCCCCCAGCTTGACTATAATTTTAACTAGGCTTCTTCCTGACTCTAGATCATGGCCTTCCTTTTCTAGAGCATTTACATTAGAAAACTTTTCATTGTCATTCTTCCTCTGCCCCTTTGAGATGTAAATCTTCTTAAAAGCCTCTTGCTAGTTTTACAACTTAGGAATGTCTTTTGCAAGGACCTGGGAGTCATCCCTTTGTATTGTCATCATCAAGGAAGATAGAACTCCTATTTCTCAGTCTCTGTGGAAGGGGAGAAGCCTAACTTTGGAGGTTAACTTGTACCAAGTTGTAAAACTACCTACCTGAAGATGGGAGAAAGTTTTATTTTTTCTCTAGGAAAGCCAATAGCAAACACAAATGACCTGTGATTCCCCGTCCCCCATCCCCCAGCTTCAGCTTTAAAAGGATCTCTTGGCCTATGCTTCAGCAAAGTTGAACTCAAACTGAGTTCTTGTCTCTCTCCTCTATTTTCAAGAAGCTTGCATAGTCTTCTTTGCCTTTGACAGCATCAGAGAATATCTTTAGAAATATGTTGAAATACTGCAACATAAATTCTTATATAAATCAGAAAATTGGCAAATTTGTGTTTTATATCAGCTAGTGGCTTGGCAATAATTGTGCACAATTTTCAATTTTCAATTTAGCTGAAAATGTAAATATGCTTTATTTCTGTAGCCTAAAATTACCTGATAGATTCTCAAAGAGATTATGGGATTGTTCTTAAACTTGAGGGAATAACAGATCCCCTGAGAACATAATCAAGTTATAGACTCCCTTCCCTATCAAACTACATGTCCACTAAACATTAGGAGATTCAGATCTCTCCTACAACACCTACTTTTATCCCAGGAAAAGATTCTTAATACACCCCCCTTGAATTGATATTGATCACAAGATTGAAAAAAATTGAATAATTTTTTATATTGGACTTTTAATAAGTCTCTGAGTTAAGACTGAGTCTGGTTCCTGATTCCAAAAATGTGCACTTTCTAATACCACCACCATCAACAATAATTTTAAATATCAACTTTCTTACTTTAAAGTCCTCACAGAGCCACAAAACTGACAGAATTTACATTTGCTGACTTCATAGACTTGGAGTGAAAGTATTTCTCAGCATTTGTTCCTTTTGTGCAAAGCCCTAACTCCATGGCCTCTCCTTAGAGAATGCTTCCTCCATTTTCTTGATCATTTTGTTTTTTCTACTGTGACCACCATATTCCATTTTCCTAGGTTTATGTGAGATCTGGGTTCGGTCCAGTAATGCACAAGCAGAAGGATACAGGTAAAAACTATTTTCAACAATCTGCATTATATATTTAAAAACATGTAGCTTTAAAAGGAAAAAAAATGATAAGAAGAATCAAACTGAGGGTGGGGGAGCTGAAAAAGCCTACTTGATATTACTTAGATTGTAATATTTGAGAATGTGTCTATCTCTTTAAGATATGAATATTTTGGAAGTTATTTATTTTTAAATGAATACTATAGTAAATTTGATTAGCCCCTCCTCTACTTTTCTAAGAGACAAGTTCTACTTTGATTTTTTAAAAAATTTTTGCATTTCCCTTCCAACTTTAAATTTCAGTTCTTCAAATACTTATTAATTTGTGATCTTTTGATATGTTCACTCAATAAGAGAGGAAAAACATATATTCTTTATCAATGTATATTTTCAATTTTCCCCTCTGAAGTGAGGTCAATATGCAGAGGAGAGTCATACATGCACAGGCTCTAAGACTCTGCACTTGACACTTACACAATCAATGTTGAATCAATAAAGCTGGTGGGTAAGAACCACAGAACAAAAGTTCCAAGTACCTGAATTTGGTTTGACGCTTTGACTCAGGATTATAAGATATTACATTTGCACTTGGTTTCAAATAATTTTCAATATTAATAATAGAGATAACACAACCCAAATAGTCCATCTATATATTAGAAATGATAGCTCCTGATGAATTCAAGTTTTACCATATCAAGAAAATTTCATGCATCAGCAAATTAAAACAGTTGCATTTGAAAAAAAATAAGTTTGGGATCTTTGATTAAACATTTGAATTAGAACTCTAAATTGAGGAGGCTGAACTCATTTTTTGTAAGGTCAGTGGCCACGTAAGTAATACATTTTAAACACTAGATATTATTCCAGTTACTATGGCTATGTAACAAACCAGACTTCCAATGTTAGTAGTCTAAAACACCAATAATTTAATTTGCTCACGAATCTCTAATTTGGGAAGTACTTGGCATGGACAGCTTGCCTCTGCTCTGCAGAGTGGCTCAAATGCTGAGGATAAAGTCACCTGAAAGCTTACTCACTGCACGTCTGACAGTTGATGTTGGGATGGCCCAAATAGCTGGAGACTGAAAAAAACTGGGCCTTCTAGGACAACTCCATCTTTACGCAGTCTCCCCATGTGATATCTCCAGCACAGAAGCTTCAGGGAACCAGACTTCTTACGTGTTGGCTCAGGGATCCAGTAATGCTTGTTCTGTGAGAGAGAGCCACGTAGAAGCCATGATGCCTGTTTAGACCCTTGAGAGTCAGGTAGCATTAGTTCTGCTGTACTATATTGGTCAACACAGCTACAACGTTTGCCCAAGGGGAGAAAACTTAGACCTCTAGCTCTCAATGGAAGAACTTTAATGTCATATTTCAATAAGAATGTTTAACATGGGATGTATATTGGTACGTCAATATTTGGAAAATACAATCTCTCCATAAATGATTAAGCTTACTTTAGAGTTAACCTAGTAATATTACTAGGTTTAATATATGATGTTCTAAGAGTTCATGGGAATTAAAAAAAAAAAGTTACTGATCCCTTAGCAAGTATTAGGTGCTGCAATAAATACATTAAGCACAGCATCTCATGTTATCTTCTCAACTTTATGAGACCCTTTCTAAAGTTCTTCTCATTTTGTAGATTAGAAAACAAAGATTAAGTAAGGTAAATAATTTTCCACAGGTATATGGTGGATTTACACTTTGAATTCATATTTGAGTTCTGAGTGATTACTCTTAATAGTTCTGCAACACCATCCTGGTCCCTCATTTTAAAGAAACCTTTAAGAAATAAGTTGATTGACTCAGGAGCACACAGCTCCATGTCTATTGACCTGAGAGACTAGTGTATAAGATTCTTGAATCACGGTCCATACCGAACTGTTCCTAATGAGTAAAGCAGATGTAAGAAACACTGACAGTTTACTTGCAAGGATTTTTTTAGAAGGTGACATAATATTTAAATGGATCAGGGTAGGGCCAGAGTTTACTCTGGATAATGTGCTGGGCAGGCTGCCAGATCCTCAATGATCAATTCTCTTGATGGAAATGCTTACAAAATTGCTCTTATTACAGACTCATAGAACCTATACCAATTTACGCTAATGCACCCCTGTTACCTCCAGATGGTGCCCTCAGCCTTCGAGAAAGTCCTCAGCTGAGCCACCACACCCACCAATAAATAAAAATCCAATGCTAGGTGTACGCAGACACTCTTGGCCACTTTCATCCTTTTGACCCTTTTCTGTCTCACTTCAGCTCTTATAATGTGTTTCTGGTCCCCTTCTTCTATGAAAATTGAACTTCAATACAACAAAAAGAAAATTTGGTAGTTTTTAACTGTATACATGTCCATTATAACACATGAGTTTTAAAACAATCATTTGGAATAAAATAATTAACCCATTAATGACAGAGAAAAGATTTAAACTTGAGACTCTTGAACTAAAAAATAATTGTTTTCCTCTCCTATTTCACTCCTTTTGTGTAAAATAAATATGTCTTGATTTCCCTGGGATAGTCCTGATTTATACCTGTTGTCCTGTTGTGATTACTGTGTTCTTCGACTATCAAGTGTCTCAATTTGAATGATAAAGTCATCTTCCTTGGAGCCTATAAACCAAGTGTAAGCCATTAAGTCTCCCCTCCCCATTCTCCACCAGGTATTAATTTGAAATTCTCTGAGTGGAATACTTTCCTTTCTGTAAAGGAAATTCAGACACTGTGTCTGTACATACACATGCACATCTTCCTTCTTGTAGGACTTGTGAGTATTGCCATGATCTCAAAACACAAAGAGCCCCTCCTAGATCCAGTCTAACCCCTAAACCCTCTTCATGCTGTCTTGATCTTAATCTTAAAGCACCTGGTCCATCTGTTTTAGGTAAAATTTTTGTTGTTGCAAGTCACAAAATCCTGTCTCAACTTCACTTAAACCAAAAAAGTAATTTAACTAATCACATAACTGAGAAGCTCAAAGGAAGTGGTCTGATGGGGCACCTTTGGATCCAGAGCCTCAACAAAGTCATTAGCACATATTCTCCCCCTTTCTCTCTCTCCCTTCATTAGTTGCCTGCTCTTTTCTCTGTATGACCTTCATTTTTCTCAAGTAGTCTTGTTTACTGTGTTTACAAACAAGTCACAAGCAACTCCAGGCTTACATTATACGAATGGACCTCTCTTCACCAACAACAGTACTAGCAAAAGGTAGAGGGCTGATTCTTATTGAGATGATTTGGGTCACATGCTCATTTAGGAACCAGTCACTATGGTCAGGAGTAGAGAAAATTCTAGTTTGCCACGCTCACAATCAAGTGTTCATCCTTGGATTTACAAAGTGATATTATTTCTAAGCCAAAGACATTGATAGAGAGTGGGAGGATGGTGCTTCCCTGAAGGAAAAGGATGATTAAGGGGAAATGGGTGCTGGAAAATTAAACACCCAGCTGTGCACAATTTGCTTTTTTGCTTGTTATAAACTATACATGCATTAAGTGGGGGTGGAGCTTATGTAATTAGAAAAGTGTTATTTTTCCACAAATGGAACAAATTAATGTCCAGTACAGTTAAATTTTAGAAAAAAAACAAAAAAAAACAAAACAGGTATTTCTGTGCTTCTTCAGCACATGGCTATACCTTTTCTGTCCCACAGGAAAGGTGCTAAATATCTTTGGACATACTTGCTGTTCATTTTTGGACTAAGTCTATCATCATTCTCTGCCTCTAAGCACTGAGGCTGTGGTTAAAAAATAGTCCTTTTCTGCTTTGTTTTATGGGATCTATCTAGACCAGGCCATATCTGCTTATGTAGGACACCAGTAATGATGGCAAATTTAAGACTGCATGTTTACTAAAAGCTGGGCCTTTTCTCATCCCTGTCTTGACCTGTACCCTGTTCCACCAGCTTCCTGAACAGTGCATCACCCACTGTAGGCAAACAGTGAATATTACAAGCTTGTTGAATAATACTTGTCTATTCTTAGATTTTAGCATGTTCTCTTTATAAAACAAGTGATTGAAAAGAAGATGCATTATCCTAGGAATGGTGTTTCATTTTACAGTAGAAAAACTCATGGCACAAGGAATTCAGATTTTTTTTTCCAGTTTGACAAATTAATAAAGAACTCAAATCAGCTTGATTTATTTGTGATACAATAACTTATTGAGTGCCTCCATTATGCCACACCCATATTCACTATAGTTAACTGCAAAGAGTTCCTAGTCTTAGAGCATAGTCTGTTTGCCAAGGCACATGGTCAGAGAAAACTAATTTATGCATAGCATATGTTTTTAATCAGAGATGAATATCAGAATTAGGGAACTTTATCAAATGCACATGCCTGCATGTGCTCCCCAAAGGTTGAGACACTCTGGAATGAGACTTGAGTAGTACAGACTTCTAAGTTTCTTCTCAAGTGATTTTTGGAAGACATGACTGACTAAGTCTGGATATTATATTCAAAGGTGTTCCAGACAGAATGGGTCCAAGATCTCTTGGACCTTTTCCAATACCACAACTCTGAGTAAGTAGTGAGGTATTCTACTTAAACATGCACTCCTTGAGTAATGTTGCAAACAGAGGTTAAAGATACATCAGTAAACTTTCCATTCCATTTCATTCCTATTGTTGACAGAGTAGTAGAAGCTGTCAGAGACTCCCCAGGATTTATGGAGTACTGGCTTTGTGGGAATAAAATATACAAAACTGGGCAGATAAATAAGAGTGGTAGTTAATTCTTCTATTTTGTTACATTGAGAGTTAATTCATGGAGTACATTTTTGTTGCACTTTTAAATTTGAATCTAATATGTTTCTCAAATGCTATTATTTTTATGGCCTACTGGATGTCAGGCAAGAAACTATTGTGAAAAGTCATTAAAATATCACTATTGTCCAGGGAAGTTACAAACATCTGTAATTGGAATTCAGATCTCCTCCTTCTCCTTTTTCTCCTTATTATCTAAAAGCCGAAGAAACCCAATTGAGACAAAATGGGAATTTATTAATTCATATAACTCAGAACAACAGGGATTAAGGGAAACAAATAATGTTCTTTGTCTCTGTTTCCGTAACTCTATATGTAGGCTCCTTAACTCTATATGAAGTGGGAGGAGGGGATAAAATGGCCACAGTCAACTTCAAGTTTTCATTATCACAGTTTAGCAATCTCAGAGAAGAGAAACTCTTCTTTTCCCAATTTAGGATACATAAACCTGAGAACGGGGATCTGATCAACCTAGTTTGTCATAAACTCAATCCCTGGGAACATTCATGATGGCCAATCCCTATAATACTATGATTAGAAGCTCTACCAGAATGGCATGGTAGATGTAATGAGAAGAAGCAGTTCCCCTAAAGAAATGTGCGTGTGTGTGTGTGTGTGTGTGTGTGTGTGTGTGTGTCTGTGTCTGTGTGTGTCTGTGTGTGTGTTGGGGAAGAGCTGATACTGGGGTTGCTCAAACAGAAAAAGGAGAAATAGGTGTTGAGTATAGTAAATCCACAGATGCCTACTGTACATACTTTCAGTACTAATAGTCCAAATAAAGAATGTGTCTTCGCACTAAGCTTAGACACAGAAGTTAGGATTCCTCAACAAAAATTTTGTTCTCTGGGGTGGTATATTAGAATACCTACAAAATTCACAGGAAAATATTGGTTTAATATTATTTTTAAGAAAAGATCTTATGGACAATAAAATAAAATACAGAAATCTAATATTTCATTTATTTGTGTTAAGAGTATCTCCAAGGGGTTTGTTTTTATTACAGTTTTCCATTTCTCACCAACATAGCCCCAAATGATGCTAATGCTATCATTGCTTGTTTTTGATATGAAATATATGGTGTAATGTCCTTATCATGCTGCCCAGCTCTGTCACAATAGTCCATTACCTGAATGGAAAACTCCTAGTAATGTGAAGCTTCCTTTTCTCTCCTTTTTTTCCTTCAAGTTTCATTGAGATATAATTGACATACAACACTGTATAAGTTTAAGGTGTACAGTATGATGATTTGACTTACATACATCATGAAAGTTTAGTGAGTATCCATCATCTCATACAGACACAAAATAAAAAAAAAAATTTTTCTTGTGATGAGAACCCAGGATTTACTCTCTTAACGATTTTCATATATAACATACAGCAGTGTTAATTATATGGATCATGTTGTATTTTATAACCCTAGTACTAATTTATCTTATAACTGAAAGTTTGTACCTTCATCCAATCTCCCCCGACCACTGCCACCACTACCTCCCACCTCTGGTAACCACAAACCCGATCTTTTTTTCTATGACTTTGTTTGTTTGTTTTTGAGATATAATTGACCTACAACACTGTGTTAGTTCTTGGTGCACAACATAGTGATTCAATATTTCCCTACGTTATAAAATGATCTCGATGAAGCTTCCTTCTCTTAATTTTTCTCTTTTTTCTTCGTTTCCTCCTTCATCTTTAAAAATCTGTCCTCTTCAGTACATATAAAGAAATTTAATCTTTCTCAAATAGCAAGTAGAACATGATTTCTGTCACATTTTCCCACTAAGGAACATGGCATATAAAAATAATTTGTGAGGAGCTTCAAGATGGCGGAAGAATAAGATGTGGAGATCACCTTCCTCCCCACAAATACATCAGAAATACATCTACATGTGGAACAACTCCTACAGAACACCTACTGAACGCTGGCAGAAGACCTCAGACGTCCCAAAAGGCAAGAAACTACCCACATACCTGGGTAGGGCAAAAGAAAAAACAGAGACAAAAGAATAGGGATGAGACCTGCAACAGTGGGAAGGAACTGTGAAGGAGGAAAGGTTTCCACACACTAGGAAGACCCTTCGCGGGCAGAGACTGTGGGTGGCGGAGGAGGGAAGATTTGGAGCGGTGGAGGAGAGCGCAGCAACGGGTGCGGAGGGCAAAGCGGAGAGATTCCCACACGAGGATCGGTGCAGACCACCACTCAGCAGCCCGAGAGGCTCACCCGCCGGGACTGGTGTGGGCAGGGAGCTGAGGCTTGGGCTTCAGAGGTCGGATCCCAGGGAGAGGACTGTGGTTGGCTGCGTTAACACAGCCTGAAGGGGGCTAGTGCACAACAGCTACCGGGGAGGGAGTCTGGGAAAAAGTCTGGGGCTGCCGAGGAGGCAGCAGACTTTTTCTTGACTCTATGTTTCCTGGTGCACGAGGAGAGGGGATTAAGAGTGCCGCTTAAAGGGCCTCCAAAGACAGGCGCGAGCCGTGGCGATCAGCACAGACCCCAGAGACGGGCATGAGAGCTAAGGCTGCTGCTGCAGCCACCAAGAAGCCTGTGTGCAAGCACTGGTCACTATCCACACCTCCCCTCCTGGGAGCCTGTGCAGCCCGCCACTGCCAGGGTCCCATGATCCGCTCTACCAGAATGGCATGGTAGATGTAATGAGAAGAAGCAGTTCCCCTAAAGAAATGTGCGTGTGTGTGTGTGTGTGTGTGTGTGTGTGTGTGTGTCTGTGTCTGTGTGTGTCTGTGTGTGTGTTGGGGAAGAGCTGATACTGGGGTTGCTCAAACAGAAAAAGGAGAAATAGGTGTTGAGTATAGTAAATCCACAGATGCCTACTGTACATACTTTCAGTACTAATAGTCCAAATAAAGAATGTGTCTTCGCACTAAGCTTAGACACAGAAGTTAGGATTCCTCAACAAAAATTTTGTTCTCTGGGGTGGTATATTAGAATACCTACAAAATTCACAGGAAAATATTGGTTTAATATTATTTTTAAGAAAAGATCTTATGGACAATAAAATAAAATACAGAAATCTAATATTTCATTTATTTGTGTTAAGAGTATCTCCAAGGGGTTTGTTTTTATTACAGTTTTCCATTTCTCACCAACATAGCCCCAAATGATGCTAATGCTATCATTGCTTGTTTTTGATATGAAATATATGGTGTAATGTCCTTATCATGCTGCCCAGCTCTGTCACAATAGTCCATTACCTGAATGGAAAACTCCTAGTAATGTGAAGCTTCCTTTTCTCTCCTTTTTTTCCTTCAAGTTTCATTGAGATATAATTGACATACAACACTGTATAAGTTTAAGGTGTACAGTATGATGATTTGACTTACATACATCATGAAAGTTTAGTGAGTATCCATCATCTCATACAGACACAAAATAAAAAAAAAAATTTTTCTTGTGATGAGAACCCAGGATTTACTCTCTTAACGATTTTCATATATAACATACAGCAGTGTTAATTATATGGATCATGTTGTATTTTATAACCCTAGTACTAATTTATCTTATAACTGAAAGTTTGTACCTTCATCCAATCTCCCCCGACCACTGCCACCACTACCTCCCACCTCTGGTAACCACAAACCCGATCTTTTTTTCTATGACTTTGTTTGTTTGTTTTTGAGATATAATTGACCTACAACACTGTGTTAGTTCTTGGTGCACAACATAGTGATTCAATATTTCCCTACGTTATAAAATGATCTCGATGAAGCTTCCTTCTCTTAATTTTTCTTTTTCTTCGTTTCCTCCTTCATCTTTAAAAATCTGTCCTCTTCAGTACATATAAAGAAATTTAATCTTTCTCAAATAGCAAGTAGAACATGATTTCTGTCACATTTTCCCACTAAGGAACATGGCATATAAAAATAATTTGTGAGGAGCTTCAAGATGGCGGAAGAATAAGATGTGGAGATCACCTTCCTCCCCACAAATACATCAGAAATACATCTACATGTGGAACAACTCCTACAGAACACCTACTGAACGCTGGCAGAAGACCTCAGACGTCCCAAAAGGCAAGAAACTACCCACATACCTGGGTAGGGCAAAAGAAAAAACAGAGACAAAAGAATAGGGATGAGACCTGCAACAGTGGGAAGGAACTGTGAAGGAGGAAAGGTTTCCACACACTAGGAAGACCCTTCGCGGGCAGAGACTGTGGGTGGCGGAGGAGGGAAGATTTGGAGCGGTGGAGGAGAGCGCAGCAACGGGTGCGGAGGGCAAAGCGGAGAGATTCCCACACGAGGATCGGTGCAGACCACCACTCAGCAGCCCGAGAGGCTCACCCGCCGGGACTGGTGTGGGCAGGGAGCTGAGGCTTGGGCTTCAGAGGTCGGATCCCAGGGAGAGGACTGTGGTTGGCTGCGTTAACACAGCCTGAAGGGGGCTAGTGCACAACAGCTACCGGGGAGGGAGTCTGGGAAAAAGTCTGGGGCTGCCGAGGAGGCAGCAGACTTTTTCTTGACTCTATGTTTCCTGGTGCACGAGGAGAGGGGATTAAGAGTGCCGCTTAAAGGGCCTCCAAAGACAGGCGCGAGCCGTGGCGATCAGCACAGACCCCAGAGACGGGCATGAGAGCTAAGGCTGCTGCTGCAGCCACCAAGAAGCCTGTGTGCAAGCACTGGTCACTATCCACACCTCCCCTCCTGGGGGCCTGTGCAGCCCGCTACTGCCAGGGTCCTGTGATCCAGGGACAACTTCCCCAGGAGAACACACGGCGCACCTCAGGCTGGTGGAACATCATGCCGGTCTCTGCTGCTACAGGTTCGCCCCGAACTCTGCACCCCTCCCTCCCCCCTGGCCTGAGGGAGCCAGAGCCCTGAATCAGTGTCTCCTTTAACCCCATCCTGTCTGAGCGAAGAACAGACGACCTCAGGTGACCTAAATGCAGAGGCGGGGCCAAATCCAAAGCTGAACCCCAAGAGCTGTGCGAACAAAGAAGAGAAAGGGAAATCTCTCCCAGAAGCCACAGGAGAAGCGGATTAAATCTCCACAATCAACTTGATGTACCCTGCATCTGTGGAATACCTGAATAGACAAAGAATCATCCCAAATTGAGGAGGTAGAATTTGGGAGCAATGATATATATATATTTTTCCCTTTTTCTCTTTTTGTGAGTGTGTATGTGTATACATCTCTGTGTGATTTTGTCTGTATAGCTTTGGTTTTACCATTTGTCCTAGGGTTCTGCATGTCCGTTTTTTTGTTTGTTTCTTTGTTTGTTTATTTTCTGGGTTTATTTAGTATAGTTTTTAGCACTTGTTATCATTGATGGATCTGTTTTTTGGTTTGGTTGCTCTCTTCTTTCTTTCCTTTTTTTTTCCTTTTTTAATTATTATTTAAAAAATTTTTTAAATAATTATTATTGATTTTTTACTTTAATAACTTTATTTTATTTTATTTTATCTTATCTTCTTCTTTCTTGCTTTCTTTTTGTTCTCCCTTTTACTCTGAGCCGTGTGGATGACAGGCTCTTGGTACTCTAGCCAGGCGTCAGGGCTGTGCCTCTGAGGTGGGAGAGCCAAGTTCAGGAAATTGGTCCACAAAAAACCTCCCAGCTCCATGAAATATCAAAGAGCAAAAATCTCCCAGAGATCTCCATCTCAACGCCAAGACCCAGCTACACTCAATGACTAGCGAGCTACAGTGCAGGACACCCTATGCCAAACAACTAGCAAGAGAGGAACATAACCCCAACCATTAGCAGAGAGGCTGCCTAAAATCATAATAAGGTCACAGACACACCAAAACACACCACCAGACGTGGACCTGCCCACCAGAAAGACAAGATCCAGCCTCATCCACCAGAACACAGGCACTAGTCCCTTCCACCAGGAATCCTACACAACCCACTGAGAGCAAAGTAAAAACCCACCAGACCTAACAAATGAAGAGGCAATAGGCAGTCTACCTGAAAAAGAATTCAGAATGATAGTAAAGATGATCCAAACTCTTGGAAATAGAATGGAGAAAATACAAGAAACGTTTAACAGGAACTAGAAGAACTAAAGAGCAAACAGTGATGAACCACACAATAAATGAAATTATCTCTAAGAGGAATCAAAAGCAGAATAACTGAGGCAGAAGAACGAATAAGTGACCTGGAAAATGAAATAGGGGAAATAACTACTCCTGAGCAGAATAAAGAAAAAAAGAAAAAAGAAAAGAATTGAGTACAGTCTCAGAGACCTCTGGGACAACATTAAACGCACCAACATTCGAATTATAGGGATCCCAGAAGAAGAATTGAAAAAGAAACGGACTGAGAAAATATTTGAAGAGATTAAAATTGGAAATGTCCCTAATATGGGAAAGGAAATAGTTAATCAAGTCCAGGAAGCAGAGAGAGTGCTAATCCAAGGAGCAACACACCAAGACACATATTAATCAAACTATCAAAAATTAAATACAAAGAAAAAATATTAAAAGTAGCAAGGAAAAAAAAAACAAATAACATAAAAGGGAATCCCCATAAGGTTAACAGCTGCTCTTTCAGCAGAAACTCTGCAAGCCAGAATGGAGTGGAAGGACATATTTAAAGTGATGAAGGGGAAAAACCTACAACCAAGATTACTCTACCCAGCAAGGACCTCATTCAGATTCGACAGAGGAATTAA
>NC_041233.1:41178160-41180175 GCF_002837175.3 Physeter macrocephalus
CTTTACAGACAAGCAAAAGCTAAGACAATTCACCACCACCAAACCAGCTTTACAACAAAAGCTAAAGGAACTTCTCTAGGCAGGAAACACAAGAGGAGGAAAAGACCTATAATAACAAACCCATAACAATTAAGAAAATGGTAATAGGAATATACGTATCAATAATTACCTTAAATGTAAATGGGTTAAATGCTCCAACCAAAAGACACAGACTGGCTGACTGGATACAAAAATAAGACCCGTATATATGCTGTCTACAAGAGACCCACTTCAGACCTAGGGACACAGACAGACTGAAAGTGAGGAGATGGAAAACAATATTCCATGCAAACGGAAATCAAAAGAAAGCTGGAGTAACAATTCTCATATCAGACAAAATAGACTTTAAAACAAAGACAAGACAAGAGACAAAGAAGGACACTACATAATGATCAAGGGATCAATCAGAGAAGATTTAACAACCGTAAATATTTATGCACCCAACATAGGAGCACCTCAATACATAAGGCAAATACTAACAGCCATGAAAGGGGAAATCAACAGTAACACAATCATAGTAGGGGACTTTAACACCCCACTTTCACCAATGGACAGATCATCCAAAATGAAAATAAATAAGGAAACACAAGCTTTAAATGATACATTTAACAAAAGGGACTTAATTGATATTTATAGGACATTCCATCCCAAATCAACAGAATACACTTTCTTCTCAGGTGCTCATGGAACATTCTCCAGGATAGATAATATCTTCGGTAACAAATCAAGCCTTGGTAAATTTAAGAAAATTGAAATCTTATCAAGTACCTTTTCCGACCACAATGCTACGAGACCAGATATCAATTACAGGAAAATATCTGTAAAAAATACAAACACATGGATACTAAACAATACACTACTTAATAACCAAGAGATCACTAAAGAAATTAAAGAGAAAATCAAAAAATACCTAGAAACAAATGAAAATGAAAACACGATGATGCAAAACCTATGGGATGCAGCAAAAGCAGTTCTAAGAGGGAAGTTTATAGCAATACAATCCTACCTTAAGAAACAAGAAAAAACATCTCAAATAAACAATCTAACCTTACACCTAAAACAATTAGAGAAAGAAGAACAAAAAAACCCCAAAGGTAGCAAAAGGAAAGAAATCATAAAGATCAGATAAGAAATAAATGAAAAAGAAATGAAGTAAACAATAGCAAAGATCAATAAAACTAAAAGCTGGTTCTTTGAGAAGACAAACAAAATTGATAAAACATTAGCCAGATTCATCAAGAAAAAAAGGGAGAAGACTCAAATCAATAGAATGAGAAAGGAGAAAGGAGAAGCAACAACGGACACTGCAGAAATACAAAGGATCATGAGCGATTACTCAAGCAACTATATGCTAATAAAATGCACAACGTGGAAGAAATGGACAAATTCTTAGAAATGCACAATTTCTGAGAGTGAACCAGGAAGAAATAGAAAATATAAACAGACCAGTCACAGGCACTGAAGTTGAAACTGTGATTAAAAATCTGCCAACACACAAAAGCCCAGGACCAGATGGTTTCACAGGCAAATTCTATCAAACATTTAAAGAAGAGCTAACACCAATCCTTCTCAAACTCTTCCAAAAGATAGCAGGTGGAGGAACACTCCCAGACTCATTCTATGAGGCCATCATCACCCTGATACCAAAACCGGACGAAATTTCCTCAACATCATAAAGGCCATATATGACAACCCCACAGCCAACATCCTTCTCAGTGGTGAAAAACTGAAACCATTTCCTCTAAGATCAGGAACAAGACAAGGTTGTCCACTCTCACCACTATTATTCAACATAGTTTTGGAAGTCCTAGTCATGGCAGTCAGACAAGAAAAAGCAATAAAAGGAATCCAAATTGGAAAAGAAGAAGTAAAGCTGCCATTGTTTGCAGATGACATGATACTACACATAGAGAATCCCAAAGATGCTACCAGAAAACTGCTAGAGCTAATCAATGAATTTGGTAAAGTAGCAGGAT
>NC_041233.1:41180441-41182103 GCF_002837175.3 Physeter macrocephalus
GGAGCTGGAGGAATCAGGCTCCCTGACTTCAGACTATACAACAAAGCTGAAGTAATCAAGACAGTATGGTACTGGCACAAAAACAGAAATAGAGATCAATGGAACAGGATAAAAAGCCCAGAGATAAACCCATGCACATATGGTCACCTTATCTTTGATAAAGGATGCAAGAATATATGGTGGAGCAACAACAGCCTCTTCAATAAGTGGTATTGGGAAAACTGGACAGCTACATGTTAAAGATTGAAATTAGAACACTCCATATCACCATACAGAAAAATAAACTCAAAATGAATTAAAGTCCTAAATGTAAGGCCAGACACTATCAAACTCTTAGAGGAAAACATAGGCAGAACACTCCATGACATAAATCACAGCAAGATACTTTTTTACCCACCTTCAAGAAAAGTGGAAATAAAAACAAAAATAAACAAATGGGACCTAATGAAACTAAAAACCTTTTGCACAGCAAAGTAAACCATATACAAGACGAAAAGACAACCCTCAGAATGGGAGAAAATATCTGCAAATGACGCAACTGACAAAGGATTAATCTCCAAAATTTACAAGCAGCTCATGCAGCTCAATATCGAAAAAACAAACAACCCAATCCAAAAATGGGCAGAACACCTAAATAGACACTTCTCCGAAGAAGATATACAGATTGCCGACAAACACATGAAAGCATGCTCAACATCATTGATCATTAGAGAAATGCAAATCAAAACTACAATGAGGAGAAGCAGGCAAGATGGCAAAAGAGTAAGACGCGGAGATCACCTTCCTCCTCACAGATACATCAGAAATACAGCTACACGTGGAACTTCTCCTATAGAACACCCACCGAACGCTGGCAGAAGACCTCAGACCTCACAAAAGGCAAGAAACCCCCCACGTACCTGGGTAGGCAAAAGAAAAAAAGAATAAACAGAGACAAAGAATAGGGACGGGACCTGCACCAGTGGGAGGGAGCCGTGAAGGAGCAAAGGTTCCCACACACTAGAAGCCCCTTCACGGGCGGAGACTGTGGGTGGCGGAGGGGGAAGCTCCGGAGCCTCGGAGGAGAGCGCAGCAGCGGGGTGCGGAGGGCAAAGCGGAGAGATTCCCACAAAGAGGATCAGTGCCGACCGGCACTCACCAGCCCAAGAGGCTTGTCTGCTCACCCGCCGGGGCGGGAGGGGGCTGGGAGCTGAGCCTCGGGCTTCAGTCGGATCCCAGGGAAAGGTCTGGAGTTGGCAGAGTGAAAACAGCCTGAAGGGGCTAGTGCGCCACGGCTAGCCGGGAGGGAGTCCAGGAGAAGTCTGGAGCTGCCGAAGAGGCAAGAGACCTTTTCTTCCCTCTTTGCTTCCTAGTGCGCTAGGAAGGGGTTTAAGCGCGCCGCTTAAAGGAGCTCCAGAAACGGGCGCGAGCCGCGGCTGTCGGCGCGGACAGCAGAGACAGGTGTGGGATGCTCGGGTTGCTGCTGCCGCCACCAAGAGACCTGTGTGCGAGCACAGGTCACTCTCCACACCGCCCCTCCCAGGAGCTCGTGCAGCCCGCCACTGCCGGGGCCCCGGGATCCAGGGACAGCTCCCCCGGGAGAACGCGTGGCGCGCCTCGGGCCGGTGCAGCGTCACGCCGGCCCCTGCCGCCGCAGGCTCGCCCCGCATCCGTGCCCCTCCC
>NC_041233.1:41182461-41183659 GCF_002837175.3 Physeter macrocephalus
TGCCCCTCCCTCCCCCCGGCCTGTGCCAGAGCCCCTGAATCAGCTGCTCTTTTAACCCCGTCCTGTCTGAGCGAAGGGCGGACGACCTACACACAGAGGCGGGGCCAAGTCCAAAGCTGAACCCCAGGAGCTGTGTGAACAAAGAGGAGAGGGGGAGGTCTTTCCCAGCAGCCTCAGAAGCAGCGGATTAAAGCTCCACAATCAACTTGAAGTGCCCTGCATCTGTGGAAAACCTGAAGACAGTGAAATATCCCAAGTTGAGGAGGTAGACTTTAGGAGCAAGATATACTATTATTTTCCCCTTTTTTCTTTTTGTGAGTGTGTATGTGTGTGCTGCTGTGTGAGATTTTGTCTGTATAGCTTTGTTTGAGCAGAATAAAGAAAAAAGAATGAAAAGAACTGAGGACAGTCTCAGAGACCTCTGGGACAACATTAAATGCACCAACATTCGAATTATAGGGGTCCCAGAAGAAGAAGAGAAAAAGAAAGGGACTGAGAAAATATTTGAAGAGATTATAGTTGAAAACTTCCCTAATATAGGAAAGGAAATAGTCAATCAAGTCCAGGAAGCACAGAGAGTCCCATACAGGATAAACCCAAGGATAAACACGCCAAGACACATAATAATCAAACTGTCAAAAATTAAATACAAAGAAAACATATTAAAAGCAGCAAGGGAAAAACAACAAATAACACACAAAGGAATCCCCATAAGGTTAACATCGGATCTTTCAGCAGAAACTCTCCAAGCCAGAAGGGAGTGGCAGGACATATTTAAAGTGATGAAGGAAAAAACCCTACAACCCAGATTACTCTACCCAGCAAGGATCTCATTCAGATTTGATGGAGAAATTAAAACCTTTACAGACAAGCAAAAGCTGAGAGAGTTCAGCACCACCAAACCAGCTTTACAACAAATGCTAAAGGAACTTCTCTAGGCAAGAAACACAACAGAAGGAAAAGACCTACAAGAAAAACCTGAAACAATTCAGTAACTGGTAATAGGACCATACATATCGATAATTACCTTAAATGTAAATGGATTAAATGCTCCCACCAAAAGACATGGACTGGCTGAATGGATACAAAAACAAGACCCATATATATGCTGTCTACAAGAGACCCACTTCAGACCTAGGGACACATACAGACTGAAAGCGAGGGGATGGAAAAAGATATTCCATGCAAATGGAAAGCA
>NC_041233.1:41187025-41399313 GCF_002837175.3 Physeter macrocephalus
ATTAACATAACTCTCTCATTTATCATTGCAACAAAAAGAATAAAATACCTAGGAATAAACCTACCTAAGGAGACAAAATACCTGTATGCAGAAAACTATAAGACACTGATGAAAGAAATTAAAAATGATACAAATAGATGGAGAGATATACCTTGTTTTTGGATTGAAAGAATCAACATTGTGAAAATGACTCTACTACCCAAAGCAATCTACAGATTCATTGCAATTCCTATCAAACTACCAATGGCATTTTTTCACAGAAGTAGAACAAAAAAATTCACAATTTGTATGGACACACAAAAGACCCCAAATAGAAAAAAACAATCTTGAGAAAGAAAAACAGAGCTGGAGGAATCAGGCTCCCTGACTTCAGACTATACTACAAAACTTCACTAATCAAGAGAGTATGGTACTGGCACAAAAACAGAAATATAGATAAATGGAACAAGATAGAAAGCGCAGAGATAAACCCATGCACATATGGTCACCTTAGTTTTGATAAATGAGGCAAGAATACATTATGGAGAAAAGAGAGTCTCTTCAATAAGTGGTGCTGGAAAAACTGAACAGCTACATTTAAAAGAATGAAATTAGAACACACCCTAACACCATACAAAAATAAACTCAAAATTGATTAAAGACCTAAGTGCAATGCCAGACACTATAAAACTCTTAGAGTGAAACACAGGCTGAACACTCTATGACATAAATCACAGCAAGATCCTTTTTGATCCACCTCATAGAGAAATGGAAATAAAACCAAAAAAAAAAAACAAAACAAATGGGGCCTGGTAAAACTTAAAAGCTTTTGCACAGCAAAGGAAAATATAAACAAGATGAAAAGACAACCGTCAGAATGGGAGAAAATATTTGCAAATGAAGTAACTGACAAAGTATTAATCTCCAAAATTTACAAGCAGCACATTCAGCTCAATATCAAAAAAGCAAACAACCCAATCAAAAAATGAGCAGGAGACCTAAATAGACATTTCTCCAAAGAAGATATAGATTGACAACAATCACATGAAAGGATGCTCAACATCAGTAATCGTTAAAGAAATGCTAATCAAAAGTACAATGAGGTGTCCCCTCACACCAGTCAGAATGGCCATCATCAAAAATTCTACAAACAGTAAATGCCAGAGAGGGTGTGGAGAAAAGGGAACCCTCTTGCACTGTTGGTGGGAATGTAAATTGATACAGTCAATATCAAGAACAGTATGGAGGTTCCTTAAAAAACTAAAAATAAAACTACTGTATGACCCAGCAATCCCACTACTGGGCATATATTCTGAGTAAACCGTAATTCAAAAAGTCATGTACCACAATGTTCATTGCAGCTCTATTTACAATAGACAGGACATAGAAGCAACCTAAGTGTCCAATGACAGATGAATGGATAAAGATGTGACATATATACACAATGGAATATAACTCAGCCATAAAAAGAGATGAAATTGAGTTATTTGTAGTGTGGTGGATCGACCTAGAGTCTGTCATACAGTGTGAAGTCAATCAGAAAGAGAAAAAATAAATACCATATGCTAACACATCAATGTGAAATCTAAAGAAAAATAAAGAATGGTTCTGAAAAACCTAGGGGCAGGACAGGAATAAAGACACAGATGTAGAGAATGGACTTGAGGACACAGGGAGGTGTAAGGGTAAGCTGGGATGAATTGAGAGAGTGGCATGGATTTATATATACTACCAAATGTAAAATAGATATCTAATGGAAAGCAGATGCATAGCACTGGGAGTTCATCTCAGTGCTTTGTGAGCACCTAGAGGGGTGGTATAGGGAGGTTGTGAGGGAGATGCAAGAGGAAGGAGATATTGTGATATATGTATATATATAGCTGATTCCCTTTGTTATAAAGCAGAAACTAACACACCATTGTAAAGCAATTATACTCCAATAAAGATGTTAAAAAAAAAAAACTACAATGAGATATCATCTCACACTGGTCAGAATGGCCATCATCAAAAAATTTACAAAGAATAAATGTTGGAGAGGGTGTGGAGAAAAGGGAACCCTCTTGCACTGTTGATGGGAATGTAAATTGATACAGCCACTATGGAGAACAGTATAGAGGTTCCTTCAAAAACTAAAAATAGAACTACCATACGACCCAGCAATCCCACTACTGGGCATATACCCTGAGAAAACCATAATTGAAAAAGAGATGATTCTTTTACCACAATGTTCATTGCAGCTCTATTTACAATAGCCAGGACATGGAAGCAACCGAAGTGTTCATCAACAGATGAATGGATAAAGAAGATGTGGCACATATATACAATGGAATATTACTCAGCCATTAAATGAAACGAAATTGAGTTATTTTTAGTGAGGTGGATGGACCTAGAGTCTGTCATACCGAGTGAAGCAAGTCAGAAAGAGAAAAACATACACTGTATGCTAACACATATATATGGACTCTAAAAGAAAAAAAAAATGGTCATGAAGAACGTAGGGGCAAGACGGGAACAAAGACGCAGACTTACTAGAGAATAGACTTGAGGATATGGGGAGGGGGAAGGGTAGCTGAGACCAAGTGAGAGAGTGGCATGGACATATATATAATAATTTGTACCTTCATATTGACTAATTTAAAAATATTTTAAATTCTCTGAACTCAGAATGAGCTTCACATTTCAAAGGAGTTTCGTTAGCCTATTTCTCTTACTATATTTTCTTGAAAATGTCTTATGAATGACTCAAATTATAATTGACAGCAGTGTTATTATCAGAGTAATATGAAATTAACACTCACTGGATAAAAGGAGCTGAACAAATACATGTTATTTGAGAAGAGGGACAGATTGCCTAGATTTAATTCCTGGTTCAGCTTCTTATGAGCTGTCTGCTTTGGGGCAAATTATTTTGATTCTGTGCCTCAGTTTTCTCATCTGTAAAATAACAATACTATAATTAATTATGTTTCAGAATTGTTGTGGACTTAAATTGGTAATGAATTGCATTAGTGCAGTGCTTAGAATAGTCCCTGGTACGTAATAAGTATTATGTTTTGTTCTTATTGTAATAATCATCGTTCTCATAACTGTTAGGCTGTTGTTAAAATTCTTATTTATAATACTTTCAATCTGCAAAGAACCCATAATGATAGAAGAAGCAGATTCTCAATCTCAGAACAGGTTTAGTTGGACTATTTAACCCATCTGGTTGTAAAATACGTAACCCAGAGTGGATCTGTTGAAGCATTGTATAAAAGAACACAGATTTATTTTAAATTAAAAATAATACAAATCAGAAGTACCTTAGAGTCTGATATTAGGAAAAATGACACTTGCTAATTGACATTATTGTGCTATCTTTAAGAACCTTAACCAGGAAATATCTATAAATTGAATTTTTTTTTTAAGATGTTGGGGGTAGGAGTTTATTAATTTTTATTTTATTTATTTTTGTTGGGTTGGGTCTTTGTTTCTGTGCGAGGGCTTTCTCTAGTTGTGGCATGCGGGGGCCACTCTTCATCGCGGTGCGCGGGCCTCTCACTATTACGGGCTCCCTTGTTGCGGAGCACAGGCTCCAGACGCGCAGGCTCAGTAGTTGTGGCTCATGGGCCTAGTTGCTCCCGCGGCAGGGGGGACCTTCCAGAACAGGGCTCGAACCCGTTTCCCCTGCATTAGCAGGCAGATTCTCCAACCACTGCGCCACCAGGGAAGCCCTATAAATTGAATTTTTAAGAGGCCTACAAAATGACACCTCTGTTTTTGATTAACTACCAGTATATTGGTACAAAATGTGAGGTTTTTTTCTCCTGCATACTAGAGTCAGTTGGAATAACTGTGCACCTGGGAATGCGCTGAAACCACAACAGTAACAGAACTTCATTACTTCACTGAAAGTTGGTTGGATTTTCCACTGTTGGGCCCTACTTGATACAAAGAGTTGAAATCATGCAGCTACTAAAAACATTAATCTAGCCATAATATGCCATGATGCAAATGCAATAATTTTTTTGAGAGAGAAGAGTAATTTTTTGAAAGATAGAAATAAATTCTGAGGGAAATTATTTTAAATATAAGACCATTAAAATCACTTTGACTTGATGTAAGACCACTTCTCTTAGAAAATGAAAACATTTGTTTTGATCCTTTAGAGACATCCATTCAGTATGCAGAATATGTTTTCTGCTTTGCTTTTGTCATTGTTAATTGTTGATTTTTTTTCTGCTCTACTCAATGCAGGGTTCTAATTACAAAAATCTGGTTCTGTGATATATGTTTGAGGACTGGTTGTCATAATTATAGTAAATAATAACATAATTTAATTGGCAGGAGAAAATTAGTGCACATTTTTATAAGTCAAGGACTGAAAAAACACATTATAATTATATATGTTTTCATGTGTGTTTCTACAAAATATATGCTCACAGAAAAACTGAAAATGTTTTTGTATGCCTTAATATCCAGAAATTTTGTATTATATAAGCTTAGCGTGAACAAAGGGAAACATCCACCATCTATAACACTGAACACACTGCACAGACAAGCTTTAAATATAGCAGAGTAGGGAGAATCAGATCTTGTTGAGAGATGATTCCACAAAGAGGGTTGCTTATCTAATTTTGCCATATTTGGACACTAGACTCCACGGTGACATGATACTGTCA
Source organism: Physeter macrocephalus (assembly GCF_002837175.3). NCBI lineage: Eukaryota > Metazoa > Chordata > Mammalia > Artiodactyla > Physeteridae > Physeter > Physeter macrocephalus. The sequence goes on from NC_041233.1 coordinate 41,191,666, forward strand.
TCTACGCATGACAGTACTTGAAATAATTCCTTAATTTACATTTGAGAATATGTGAAAATAATTTATGGAGAGCACGGTGAAAATATATCATTAAAAACATGACCTTTTTCATACTGACTCATCAAGGATATGTAGTAAATTTTGGCATCAGTCTTCAGTTCCTCCTCACCAACAATTTTATGATCACCTTTAACCTGTATGACTGAGGAAATAGTTCTGACCTGAGCTGGATTAATTATTTTTCTCTCACATACCCCACATTGTTGTATTCAATACAATCTAATCTTAGACATCGCATTCTTTTTTCTAGGTTCTAATTAGAGGCAGACTGTAACTGTTGCATTGCAGAATTTAACTGTGTACTGGCAGACACTGAGAACCTGTCATAATTCAAAGGACAAATATAAGAGTTTAGTACAGTGCCTTTTAAAATTGATTTCCAAGGAATAATGTTTATCCTTTCAATAGATTTTTCAAAATACTGGTGGCCTGCTTCCCTACTGATCTCAAGAATGTTTGCATGAAGCTTAGTTTTTTGTCCTTGAGCCACTTCTCTGTTCTATTGGCATATGGGTCTTGTCTGTCCTGATCAGCATCCTCCACACACTGGAGCCATGGAAGTCATGTTTAAAAACATTTTGGTGGAAAACATCTCTTTTGCTTGAAGACAGCACTGAAAGGGTTTGGTCAGAAATATCATAATTTATCCATTCATGTCAATGCTGCAGAGGGTACATGTACTAAAGTCTATAAAATAAACCGTTTAATGAAACAGTTACTCTCAACTCTTCACTGCCAAGGTCATTGCAGAACTTAAGATAACCAAATAAGGAATTTAGTATTTTCATAACTTTATCCACATCAGGGAGTTTAGTGAGGAATGTACAAATTTGGTGACTTCAGCTTTAACTTGACCAATATAAACTAGAAACTAGAAAAGAAAATGGAATTATTTAACATAGAGGACCATTAGGGGACCAGCAGACCATCTGAAATTGTATCAGCACGAGTAATACTGTGATTACATTTGCATGTGAGATATAACTGAGTATATCCATAGTTTTATGAATATTTTTAAAGGGGTCTGTTACCAAGGAATGTTTAAGAACCAGAACCATCCTGGTAATTCTGTGCATCCAGTAAAGTAGAGAAAGAATGAACACAGAAACAGTCACTCTGCAAATATATGTGAGTTGTGTAATGAAACCAAAATACAGTTTATGCACATGATAAAAGAAATCCATATGCTTACATGTGTACAAATAAATATCCAGCATCTGCTAAATATCCCATTAACTTTTAAAATTCCTACTAACAGACATTAAATTTTCACCAGGTCAGTTGAAAGTGTGCTTTTAGTTCCAATAGCAGAAAAAAATCCTTGTACTTTCCTGGTTCCCCTAAATCCCTTTATATTCTGGTGATAATATTTCAAGGTTTAGAAAAGTCAGTCATTATAAACCTCAGAAGCTTATACTTCTGTTAAGAGGAAAAAATAAATAATGAATAGCTACATAATATAGTTAGGAGGATTATGTGAATAAATGCACGTAAAGCTCTATTTAGAACTTGCTAAATTCACTATAAATATTCGCTGTTATCATAAATGAAGAAATTATGCTATTCTCTGAACATCTTCAGAAAACAGAAAGATTATTTCTGCAATCTATAATTCATAAATCTATGGTGTAACTGCTGCACTTTGGTATTTGACTGGGTCTTTGTAGACCTTAACAGTTTGTCGTACTTCAGAACACAGACAGCATTTTATAATTTCCAACCTAATCTAGAATTCCAGTAACAACTCAAAGGGAGTCCCTTGACAACACCAGGAAAGACCATGTGAAGAGGATGAAAAGACAAGGTTCAGACCTGGGGAAATATGTGCCAACAATACATCCAACATAGGATTAGTATCTAGAATATATAAAGAACCCTCAAGACTCAAATTTTTAAAAATTCATTTTAATTAGAAAATGAGTAAAAGACATGAACATATCTTTCATTTAGAAGGATATGCAGGTGGCAAATAAGCATGTTAAAAGATTTTCAGTATCATTAGCCATCGAGGAAATGCAACCACGAGGGAATGTCACTGTACACTTACCAGAATGACAAAAAATAAAAAATTCTGGGAACACTAAATTTTAGTAAGGATGCAGAGAAACTGAATTACTTGTACATTACTGGTGGGAATGGAAAATGGTACAGTCACTCAGGAAAAGTTAGGTGATTTCTTATAAAGCTAAATGTGTAACTACCATATGAAGCAGAAATTGCTCTCTTGGACATTTATCCCAGAGAAATAAAAATGTATGTTCACATAAAAACCTGCACACAAATGTCCACTGTAGCTTTATTTATCATAACCTAAAACATGGAAACAACCCAGATATTCTTCAAAGAATAAATGGTTAAATAATCTAAATATTTCTCAGCAATGAAAGAAACAAACTACTGATACTTGCAACAACTTGGATGAAACTCCAGGGAATTATTCTGAACGAAAAAAAAAAAAAAAGAGGCAATCCCAAAAGGTTACTTCACTTATAATTCTATTTATATAACATTTTTGAAATGACCCTGTTATGGGTTGAATTGTGTCCCCTCAAATTCATATGTTGAAGCCCTAACCCCGATTACCTCAGAATGTGACTGATTTTGGAGACAAGACCTTTAAAGAGATAATTAAGTTAAAATGAAGCCATTAGGGCAGGCCCTAATCAAATCTTAACTGGTGTCCTTGTAAGAAGAAGAAATGTGGTCACACAAAGAGACACCGGGCACACACATACTCCAAGACAAGATCATGTGAGGGCAGAGCGAGCCAAGAAGAGAGGCCTCAGAAAAAGTCAAACCTGCTTACTCCTTGATCTGGGACTTCTAGCCTCCTTGGGCTTTACCACCTACTTGTAGTTATGGAGTTGTTCTATATTTTGGCTGTGTGGTAGTAGATACACTAACCTATGTACACATGTGATAAAAGTTTATAGAGCTAAATACACACACACACACAAATGAATACAAGAAGAACTGGGGAAATCTGAATAAATTTGGTAGATTATAACAAGGTCAATATCTTGATTGTGATATTATACTATAGTTTTACAAGAATTTACATTTAGAAGAAAAGGGCACAAAGGATCTCTCTGTATTATTTAGTGTAAGAGCTTGTGAATTTAAAATTAAACTAACAGAATTTTTATTAAAGTATGTATTTTTAAAATAGGTGCCCTGCATCTTCTCTGTTACAATTAATTAAGGCTATTTTATAATTTGTGTTATTTATTGTTGTTGGGATTTTTTCCCATTTATTTTGCCAGATAATTACTCAAAGGTAGACAAAGACAAAATGGTCTTTATTTGAGGAAAATAAAGGTAATTCAATATCACTGAATTAGCAATATAGTTTATTCTATTTACAAATTATGGGAGAAAAAAGCATTATTTTATCATTGTAGTTTGAATTTCAGCCAACAAATTCTAGTATGTATGTGAAATGTAACTTGCCTATCAACACATTCCTTTGTTTTTTTTTTTGGTTGTTTGAAATTATCTTGAATTATATTTTATCAACACTTGTTTATTCCTTTGTTTTTTTTTTTGGTTGTTTGAAATTATCTTGAATTATATTTTGAGATCTAATTCTAACTGTAGGAATTTAATGAGTCACTTTAATTCTCATCAGTTTCTTGGGGATGAAGGGTGGGGTATTTGAGGACTCTGTGTCTATAGTGTCTGTGAGGGAGGAGTACTAGCTAGTCTTTGTTATCTGAACACACTGAATCCTTTGAGATATGCATTTTACCACTTAATACTCAGTCTTTTATCAAATTAATTTACAGGTAAATCATCCATTTTTACCACTGCAAGGTCTCTAAAGTTTCAGCTTTCTTTTGGTAAATGCCACTCTCAAGGGTACAGAAAATATTTGGTTGCTTCCATTACTCTTATACCCCTCTGGGTCTAAATTAAACTTTATGCAGCTTTTAAAGACTCTGTAATACTCACAGGTAAAAAAGATATCATTCTACTATATCTGCATTGGGATGACAGCCAATCTCAAATCTATCTGAAGAAATACTCCACATAATGATATCTGTATGAGTTTTCCATAACTTTGTAAAAAAAAAAGAAAATCACATTGAAACTTAGTGGTTTAAAACCACAGACATATATTATGTCACCATTGGATCAGGAATCCAGGCTTAGCTGTCTCTGGCTCAGAGTCTCTCACAAGGCTGCAAGCAAGATAACGTCCAAGGCTGCAGTTATCTTAGACCATCTCACATGGCTGTTGGCAGTACTCAAGCCCTCACTTCCTGTTGACCAGAGACAAGTTCCATTTCTTGTGGATTCCTCCATAGGACCACTCACAACATGGCAGCTTGTTTCCTCCAAAGTGAGGGCACCAAAAAAAGAAGAGATCCTGCAAGATGGAAGCCATAGTCTCAGGAATGCCATATTTTATTTAAAAGAAGAAAGTTACTAGGACCAGGCCACACTCAAAGTGATAGCATTGCACAGGGCCTGACACTCAATGTTGCAGATCTCTGGAGGCCATCTCAGAGGCTTCCTACCACCCTAACCTACTGCCCATATACTGTGCCTGTAGCCTGTGCAAAGGGGAAATCTGGTTTCCCTCAAGAAAGATCTGCTTTCTCAGGAGAGACATAGATCTCCTCTGCTCTGGAATGCCCCGCTGCCCTTTAGCCTCCTCTTCCTCCTCATACACATAAACAAATTGATCCAAGGATGGGGACAAGTCAAGATATAGAGACAAAATTTTGTATTTTTTTCCCCAAGTTTACGATTTCCTTTATCCCTAAGAATTTTTATTTAACATGGAAGTGAGGTAGCTTGCCTCTTCATCTATTTTTTTCAAATCTATTGTTTATGCCCTGAATCCTTCAAGGCTTGGATTTTTGAAACCCAAGTGCATAGCAATGACTTTATTGATTTCCATATTTTGCTGTGTCCTCCTTTCTTTGAGGAGGTAAGCATAGAACAATCTAGATCCTGATTAAATAGGGGAAGTATCATGGAGTAATGTCAAGAGTGAGGGAAAAAATTAGCATATCAAAATGCATCAGGGAGGGCTTCCCTGGTGGCGCAGTGGTTGAGAGTCCGCCTGCCGATGCAGGGGACATGGGTTCGTGCCCCGGTCCGGGAAGATCCCACATGCCACAGAGTGGCTGGGCCCGTGAGCCATGGCTGCTGAGCCTGCACGTCCAGAGCCTGTGTTCCGCAACGAGAGGCGCCACAGCAGTGAGAGGCCCATGTACCGCAAAAAAAAAAAAAGGCATCAAATTTTCACCTCATCATATAATTTTACAAAGTAATAGTAAGTGATTCCAAATAAGCACTGTTAAAATTAAAAGAATATAAATAATGACTTTCAAAAGAATAAATATAGAAGAAAGGTTACTAAAATGTAAGTAAGACTTTTCACAGAAAATTCTAAAAAAATTACATTTAATGATGACTTACTAGACCATTCCCCTTCAAAGTAGAAAGAAGGCTTAGATGGTCACTGTCCTCACTGCTGTTTAAAATTATTTACACAGCAGCACTATTTACAATAGCCAATGCATGTAAATAACCTAAATGTCCAGTGACAGATGAATGGATAAAGAAAATGTGGCATATATATACAATGGAATATTACTCAGCCATTAAAAAGAATGAAATAATGCCATTTGCAGCAACATGGATGGACCTAGAGATTATCATACTAAGCAAAGTAAGTCAGAAAGAGAAAGACAAATACCATATGATATCACTTCTATGTGGAATATAAAATATGATACAAATGAACATATCTACAAAACAAAAACAGACTCACAGATATAGAGAACAGACTTGTGGTTGCCAAGGCGGAGGGGGTGTGGGGGAAGGAGTTTGGGACTAGCAGATGCAAGCTATTATATATAGGATGGATAAAAAACAAGGTCCTACTGTATAGCACAGGGAACTATATTCAATATCCTGTGATAAACCATAATGGAAAAGAATATGACAAAGAATATATATATATATATGTATAACTGAGTCACTTTGCTGTATAGCAGAAATTAAACACAACACTGTAAATCAACCATACTTTAATAAAATTTTAAAAAATTGTTTAGAAGGCTCTAGCTAATGCAATAGCAAGAAGATGTAAATACTGGCAAGAAAAGAATCAAATATATCTTTACTTGAAGATGATATGACTGTGAGAAACACACAAAAATTTGGTAAGAAGACAATATTTGTAAATAGTATAGACGTATATGCTTAAAGACCATTTATTATATATATATATGTATGATTGAAGAGAATCATACATCCCTAGAGGCCATTCCAAAGTTGATAGCTTGAATATATTTGCATATAAATACACTCATGGCTCCTTATATTGTGGAACTGTTTAGTGCATCAATAGAATTCATTGTAAAGTAAAACAGAAATCAACAAACAAAAATAAGTTTTTTGTATTTTATATACAAATAACTATGTTCAGATCCTTGTTGAATTCCTGTCACCCTAGACACTCTTAGCTCTGTTTTTGTTCTATTTCATATTTGTTTTTTTTTCCTTCTCTTATTCTATTTCTGGCCTGCCTACACTCAGCCACTTCTTAAATATAGGGATTTTCTAAGTTTCTTGCCTTGTCTTGATTTAACCTTTCTTAACACTGCTCCCATGAAGATCACTTTCAATCTCATTCAGTATCATAGACTCATGACTTCAGAACTTCTTTTCATATGAATAACATTCATATCCTCAATAAGACCTCTCCTGAGAATTCTAGCCTTACCACACACTATAGCCCAGGGATGTCCTCACTGCTCAATATGATATGCAACTCAAACTGTACAGTGCAATACTGAACACACATCTTCATTCCTCTGAAAAAAATTAAAACAAAACTTAACTCAGTTTATTATCATGACTTCACTATTTCATATAAGATCATCACCCATTCACTAATCACACAGGTTTGCATGGTTGAAATCATTCTCGAATTTATATCTATTTCTTTATCCTCTTTATTCTGTCTCTTTGATACTGCTAAAATCACTATTCATTTTGCTTTTCCACTGTGGTTTTCTTATTTCAGGTCCTCTTTATCTCTCACATAGACTATTAAAGTTTATTTGTTGATACGTTTTTCTGTCACTAGTCATGGCCTCCAATACATTCTGAACCCCATTGCCAGATCTGTCTTCCTATTGCAGATATTTTATTCCATCAGACATATTAAAAACAAAACAAACAAATAAAGAACAAAGCTCAATTGAATCCCTCTTTCCTATACATTAAGATCAGAGTACCCTAACCTGGCAATTCATGCCCTTTTTAACATCTTATATCTTCCAACTCTTATTCTCACCACCTAAGCTCTGGTCAAACTGAACTACTTATTTTTGTCCCTACACAACTTATCCTTCCTGACCTCTGAGATATGACTTATAAGCCCACTCTATCTGCAATCCCCTTCAACATCATCACATGCTATAATTTACCTATTCTTTACATACAGCATAAATACCATGTTTTTAGTGAAATTCTCTAGCCAGAGTAACATCATCTTTCTCTGAGCTCCACTAGCACTTTAACTGTGGCATTTTTATAGCATTTATCTCATCTATGTTATATTAAAGTTATATTGCAGACTTGTGAGATGCTGAAGGAGAGGACCCTAAGCTGTGCTCAGACTCTAAACCCATAGAAAGTGTGAGATAATAAGTATATTTTGTTTTTAGCTGGTAAGTTTATGGTAATTGTTGTGCAAGAGTGTAAAAGTAAACACAGATTTTGATGCCTCGAAGTGGGTGTTCTTGTCAGATACCTAAAAATGTGAGAGCAGCTTTGAAATGAGGTAGAGGCCAAACTAATTTTGATGTGCATGACTGAGAAAGCCTAAACTGTTTTAAACAACTGTTATTAGAAATATGGACTTGGAAGATATTGCTCGCAAGGGCTCAAAAGGAAAGGAGGAACGTATTTTCAGAAATTGGAGGAAGGGAAGTCTTTGTTATATAGTGACAGAAAACTTAGTAAAATTGTCTCCTGCAGTCATATGGGAAGAGGAACTTAAATACTGAACTTGTTATATAGCTAAGGAGATTTCTAAGCAAAGTATTAAAAATGCCACCCTGATTGCTTCTTGCTGCTTACAGTAAAATGTGAAGAGAGATTATTTGAGGAAAGAACTAGTAAACAAAAAGAAACCAGGGTTTGATGGTTTAGAAAATTGTCAGTCTCTCCACATGGCAAAAGCTATTAAAATTAAGTAATTGCTTCTAAAAATGTGGACTAGAGAAAAAGGGGGTATCCATAAAACCTTTTACTAAAATCACAGAAAGATACAAAGGTCACTGTATTCAGTCACACAGAAACCCTTTCAGGGGATTAAGCATGTGCCTCACATATCCTCTCAAACCATAAGGTCTCTGGGAATCTTAAGGGCATTGCCCCTTGGTCATTTCAAAAGGAGCCAAAGACAGAGAAGGGATTATTGTTCTTAAAAAAAGTGGATGTGGTCTTTGTACAACAAAGTGAAATTTGAAATACATTGCAGACCCCCAAGGTTCTTAAGAAAACTGTCTCAACAGAGACACTACTATATGGAATTGAAATTGACAGAGTACAAAAGGGCAGGACCCTGTTGGACCCTCAAAATGCTACTGGCGCAAAGCGGGTTGACAAAACTATTCTGCTGCAAACATATACAAACCATGTTTTACAGTTGTTCAGTTGTGGACTTTGAGTGAGATGGAAGCAGCTATTCAGAATGTTTATTTTGCAAAGTTTTTAAAAAATGAAGTGTAACTTTTTCTGCTGACAAAATTCACTGGAAGGGACCATGTCATCTACCTTCTTGTTTGCAAAGATCTTTATATTTTTCTGATATGTTCAAGAGTGTTCTTAGTATTTTCTGAGAGGGATGATTTCATGGCCTCCTCTGCATTAGCAGGAAAGAATACAGAAAGCGAAGGAAATGACAACCAAGTAGACTTTTGTGAGTGACAGTTATTATACAAAGGCTTTATGAAAAGGTTGGTTTTGTAGTATGTTTACTAACAGCATGCTTTTCTGCAGAAATCTCCCCAGGGTGAGAGATCGGTGAGAGTGAACACAATAGCAATGCAATTTACAGATGTAGTTGGCAAGTCAGAGCCAGAAAGCTTTCTGGGCCAAGAGAGGACCAACTACCACAGCTGTTACTGAAACCGTGATCTCCTGGTTAGGATCAGTGCCTCTGACCATAAAGAGTAGTATTTTTGAGGTTTTGGTACAGTTTATTAGATTTTAATTGGTTTGGATGATTCACTAAATAATTTATTATTAATGAGTTCTGTCTATGTACTAGTATAATAGACTAACATAAATTAAACCATACTTTTACAAAAATTGTCAATGGCCTCATCACATTCAACATTACATATGTAAAAATCCATAAGATTTTACACAATATAGTAGCTGCCTATATTGTTATTTTTGCTGTGTTCCAACTTCACATTTTATTTTATTTTATTTTCTGGCTTCTCCAAATGGTTGAATTCTCCCTTCAGGATATTCAAGCAGTGCAATTTTCTCTGGCTAAAATATTCTGATTTATCCTCCTTCCTGAAACACACACACACACACACACACACACACACACACACACACATTCATGATATTTCAGAAAGCAATTTCTACTCATCATTTAAGTAACTTCTTTAACTCAATCTAAGTTTGGTCAATCTCTTAAAATTTTTTAAAGTGGATAGTGTTTTCCCTTCATTGCACACTACATTTCACCATAATTTACTTGTGGGATTTTTTGTTGTACATCTGTCATTCCTATTAGACTATAATTTCTATGAACATAAGGACTGTGCCTGTTTTATGATGGTTAATGTGTGTAAGGCACTGTAAAAGTAATGTACAAAATATTCAAACAATATCTGGGGATGAATTAAATATCAAATTGTTAATATTTTGCATAAGTATATATATTTATATTTAATATAATATCTCCATTAGCACTCTTCTTTCCACTTTCTAAGGGGAAATGATATCTTTGGAATTTATTAGAAATTTAAAATTTCTGTTTATGTAATTATACATTGCCAATTCCTAGTTAGCCATTTCCTCTTTCAGTCATGTCCTCAGCTTCCTGACATAGGAAACCTTAATATCCTGGTTAAAGGGAGGAATAATGCAGCAAAATAGGCATATTCCTTAAACAGAAAACATTAAGTCTTGCATAATGTTAGAACCAATAAAGTAATTTTGATTAAACCTCTGAAACTGATTTTTTTTATATTGCAATATTTATGCAAGTATAATTCTTGCTCAGCTTTCTCATCCTGTCTCTATTAGAGTCTCTCATCCATCAGCCTGGCTATAACTGCGAGCCTAGAGGACACATTAGTTTGCTGCTACTCACATGTTTTCAATTTAAGTTTTATCTGTTATCTTCTTTGCATAAATGGCCTCTATATAGCTGCCAATTATCTACAGAGTCTAGAGGAGAATATAGTGGGACTGCTTAATATACTGCATGTACAAAAGTTGGTGGGGGGAGAAAGGGAAATTGGAATCATTTAAAATTTTATCTGAATACTCTCTGTTTCCTGACAAAATACACCCAATACTATCAGCCTCTACTTTTCTGGTTCTGTTTTTGTTTTTTAAAGCTATATAAATATAAAAATATTTACCAGCATAAAGTGGGAGAAGCCAGGAAGGAAGGCTTCTGGGTCCCTTCAACGCACTAATTAATTTAGTTAAATCAAGAGATTCCTTCTCTTTTTCTAAGTTTCCATGTTCTCATCTGCAAAATGAGTAAAACACATATATGCACAAAGCCAGAGAACTAGACCAGGCCATGTCTAATTGAGTCTCTAAGCTCTAGTGTTCCCCATCTTGGCCTAATAAAAAGATAATATATCAAAATGGAGCTACTGCTTAAATCATAAGGCACAAATCTTGCCTACTTTTAGGACCAATGAAATTAAGTTCAAATTGAAACTACAAAACAAATTGTCTTTGTTAAAAGAAATTTAAATTAAAAGTCATTGTGGGTGTCTTCTCTTCACAGAACTAGAATAAATAATCCTAAAATTTGTATGGACCCCCAAAAGACTCTGAAGCAGTCCTAAGAAAGAAGAACAAAGCTGGAGTATCACACTCCCAAATTCTGACTACATCACAAAACTATAGTAATAAAATCAGTATGGTACTGGCACAAAAACAGACACATAGATCAATGGAACAGGATAGAGAGCCCAGAAATAAACCCATGCTTATATGGTCAATTAACTTACAACAGGGAGGCATGACTATACAATGGGGAAAAGACAGTCTCTTCATTAAGTGGTGTTGGACAAACTGGACAGCTGTATGTAAAAGAATGAAACTAGAACATTTTCTCAAACTGTATACAAAAATAAAGTCAAAATGGATTAAAGACTTAAATATGAGACCTGAAACCATAAAACTCCTAAAAGAAAACATAGGCAATACACTCTTTGACATCAGTCTTAGCAATATATTTTTGGATCTGTCTCCTCAGGCAAGGGCAGCAAAAGCAATTAATAGGATCTAACCAAAAAGCTTTTGCACAGAGAAGGAAACTATCAACAAAACAAAAAGGCACCCTAATGAATGGGAGACTATATTTGCAAACAGTATGTCCAATAAGGGATTAATGTGCAAAATATATTAAGAACTCAATTCAATATGAAAAAGAAAAACAACCAGATTAAAAAATGTGCTGATGACTTGAAGAGACATTTTTCCAAAGAAGACATACATATGGCCAACAAGCATATGCAAAGATGCTCAACATTACTAATCATCAAGGAAACGCAAATCAAAACCACAATGAGATATCACTTAACACGTGTCAGAATGGCTTTCATCAAAAAGACAAGAAATAACAAGTGTTGGTGAGGATGCAGAGAAAAAAGGAACTCTCATACACTGTTGGTTGGAAGTAAATTGCTGCAGACACTATGAAAAACAGTACTGGAAGTTCCTCAAAAATTTAAAAATAGAACTACCATATGATGAAGCAATTCTTCTTTAAAAATTATCTTTCCTTTATCTTGTTGGTTCATTATGTTTATGTGCTCTAATCAATACTGGTTAAAAATGGAAAATATAATTTAAAAATTAAACAAAGACATATTTAATTACTCAGTCTTTCAATCCACTTTTTTTCAAAGTATGCATTATAATACATAAATAATACATTAAAAACAAGTGAATTTTCAATTATTTTACACTCTACTCAAAAGTCTGTGAAATACAGGTCTCTAATGCAAGAGAAAAGATTCCAGTCTTTGCAGTTCTGAGTGAATGGATATGACCCAAGTAGGCAGCAATTCTGAGTTGTCTTTGTCTGAAGGCTGGTGCCTGCTTAAAATGCTGTGTGAGTTGATGATTTTATCCATCCTCCAATAGGAAGAAGACGCAGATGTTGGCAAGAAATAAGCCAAATTTTAAAGGATCTGTAAGAGATCATGAGCACTGAGGTCTTTGGATTTGGCAGCAGAGTACTGGAGAGCCAGAAGAGGGCTAGAAGTCAGGATACCAGGTTTCCTGTTCTGTCTGCATCAAAAGTTGTGCATTTTGGGGGCTTATTTTACATCTTTTTAAAAATAAGACACTTCTAAGAGATAATATTTAAAGCTCATGCCAGCAATGCTGTTCAATGACTGGGGCACTGAGCACATCTGCCTTTTTATTTAGATTTGACTTCCAATATCTGGTTGATCCCCAGACTCTCTATGATGTTTTTGCTAAATTATTAGTTGCCAGCATCCATCACTAAAACTTGGTCTGTGGTGGGGCTGTGGAATCTGTATTTTTTAAAAAACCTCTCCAGAGGTCAACATAGATGAAACAAAACCTCACCAAACTTGGCAGAGACCTGAAACACCTGGCCTATCCTATGCCTCAGAGACATTTTTTTTTCCCATTTTAAATTTAAAAATAGGTATATAAAATTATAGAAAACTTGGAAGACACAATAAGGAAAAATATCCCAAATCATTCATAATATCAAACCATAATATAAATACTATTAATATTTTGATTAACTTTTAAAATTTTTGCTAATATAGACCCTATTACATAAAGAATATATTATATATTTATAGTATTATGAAAATAGATTTATACATTATGCCATTATTTTAAGACATAATGACCATTCTCTCATGCCATTAAAAATTCTTTGAAAATAAAATGCAGTGATTACATTTCTTCCGTAATATACAATTTATGTAATGAGTGCTATTTATCATCTAGTTTTAAATTTTTATAATTATAAAAGTTTGTGATAAATACTTTGGTTTGTTAATATGAGTCCACATCTTTTACTATTTCCTTGGAGTAGAAAGTCAAAGAATTACACTATATTGGAGAAGCTATGTGGAACATTGCCAAAGCCTGCACTGTTTGACATTGCTCTGAGAATGTGAAAGGTAAGAAGGAAATGGGCAAAGTTGTGTAGAAAGTTATTTAAGTACAACTAATAGAACCTTAGATTTCTCCTTTATAGAGAACAACTACAGAGATATGCATCCTCAGTAAGGCTGTATTTCATAAGTAAAAAAAGTTATGGCTGGGTAAAGAGAAACTGCATATAACCCCAGTCTTCCTTCTTACTTTTCCTCTACTGCTTTTTGTGACATCTACAGGCATTTTCAGAAATTTGTTGAAAGCTGTGTCAAGGATGGCTAATGTTTGACAAATGCCACTTTGATGCATATTTGATTATGTTTTCTGAGATGGATCATTTCAATAACACCAGCAGTATGTTTAATAAACCCAGGTGCATGACTGAAAATAATATGTATCTTGTATGCAGAAATGAAGACAAGTTTTGAATCTTAGAGAAGACCCTGAGTTAATACTTCTGAGATAAGCTATCAAGATCAGCTGTTTACCTTGGCTGGAAATAATGTGAAACGTCTTTCTATGGCTTTTTTTTTCTTATTTCTTCTCAATATATTTTTTAAATAAATTTATTTATTTTTGGCTGTGCTGGGTCTTCATTGCTGTGCACGAGCTTTCTCTAGTTGCGGTGAGCGGGGGCTACTCTATGTTGCGGTGCATAGGCTTGTCATTGTGGTGGCTTTTCTTGTTGCAGAGCATGGGCTCTAGGTGCATGGGCTTCAGTAGTTGTGGTTTGCGGGCTCTAGAGCGCAGGCTCAGTAGTTGTGGCACATGGGTTTAGTTGCTCCGCGGCTTGTGGGATCTTCCCAGACCAGGGCTTGAACCCGTGTCCCCTGCATTGGCAGGCGGATTCTTAACCACTGTGCCACCAGGGAAGCCCTCAATATTGTTATTATTTAATCTCTCGGTGGTTTATTTTCTGAAGGTCTTTCCAATGTCAGTGGTTCTCCTAGATAGGATTTACAATTGGTGACTCTCTACAGTGAGAAAAAGGTAGTCCTTTCTACCATTAGCACTCACATCCTAGAATAGACTAAAAATTAAAGAAGTCACTCTAGAAGAATCCATTTTAGTGGTCAGTTTTAATGACAATTTCTAGGCAGTAAAGTTGGTTTGACTGGAAAATAGAACCAGCAGGGTGAGAAAGGAGTAAAAGTAAAGTGGAGATAAACATTTAATCAGCACCGTCTACTGTGGAAGATAGGCTGGCAGACTGAAGATGGTCTCACTCCATACCTTATGAAGGAATTCAGGCTCTAGCTGAGCTTGAGCCTTTGTCTACACCCCATGTGCTGGGCTGGTATAAGCAGAGGAGGGTGGTTCTGATAGACCATAATTTTGCAGCCTTTTTCAATTATAAATGTGAGCTGGGTTCAAATGATGGAATGCTGAAAACACCAGCTTTTTGATGAGAGAGGATTTTGAAACCAGAAGGGCTTCATCAATCTTCAGCTAAGACTTGTCAGGTAAAACAGGTGACGATTTAATCGTTCTCAGCAAGGCAGTTTGTTGCTCTAAAATGTGTGGTTTTCTTATTGTTTCTTCCTCTGCAATCTACTTAACAGAGGAAGGGTGTCAACCAACATGCATTGTAAAGAGAGTAGTCTGAGACTGCAACTAATTCCTTGGCCCTGCTAATTGTACTTTTACGGTGTACACAAATACAATTTGCAATTGGGTTTTTTAATCATACACTTGAAAATTTACAAGAAACTTCCTCATTTCAGAGTTAAGAAAAGTCCAGTGAATACATGTGGCTTGCCAAAGTCCAGACAGCTTATGTGAGGCAGAGCTGGCACTGGAATTCCTCTCCTAACCCCAGGTCCATTTCATTTCATCAAAAAATACTGCCACCTGCTTAGAATATTTGATGAACAGAGAATGTCAGATGCTGCAGCAATTCACAAGCTCTGGAACAACCATAATACCTTTCAATGACTGTTGACTTGTGTGAATTCAAACCAGTGACCCTGTGCTATTAAGTCATAGAGCCCTCTAACATGATACCAAATGCTTACCAAAAATAAGTGACTTTTCTATTAGTAGCAGTCCACACCCCATAAACGTATCAGTAAGTCATATTCTATTTCATTTTCAATATACGTGGGAAAGTATTTTTATTACTTATTATCTTTTAAAAAGTATTTCCAGCCTAAAATATCTCAACCTTGCCTTCTTCATGTATCTTTCATCACCAAGCAAGGCCCCAGGCTTGCTCCTCATGCCCCTTCTCATATATGTGATTTTGGTTCCTGCAAATGTATGTGCTCACACTGAAGACTAAGGCAGGATTTTGGTTTTGTTTTTTTGTTTTTATTTTCTAAGATGTCAAATCCTTTAGAGCATCATTCTTATCCTCCTGGATCCACATCTATTTTTTTCATCAATTGTTCTTATTTTGCAGAAAACCATTATTTTCTTTTTTTTCAAAGTAATGAAGCAGTTACGTGACATAAGAGATTAAACTCAGAGTAAGAGTTTAGCATTTTCTCACCATTACAATTAATTCAATTTCTCAATCTAGTTCATACTTCCTAGTGTATTCTGTGTATTTTAAAATATATTCCAAAGGATATTTTATGACCTGTAGCTTTGAGGGCTTTACATTCTTTAAGGGCTTTACGTTTTTATTAATGCAGCTTATCTTTAGATATATAGTTTTTGCAAATGCTCTGAATTTACATATCATGTGATATTAAGTTAGAGTCTGTTATCACAAGGACCCAAATCTCTTTCTTAGTAAGTTAAGTACTTAGAAAAATACACTAAGTATATCAGCGCTTATAAAGTTACTATTTAATTTAGCAATACATTCTTTCCTCTTTTCTTGTTTTATAACAAGAAAATGTCTAAATATATTTCTTAGCAACAAATATCTTTCATATAATAACTTAAACATTGAGGAAAATAAAGATTATTATAATGCTTTCTAATATAACAGTTTTCATGTCAAGAAATAATCACAGAAATTTGAATAATTGTATCCAAATAATGTATAATAGCATAACCAATCATACTGAATTACTTTTGAGTGATACTAAAGCACATCCAATTTCTGGACTGGCCATGATCTCTGTCCTCTTCAAGCCCTATCAGTGGTTTGAATGCCTCCTGCAGATCACCTCATCCCTCTCCATCCATTATCCAGCTAGCTCTCACTCATACTTTATGGCTCCCCAACAACTCAGCTCTTCTAGGAAGTTGTAGTAACCCTTGATTAAATACCTTGAATAATTCTACCAATAGAGGTGTCAGGTAACATTATGAAACATCATTTAAAATTAGATAATACTAAATAAATGGAGGGAAATATAATGTTTAAGGATCAGAAGATTTAGTATCACAAAAAGATTTTGCTTTCCTCAAATTTGATCTGTTAATGAAAAGCAATTCTAAGAAAAATCTTGTTTTTTTATTTTTTAGAAAAATTGAAAGGCTAGTTCTTAGATTTATATAAAAATATGGAAACAATAGTCAAAATAATTTTAAAGACGATAGGAAATTGTAGCACAAACTACCCAATATAAAGTTGTATTATAAATATATGATAATAGAGGTGCTATGGTAATTGCACAAGAATAGAAACACAGACCAATGGAACAGAATAGGGAGTCCAGAAATAATCTCATATATATGTCAGCACTCAATTTGTTGTGATGATGGCACTGCAAAGCAGTCAGAAAAGGAAAGTCTAATCAATATGGATAAAATATTAATATTGGCCCCTTCTTCATATCATAAACAAAAATCAATTCAATGTGGATTTTAGAGCTAAAAATTTTTTAAATCTAAAAGGTGTTCATGACCTTGGGATAGGCAAATCTTCCCAAACAGGATATAAAATGTAATAACTGTAAATAAAATCACTGGTTAAAAAATGACATTAAAATTAGGCACTTCATTCATCAAAAGACAGGATTTGGGGAATGAAAGGCAATATACAGAGTTAGAAAAGATATTTGTAATACTGAATATAACTCCCAAAGGACTTGTATGAAGAATATGAAAAAGACTTCTACAAATCAGTAAGGAAAAGACAGGCATCCTAATAGACAATGGGCAAAAGACAAGAATTAGCACATCACAGAAAAGGCTATCCAATTCACCAATAAATGTATGAAAGGGTGCTCAACTTCATTAAAATCAGGGAAGCACAAATGAAAGTCAAAATGCTATATCTGTACACATCCATCAGAATGGGTACAATTAGAGATACTAACAACATTAAGTTTTGGGAAGGATGTATAGAACTATCATATGCAGCTTATGGACATGTAAAAAGTATATCAACTTAGGAAAATTATTTGTGGCTCCGTAATAAAGCTAAAAACATGGCTCAGCATTTTTCCTACATATATCCACAAAAACGTATATGTCAAAATTATTGGCATAAAGTTGTTCACGATTTTTCATTATCATCTTTTAATGTCTAAAGGATCTATTGTGATGGCTCCTCTTTGATTCCTGATAATCTTCCTTCTCTCTCTCTCTCCTTCTCTCCTCTCCCTCTCCCTCCCTCTCTCTTCCTCTCTCTCTCTTTTTGAATCTTTCACAGGCAACCACTCTGCTCTACTCTAAGCTTCTCCAGAGTTCTTTGCCTCTGTCGTCTCTGGTTCAGCTCTTTATTATATAGATCCAAGTAGCCTCTGCCTTTTTCAGTATTTCTTTTTCCCTCGTTCCCAGGTACCCCAGAATCACAAAACTTTTGGGGCCTTAACCTGCAAACAAGAAGACTCCTCCTTAGAAATAGAGAATTACAAACATTCACAATTGAATATCTTTTTATTCCTCTCATATTTAGACTAAAATTCCAAAAGTTCCTAGTAAAATTTACTTATGGAAAGAATAACAGCTGAAGACAGCACTAACTATCAATATGTTGTGACTTAGATTTTCAGACACATTTGGGAAGTACAAACTGCAGGGAGAGGAAGAAAAAAAAAACAGATCATAAAAGTTTTAATGGGGAGAGTGTCATTTTTCATGGGAGGTGGGCAGAGTGCAAGACTCCAACATAAAGAAAAATAAATGACCGTGTATTTGATAAATGGAAAAGAGGACCAGATAAAGAAAAGGGAAACATTTTATTTTCCAATTTTGCCTGTGCTAAATTGTCTATTCCTTACCTCTAGACTTATAAAGAGAATAAAGCTGTAAATATTCTTCAAGTTTTAGCCAGCTTTGTTGGTAGACTGATCACTAAGAAAGGAAAACAAGAAATTAAGTGACCAGTATATCAAGTATAACTGTTAAGTCAACAAAATAAAATGCTGAGCATAGACTACATAGAAAAGTCTACTTTATAAAAGTGCTCACTTTATAATTTTCTATTGTAATACTGGCTTTGCTAATACAATATTTAAGAAAAGTATTTGATTTTCTTTCTCTTTTATTATATTCCTTATTTTCACATAACTTATAAGTATTCAGGATTCCTAAATTAAGAAGCTTCTCATCACAGCACAGTAACTGCTCTTCATCAATACTCAGTCTTAATAGTTTGAAACATCCATTCATGGTGCTTTCAATATGTATCCATTCATTCATGACTCATTCAATCAGGTCAAGTATATGAATATGAAACCCACTGGAATGAAGCCATAGTAGAAATTCAATATTTCTACTATGCAATAATTTCCAGCAGCAATGGAAACAGGCAAAAGAGGTTACTTTACAAGCCTAGAAGGAGGTATGCATTGGTGGGGAGAGACGAGAATTAAAACATGCACTCAAAGTAATGATCACAGCATGCTAACATGACACCTAATATCCCACAGGGAAAAAAACATTATATGCCTTCATAATACTACAGTGCATTATTAACAACTTTGTCTGTAAGTGTTCTATACCAAGTTAAGTAATTTAAACCTAGAGTAATTTCAGAAGATCTCAATGGCAAGCTTTGGCAAAGTCCCAAGAGTGCTTTATATTACACTGAGTGGTAAAAGACTTCACAGAAAACTTTAATAATCTCAAGGTTGGAATTGAAGAATTTTAATATTTAGGACTTTAAAAACAAAACGAATGTAAATAGACATTCTAAGGTAAATAACCTCTTCTAAAACTGTTAATTCTCTTAGCATTGTTTCTGCATCTGTTAGCATAATCAACATTTGGATTCATTTTTACAATATGATATATGAGGTCATTTATTTACTCATTATAAAAGCATTTAGTGTATAGGTACTATGGGCAAGTTTTTTGTCGGAAGGGATAAATATAAAAATTCATGAAATACTTTTTATGCTCTCAGGAAACACAGTCTACTCTATTTGTTTAAAATTTTGTAATCATCAGGGCTGTTCGCTCATATTCCAGACAAATAGTAGGATAGAACTTCTAAGCCCCCTAGCAGTTAGGCATGGACATGTGCCTTCCTCTCACTAATGATATGTAAGCTGAAATGTCTTGTGTTTTGTCTATGTGAAGACTGTTCCTTTACTCTTCACGTGGTAACAGATGAAGTTCCAAATGTGTATACTTCATCAACCTGGGGCCCTGATTAAAAACAATGTCAAGTAGAGCCCTCTGCCACCCAAGATGGCTATGAAATCTGAATAGGAAATAAATAATATTTGCTGCTTTAAGCTTTCAGTTTTACTGTTGTCATTGTTACAGCATAATTGAATACACTTATTTTCTTTTGTAATCCTAGTTATTTGCATCTCAAGGATCCTCTAGTTCGTTCTATCCATGAGCTTTTCTGTATTCTGGATTCCTAGGTACCAAGCAGCATAACCAGAACCATATCCATACCTATATGAGGTAGAGAAAGAGAAGTAATAGGCTATTCCTGATGCAGAGGGACTGGGGTTACATGGAGAGTTGCTCCCTTGGGATCTGTTTGCAACTATAGGGGAGATTGAACATGTAAAAAAGGCATGAAATAAATAGATGTCAAAGAGAGTCTGAATCAGCAAAGAAAATAAAGGACAGAGAAGGGATTGAAAAAGTATTGCAACTGTGGGAGAGATTCAGAACTCCAAGTGGATGAAGAGTGAGAGGAAGTGGGTCCAGAGGAAATGAGGAAGACTACTGTAAATTTTACACAATAGTATTATTAGTAGCAAATATCAGCTAATATTTATTGACCATTTACTATGTGCTAGATATTTTGCTGAATACTTTTCACATTTAACCTCATTTAACCCTTATAACAACCTTAACGAAATATTGATGGATACTATTATTTATCCTACTTTAAAAATGAGTGAGCTGAAGGTCAGAAAATTTCAATAATTTTCCTAAAACCAGAGAGTTATTAGGAGAAGCTAGGATTCAAATCCTTTCAGTGTGTATCTAGAGTCAGTACTTACATAACTGCCAGTTATATTTCCTAAATTAAAACAACAAGGAAAAGATCAATGGACTTTCTTTTACTAGGGATTATAGTGAGACTTCAGTCTCTGCTTTTGCTTAAATTTGAGATTTCAGGAAGATTCTCATTCCCTTTTCATATTTCTCTTTCTAATTTAGTTCCTATGAGCTGCTTATACCAAATCTAACTCTACTGGGAATTGTATAAAATAAAGCACTCAAAGATGCAGAATTGTTTATAAGGAATTGTTGACTTATACGTACTCAACCTGAATCCCCAAATATTGATTCTGATAGCACCGGATAGGGGCCATCACATTCTGGGGCCTTTTATGACTTGAAAGTATAAGGAAAAGGAAAAAATAATAATTGCTTAAAGGCTGAACTTACTCTTTGAAGGAGAAGTATGCACATTTTACCTCTTTATTCCTAAATAATAATTTTTTTACTTTAACATTTCTGATATTGTTTCCTATTTTTATTGCCATTAGGCTTAATTTTCCTCAGCTAGTCTAGCAGGAGTAATAGTTTGAATGCTTGCCTAGTGATTTTTGAAAGTCTATTTTGCTTCAGACAATTATTACAAAGCCTTAAACTTTGTAAAATTTTAATATTGTTTTTAATATTATTTTAAAAATTGATTTCTCTGGAAGATATTACTTCTCAAATATCCCCCCATCCCCCAGCAGCACAAACACTGGATAGAACCTAGTCATTAAATGCCTTCAATACGTGGAATATCCATGCTTTGCAAATGTTTTCTGCAGTTACCTAAAATTCCCTTTTTGTTTTTTTGTTGACTCCGTGGTTCAGCAGCAGAAAGAATTTCTTCGTTTGGTATAAAGGAAAGAACTGCTGGATTGACATGAAAAGCTACTGATTCTGTTACTCCTGTATTTCACTGATAATCTGTGTTCTATTCTATGATTTCACAGCCCAAAGTTTTGCTTTGTAATTATGTCAGGCTAGTTATGTGTTTGAGATACTTAATCATGGCTTACAGCAGGGACAGCAAATGGGGTTCATTAACTGAGCCACTATTGGACATTTGGGAGTGATTACCTATCCCGGCTCAAGAGAAAAACGAGTGGAAAAATGTATTATTATGTTTACCGTGTACTGTGGTTGTAGGAGGAGGTAAGACAACCTGAATATATTATTATTTCTCAGACTTTCCATATATGAGAATATTAACTTATAAAGAAATTCCATTTGTCTTAAAAGAAATGTCCATTTGACAGGCACATAAAATCCTCATCAATAACAAGAGTGACAGCAAGGCAGGGGTGGGGTGGTTATCTGCCTTCTACTATTGATTTACCTCCTTCTGATCTCAACTTAGATATATCATCTCCCTTTCGGGGAGTAATCGTTTCACTTCTGTATCTTCATTCTCCCTGAACATTCTCATTAGCATTGATGCTAGGTCTTGTTGTGAAACTATTATGTTTTACAATTTTTCAGTGTGTGATAAGCAGTATAAGCCCATGCAAAGCCAATACAGTCTGTTGTAGGCTCTTAGATGGAAATCATTAATGAAATTAATACTAAATCTATTTGAAAAATACATTAAAATTTGCTATGGATATTTTTTATTATTGTTTTCTTTTTCTTTTGGAATAAAAACAAATAAATGCTGATTAATTCTTTTATTTCATAAATGCTGTTCTCAATGAACTCATCAATGAGTACCTGGAAGCTCTGAAATGATAAATATAAAATGATCTTAGTGAGAAGCAGACAATTGTTCAGTATTGAAAACATCACAAAGGAATATTTTATTTGGTCTATAATTGAGAATAATCTTTCAGCAAAGCAGGAAGTTTAGACACTTCTCTGGGAAATCATTTGCTTTGAAAGACTTCATTTTTAGCACATGTTTCATATACTTCTAGCCACCAATATGATCAAATTGGGGTTTGAATATGAGGTGTATGACTTAGGGTTGTCCCTTAACATTTCTGAGTTTCACCTTTTACATTAGTCACTATGTATTTTACGAGGTTGTTGTGAGACTCAAAAGAATGCGTGAATATAAAATAATGGGATGGATATAGCCTAGTGGTTGACTGCATTCAGGTGGCCCTGCATTCAGATTAAGTCCAGCTTTGACCTGGGACTTCCTGACTTACTAACTGCACAGCCTGGGCATGTTATTTAAAGTCTTGAAACCATAGTTTCTTCACTTGTAAAGTTAGGATAATAATAGCACCTACCCTACTGGATCGGGTAGGATGTTTTGAGATAATGCATGTAAAATACTAAGCACAGTGCCATGTGCACAATTTCTCAATCAATACTGGCTATTAACACTTTTGTTGTAGAAATCAAAATATGAAAGGTGTTATACTATTTTTCATTCATCTTTCATTCTTTCAGCTTTCAGCAGCCTTGGGAATGGTCAGCCTGATCCCAAGATGTTTTTCTTTTCATCATTTCTGCACACTGATCTTTCAGAGCTCCACTTCCTTGTTGTCAGGTTGTTTTTTTTTCAGGATTTTCAGTGACCTCCCTATACCCTCACCTCCATGTGCCTAACACATTATGTCTAAGCTCTTGGAGACAGAGTTACACGTTGTCTCAGTGACCTTGGTATGGTCTTGTGTTCAAATAATAACTACATCAAGAATTAGCCTCTGGAAATACATTCACTCCCTTTGCACCTCATTTTTTTCATATGCAAAAGAAAAACAATGTTAATACCTACCCTGTACATCCTTTAAACTTGGAATGAGATAATAAATCCCTTAACACGGTATTTGGTACATAGCACATGTTTGGTAAAAGCTAGCCAATTTTATTCTTATTGCTAATCAGCTGCATTTTTAGAAAGTTTCTCCTTAAATGTCTCCGAAGGTTGCCCATCACTCACATCTACTCTTTGGTTTTCTAGTTATCCTATGGAATACCACTGAGTTTTAAATGACTTTTTAGATTGAATAGTTCTTCAAAAAGTGTTTCCTAACAAAAATTTTCAAACATCATCATATATTTTGCTTTAACTATGAACAAAATACTATTTATACTAATTAAAATACAGTTTTCTCTCCAGTGATCTCTGATATTTTCAAAAGATAAATATTTATCTTCCAGTCAAGAATAGAGATTCTCATCAGCAATAATCTGCAGAGAAATACTGATGGGAAACTATAGGAGACTTTGTGAACTCTGCTTAGAGCAGAAATATTGTTCATACATGTGTTACCTCTGCATTTTAACACTTTTTATAGGCAGTTATATTTAGAACCCTTATAGCAAAACCAGGGAAGATTCTTAGAAATAAATTGCAAGCAACTTGCACCAACTGCATATATTGCCTAGTTCATGGAGAACCTCAGCTGGAAATAATCTATTTTTGAGTCATTTTTCAATTTCTACAGATTTCTAAACCACAATTGTGACAATTATCCGTTGAAAATGATGATTAAAGTGAAGAGGAAATATAGGGACCTACGATTATTCATGAAAATTTATTTTTTGTGTGCTTAATTACTGTTTCATAGCTCCCTTAGAGAACAGCAGGGATATTCTTATAATACACAGTCCCGTGGAGATCCACTGTGTGTTTTCTTTGCATTTTCATTTGAAAATGCCAGGAACAGGGTGAGACAAGTGAGTTACCTAGGGTGCAAAATTTAAGGAGAAATGGCCCTCCTCTGGTCTTATGGAATTAAAACGGATTTAGTGTGTATGGTCATTGGTGAAATCTAACTGGTAGACATATTGGCCTATCCTCTGGGGGCAGCTAATTTATACAGATATAAATCTGTATCTTCTTCAAGCTTTGGTTAAATTTATGTTACTAAATATAAGAACTAACAGAGTTGCCCTGAAAATGCCATCTCCCTACCCCCCAACTTTATATACCTCTCAGGATGGACATGTAGCAGTTAATCTGTGCTAGTCACCCTTCAAAATTATATGCATATTTTGACTCATTTAATTTTCACAACAGCCCTAGGGATTAATAAGCACAATTATCATCCCCTTTTCAAGATGAGGTACGCAGGGTAAGTAACTTCCCAAGGTTATGTGATCCATAAAAAGCAGAGTTATGATGTAAATCCAGACAGGCTAGTTCTGGCTGGCATCTATGCTCTATTGCTTCTTAAAATACAGGTTTAAGACAATCTGTTGGGGTTTTACATAGGTATTAATGTTGATCTCAGTATATTTAGCTGCATGTTTGTTTTATAAATTGAGTTTTGTGAATATTGCTTTTACTTTGCTACTTCTCCTTCCCCCACCCCTTTTCCCTCTATTTGAGTGTTTATTCCACCCTTGCTTGGATCTCATGTGAAAACTTTTTATTTAACTGTGTTGAAGCGAATCCCATTTCAGGAGTTCACATTTTTTCCTGGAGTATTTTTTCTATGTTTTCTTTTTGCTTGAAACTTCAAAAGAAGTTGAAAGCAAGCATTTCCTAGAAATCGCTCATACATAAAAAGCCAGACAGGGTAGTTTAGAGTTTTTGCAAAGATTTGCACTATGAAATTTTTAACTATATCTGGACCACGAAAGTATGCCAAGCTATGAATTTTCTTGGAAATTCTTCTTCAATTACACTTATTTGGGAACTACAATGAAAATGTTCTTAGGATTAATTCAGAATCTTTACAGATTTTCTTGAAAGCAAGGGAAAAGTATTAGTAGCACATTACAGTAACTCATAAAATGTCCTCCCATATGTTTATTCACTAATTCAACCAACACATTTATATAAACAAGTAAGAGTTTGAATTTTGGCTCATCACTTAGTAGCTGTATGATCTTGGACAAGTTGCTTAATTATTAAAGTTTCTATAAAATAAGAATACAAATAATACCTCTCTTCAAAGCATACCTGGTCTTTTAACGAGGAAATGCATACAAAGCACATGGCAGGAGGCTCAGTATGTGGTAAGTTACTAAAATTTGTCCTCTCACCTCTTATATCTTTCTCTTCTAATTTGCTCAGAATTTTACTGCTGTATAAATAATATTGTGACAATAATATTGTCACAAAGTCCATGCATAATTGTAGTAGGTACCTACTGTTGCATAAGTAATAGTACCTAAACTTCATTTTAAACACACAAAAAATTTATTATTCACACATCTTCTGAAGGTCAGGTATCTGTGAGGATTTTTGCTGCATGGTTATATTCAAGGTCTCTCATGAGGCTGCAGTCAAACTGTGGGGCTATAATAACTGAAGATTTGACTGTGACTGGAAGTTCTCCTTCTAAGCTTACTCATGTAGTTATTGGTAGGAAACTTCAGTCCTTCATCATCTTTATAGAGCTATACCTGAAATGGCTTCCCCAAGAATGAATGATAGGAAAGGAAGAGAGAGAAAGAGAGAGAAAGAGAGAATAAGATGGAAAACACAGTATGCTTTATAACTTAATCCAAAGTGGCATACATCCATCTGACTTACTCTGTTGGTCACACAGACAAACTTGTACCATATGGAAGGGTACTACAAAAGTGTGCAAATACCAGTAAGTGGAATCACTGTGGGCTATCTTGGAGGTTGGTTATTATAATCAGTTCCCCTATTAACAAAACTTTAAAGCCTCCCTTGTTTTTCTGAGTTAAGTTGGAATTTTTTATTCTTGTTTTCCATCACTTTGACAAAGGTCCTTAATACCACTTCCCCTGTCCTCCTACACGCCTACCTGTATTCCATGACTCTCTTCTATATGTTGCATGTTGGTTCTTAAACATACCATCCAAACCACACAGCTTCATGATTTTGCTTACTACATGTTTTTCTGCTAAACTTCACTATACCCTCTTTCCTAGGAATTTATACTCTTTCTACTATTCAAAGTCCATTCTAAATCCCATCCTCTCTATGAAAATTTTCTTATTCTTACAATGGATAGCTTCTCTTTTTTTGAATCCTGAATGTTCTCCCTATAAACTTGAATGGCAATTATCTTATAATGGCTACTATTATGATATTTATATTATACTCTAATCCTCATAAATTGATGAGGTGAAATCATGAGACCCACTCATCTCTTTGAAACCCCTTAGGTTGCTGGCACAGAGTCTAGTAGATATAATGTGCACATCAAATATTTGTTCTAGTTAAACTGTATCACAATGTATGCTGGTGTGTAAAGAGTAATAAATGAAGGGCATGATAGACACTAATGAAGAAGTGAAGAAAAGTAGCTGTTTCCTTAAGTATATTTAATTTAAATTGGTTTTGGAATCGTTTCATTGAAATTGAAACCTTCTTTGGAAATTTAACAAACAAAACCACTAAAGAATAGTATTTGGGGATTATAAATGACTGGACTTTATTAATCTATTATTGTAAACAATAAAAATTAAAATGCATTTTTACTGTCATATTACAGATGATGAAACTGTGGTTTAGAGCAGCCAAACATTCCGCCCTGGGGCACGTAGTTAATATTTGGCAGACATAGAATTAAAACCAATGTTCATGTGACCTTCAGCCTTGTTCTCTTTTCTAACTATAATCTACTTCCCTCCTCTCATCAAATAATGTATTTCCCTTAACACAATGCTTTCAACTTTTAAAATACAATCCCAGCAGCATTACAACTAAAACATTGATTTAAACTATAACTTTAGTAATACTGAAATATACAAATAAGAAAATGAAAGTCACTCATATATTTGCTATCTCTTATTTAAATAGATATATACTTTCAGATGTATAAACCTTTTTATTTATATAAAATTGAATTTATTTTAATAAATATAATTTTATACCCTACCTTTTTTTACTCATTAATTTTATTGTCAGCATTTCCCGATGACATGCTTTAATTTTAGCTGATATTAAAAAATCTCTCTGAGGAGGTTAGAAAGAACTAGCATGCCTACCTTAGAACAAGGAACTAAAGCATACTGTTTGTTAAATGCCTAAATTCATACAGCTCACTATTGGTAGAACCTCAACTGGAATCCAAGTCTCTTGAATGCTAAACTTAATTTATTTCCAGTAGGCTACACCCAGCTTTAGTTTAACACTTTTTCAAATATATTTAGCCTAAATGGCCACCTCTGAGTTTTGTACTTTTTGATTTCAAAGATATTCTATTAAAAATACCACTTGAGAGGGAAATCAAGATGGCTGAGTAGGAAGACCCTGATAAAGGGACCAATCCAAAAATAAGATATAATACTTGTAAATATATATGCACCAACATAGGGACACCTAAACAGATATAGCAAATATTAAAAGATATAAAGAGAGTAATAAATAATATTATAATAAGAGTAGGGGACTTTAATACCCCATTTATATCAATGGACAGATCATCCAGACAGAAACCCAGTAAGAAAATATTGGCCTTAAGCACCACATTTGACTAGATGGAGTAAATATCTTCAGAATGTTGCATCCAAAAAAGCAGAATACACAATTTTTTCAAGTGTACATAGAACATTCTCTAGGAGAAATCATATGCTAGTGCATGAAACAAATTTAAGAAGATTGAAATTTAAGTAAATTTGAGAAGACTGACATCATGTCAAGCATCTTTTTCAACCACAACAGTATGAGACTAGAAATTAACTACAAGTAAGGATCTCCAAAAAACCATAAATATTTAGAGTCTAAACAATATGCTACTAAGCAACCAATGGGTCAATGAAGATATCAGAGGAAACTTTAAAAAATACCTTTAGGGCTTCCCTGGTGGCGCAGTGGTTGCGCGTCCGCCTGCCGATGCAGGGGAACTGGGTTCGTGCCCCGGTCTGGGAGGATCCCACATGCCGCGGAGCGGCTGGGCCCGTGAGCCATGGCCACTGAGCCTGCGCGTCCGGAGCAAAAAAAAAAAAAAAAAAAAAAATACCTTTAGACAAATGAAGATGGAAACACAACATTCCAAAATCTATGGGATGCAGCAAAAGCAGTCCTAAGAGGGAAGTTTATAGCAATAGAAGCCTACCTCAGGAAACAAGAAAAATTTCAAATAGACCTTAAACAAAAGCAAAAATAAACAAATGGGACTACATCAAACTACAGCAAAGGAAACAATCAACAAAACAAAAAGGCCACCTACTGAATGGGAGAAGATATTTACAAACAATAAATCTGATATTGGGTTAATATCCAAACTATACCAAGAACTCATACAATTTAGCATTAAAAAAAGATCAAAATATGGGACAAATAGACCTTTTTCCAAAGGAGATATACAGATGGCCAACAGGCACATGAAAAAACACTCAACATCACTAATTGTCAGGGAAATGCAATTCAAAACCAAAATGATATATCACCTCACACCTGTCAGAATGGCTATCAACAAAAAGACAACAAATAACAAGTGTTGCTGGGGATGTGGAGAAAAGGAAACCCTCATGCACTGTCATTGGAAATGTAAATTAGTGCAGGCACTATGAAAACATTATGGAGACTCCTCCAAAAATTAAAAATACTACCATAGGATCGAGTAATTCCACTCCTGGGTATTTTTATCCAAAGAAAACAAAAACACTAATTTGAAAAGATATACGCATACTTCTGTTCATTGCAGCATTATTTACAATAGCCTAGATATGCAAGCAACCTTAAGTGTCCATCAACAGATGAACAGATTAAGAAGATGTGGTGTATACACACACACACAGAGGAATAATACTCAGCTATGAAAAAGAATGAAATCTTGCTATTTGCAACAGCATTAATGGACCCAGAGTATATTATGCTAAGTGAAATAAATCATACAGAGGAGGGACAAATACTGTATGATTTCACTTATATGTGGAACCTAAAAAACAAGACAAATGAGCAAGCATAACAAAGCAGAAACTGAGTTATAGACACAGAGAACAAATAGGTGAATTCCAGAGGGAAGGGGGGGTGGGGCAGAAAAGAAATTTTAAAAAATAAATAAAAGTTAAAGAGAATACAGAAAATAACAGCATGCTAGAAAGACATACCCAGAGTATACAGCAAAATTACAATTATATTTCAAAACAAATCACAGACATATTAAAAATAATAAAAACATGAGCATATCACATAATAACTTCAGAAAAATAGGGAACAAGGTGAACCAAAATTAAAATGAAATCAAGAAAAGATTTTTTTTAAAGGTTTGAGAGAAATTGATAAGAATTAAAGATAGAAAAAGACATCCAACATATGGATAATAGGAGTTCCTGAAGAAGAGAAACAAAAACAACTCCATAAAACAAAACAAACTAGAACTAAGCTAAACATTTTTAAAGGTTTTCTTAAAAAAATTCTATATATAGAATGATCACATCATGTACTTGACAACAGTAGCACAGAAAATCAATACTAACTATAATTCAAACTATTGGAATGTAAAATAAATTTTTTAGCTCACTGGCTGAAAGAGCTAGTTATTTATAAGGAAAAATTAAATTATGATTAGTCTTTTTTAGAAGCAATGGTGTAGGTCAGATGACAATCAAGTGAATATTTAAAACGTTCAAGAGAAGGAAATGTAATAAAGCCCCTCTAAGGTTAAGTAATAAAAAATTTTGTAAAGAGAAGTCAGAGTTTCTCTGTTACACAAACACAGGCACACATATGTATGTGCAGAAATGGACACACACAAACACATGCACATACACACATATACATAAATCACACTAAAAACAGTAAACGGGGTATTTTAATGCTAAAATGGAACTGCTATTTAGGCACAGAATAACTTGGTCCTTTAAAAAAATCCAAATGCCAATTTTACTCCTTCTGTGTATTATCCATGTATCAATTTGCAATAAAGAATTTATAACTTAAGAAAGAAACTACTGGTAAAATTGGAACAATCTAATCTTTAAAAAGGATGATGATTAAAATGTATTGAAACACATCAAACAGGATTAAATGCATGAGTTCATAATGATATTTTTAAAACTAATTTTAAAGATTATTAAGACCCAATTATTTATCTTGAAAACTGGTAAACAAATGACAGAGTCAAGCATTTATTTTCCCTTTCCTACATGAATTCAATACCACTGGGTAATCAAATAGTAGATTAGAATTTTCTCTTTACATTTCCTAATACGTGAGAAAGAGTTAGAATGCCACTATTTAGCAACCCCAAATAAAAGAATGGATCTAGGCATTGCATTTCAATAGCAGCTAATGTTAAAAAAGGGACAACCAGACATTAGATGCCTCCTAATAAAAGAACACAATAATCTACCAAAAGGAATCAAATGTGAGCCTGGCCAAATTTATGGATCTAGCTTCCAATTTGTAGAGAACAGAGGCACTTTCTCTGTAAAATTCCATAGGTCAAATGCTCTGGATTCTTCAACAGATGAAATTTAAGGGGAAAATTGGTTGAACGTGGAATGTGTAAACTAAAAGAAACTTAAAATACATAATAATAAACTAGAAAAAAACACAGGGTAGTGGTGATTTTAATTAGTGGTGATTTTAAAAGTCAGGTAATGATTACTTACTGGAGGAGGGAAGGACTGGGATGCATCTACCTGATAGGGCTTCTGTGGTGCCTGGTGAAGTTCAGCCTTTATAGGGTGGTGGTAACAAGAGTGTTCACACATTTCAATACTCATTAAGCTATACATTTACTTTTTGTGTGATTTTCTGTGTCTCTGTTTTGAGTTACAATAAATTTTTTAAAAATAAAAATGAAAATTACATTCTGTCCCAAGGCATTATAAATATTTATATGCATACTTTTTCTCTCTTCAATGTTTACAGCTGCCTGGTTGACATTTTCTAAGAGATAAATAGAACTCATAACATAATATTAATAACAGTAATCATTACCATTTATTGGTTACTCTGTATACTTGGTATAGCTGTTCCCCAAACCCCCAACACCCCTATCACCAAACCTGGGGCATTCCTTCAGAGGAGAAGTCTTATAACCACAAATCTTACTCCCTTCGTTAGTTTCCAGCCACCCAAGAAGCTGCAAATTCCATCCTCTGATTCCTAAAGCTAAAATGACTGCAGCTTTTCATTTTGAGTACAGCTGCCACCACCTCATCTCACTCCACCCACACCTTCCCTTGCCTCCTAGACTGCCAAGTGTCTTCAGGTCAAAAGTTAAACCACAAGTATAAACTGGTGTAATTTCCCTCCTTCAGACTCAAGTTCCCTCCACTTTCTGTCTACTTTAAGTTTCCCTCCAGTACCTTCAAATTGTTGCTTCCTTAACATTTTTCCTAGATTACATTGTTATCTGAGTGATGACTATTTCAATAGGGGCTACTCTTACGAAAAGCCAGGAGATTTTTTTGGTGATTGAGTGACTTAGTTCTCTGTTTCTAATCATGTGTTTTGAAGTCACTTAAATACCAGGTGACATTACACACTTGCTAAGAGAATAGTTCTGTAGAATATCCTGACTTTGCCAAGAATATTTCTATTGGAAAAGAAGATGTTAATGATTCTGATAAAGAGGATGACACGAAGGTTCATCCAGAGTGTTTGCTTGCTAAGTCATTTCAAACAGACCAATCAATAAATACTTTGATTCACTGGGGAAATTACTACTAGAAATAATTAAATGCATTTGGAACCAGAAGAGGAATTTGTACTACCGCTTCCCATACTAAAAATAAGAAGACTTTAAAACATTATGAGTCATACTGTCTTAGAGCACTGAGTTTATATATTATAGGTAACAATATATTGCTTTTGTGCTCATTGTTTCACTTTGTGTTTGCCAAAATCTATCATATTTTTAATACAATAAATTATTCACTTATTTCCTTTATGTCCTTCTTTGATCAAACAAATACAAAATAGGGTGATATTTTTTTACTTTGAACCAAAGCATGCTATTTTAGTATTTTTCAAGTTATTTTCTATAATTTTCAATAAATTCTATTTTTCTCTTCATTTAGTTGCCACCTAATCCTCAATATAGCAGGCCATTCATATAATGAAAGGTCTAAAAATAAGTATTTTGGTTAGCATCAGAAACATCAGACACTGAAAGGAATATATGTGGCACAAAAAATTAATAAAATAAATAGAATGATTAAAATCTAGCTTTCAGGGCTTCCCTGGTGGCGCAGTGGTTGAGAGTACGCTTACCAATGCAGGGGACACGGGTCCATGCCCCGGTCTGGGAAGATCCCACGTGCCGTGGAGCGGCTGGGCCCGTGGGCCATGGCCGCTGAGCCTGCGCGTCCGGAGCCTGTGCTCCACAATGGGAGGGGCCACAACTGTGAGAGGCACGCGTACCGCAAAAAAAAAAGAAAAAAAAAATCTAGCTTTCGGCAGGGTTTGACAATACATTGTTAGATGTTCATCCAACTCCATTATATTTTTCTTTTTCTGAGAACACAGAGAGGCTATGTTTCTTTTGTAGTTAAATCTAAGATTTTACCTGGGTTTTCCAAAAAGATATGGACAAAAATCACCTATCTGCTTTCAAACTTGGCCTTTCAAACATGCCTTATGATTCTTAAGTTCTTTCTTTACATTTCTCACCAAAATTTAGAGATATGTGTCCTTAATGACGGAGGTACTATAAGGTGAAATGTTAGTTATGAGTAACTATATGGAGAAATTTCCCACCCTCTCCCAGAACTAGAAGCCATGAACTAAATATCTGTTATGAACAATACATAAACCTCTTTATGTGAAGCCACAAAAATGGTTAATTTGTTTTCATACATGAGCCTAATGTATCCTGACCAATAGAGAAGAAATACCTTGGCAATATGCCAAATTTGGGGGAACGTGCCCTCCGAAGATTTAACTAACTTGGTTGTTTTTAATTATATCTTTTTCTTTTGAGAACCTATCTATCTTTATAAAGATCACAGTTGAGGGTTGTCATTTAGCACATGTTAACTTGGTGGATTGGTTTGCTAATTTTAGTCCATTTTCATGAATCTGCATTTCCAGGAAGAGACAGAATATCAAAACTTTTCCTGTTCTTAAGCCCTTATGTGACTAGCTGAGTTCAGTGAAGCTCAGTGCTTCTGGATTTCTGTTCTCTACAGACTTAAGCTATTTAATATAGGTTTCTTTTTTTGTTTGTTTTTTTGTGTTTTTTTTTTGCAGTACTCGGGCCTCTCACTGTTGTGGCGTCTCCCGTTGCGGGGCACAGGCTCCGGACGCGCAGGCTCAGCGGCCATGGCTCACGGGCCCAGCCGCTCCGCGGCACGTGGGATCCTCCCGGACCGGGGCATGAACCCGTGTCCCCTGCATCGGCAGGCGGACTATCAACCACTGTGCCACCAGGGAAGCCCTAGGTTGTTGTTTTGAATAACATTTCTGCATAATAAATCATCCCAAGCTTCGCTGTGTAAAAGAAAAAAAAATGCATTTGCTCTTGGCTTCTGTTGGTTAGGAATTTAGAAAGGGCAAAGAGGAAGCACCTTTTTTCTACCCCAAGATTCCTCTTCTGAGAAGGCTCAAAGCTGGAGGTGACTCAATACCTTGAGGCTGAAGTCATGTAAAGACTTTTTTATTTATTTTTATTTATTTTATTTACTTTTTAATTTACTTTATATATCTGGCATCAAAACTATGTGGACTCAAAGACTAGGACTGCCAACCACAGAACCTACTATACCTGACCTCTCCATGTGGATCAGCTTTCTCACAATATAGTCACCTTGGGTTAGACAGAAGTCTTACATGGCAGCTCAGGGCCTCAATCACTGGTGTTCTAGCAAACAAGGTGAAAAGTAGATCAACTTATATGACCTAGCCATGCACTGCCACACTTGCCACATTCTATTGGTTGCAAGCGAATCACAGCCCACTTAGAATCAAGGAAAAGGGGCATTGACCCCATCTCTGAAAGAGAGGATATCAAGAAACTTGTGACCATTTATTTAAAAACTGTCATAGTTCGGAACCCCATGGATTTCTTGAAGCATATGAATCACCCGAAATCATATGTAAAATGTTTTACATATATGTATTTTCATTTTTGAGTGGGTCTAAAATTTTCATCTTAGAAGTTGACATCAGAATAACTACAGCTCAAGTATTATTTTTGTGGCTGCCTATGTAGTTATGATACTAGTAAAACTGAGATATTTTGCTCATACCCATTTAGTACATGAAACATTTAAAGTAGTTCCCTGAAAAGATCTGCAATGGTATGGAGATATAAATGGCCACAAATTAAAATGCAAATAAATATAATGGGAAGGGGAAATTCTTCAGAGAATTTACTCATCAGAACCTAGCCAAAGATGTTAGCATGCAAGCTATATATAAAATACCTGGATTAGCTTATTTTTCCATGCTATAGCTGGCGCTTTATTGCTTTATTGTTGTTGACATAACGCAGAGACAATTTTTCTTCACAAGTCAGGACACCATACTTGACCAAAATTTTTCACCAGACTAAAATACATTTACATTTCAACAGATGTCACTAATGTTTTTGGAGATTAGGTAGTATCTCTCTTTCTATCTGATTTTTTTTTAAGTTACAAAAACACTGATAGATAACTTACATATACTGTTAACCATGGTTGCTTTGCTTTTTTAAAAACACTTTTTGACTAAGACACAGAACAAATTGGTAATAGATACTGAAGACTTCCCTGCAGCTATCATGTTCATAATCTAGCAATTTTTATTTCCTCTTGATAGGAGTAGGAAGCATGGTTGTACAGAGAGAAATAGGATATTGTGTACTTAACAAAATGGACTAGGTCTGTGAAGCCATTCACCTTCTACTCACCTCTCAAAAGACTTTTCAAGCATACTGACTTAATTCTGAAGTGCCTACACATGGGCTTGATATCAAAATTAGAAAATAAACTAATAAAGTGGTAACAGCAGTAAATATGTGCCCACATCACACTTATAAACTTAGATATATAGATATGTTTGCTTCTAATTGTTAGGATCAGGAGAGGCCTCTTAGAGAATAATGGCACTGAGCTCACAAAGGCAGGCAGTACTGCACAGATAAATATGAGATGGGGAAAGAGGGAGAGTGCAAGGATGGATGAAGGTAAGGAAGTATGCGAGACAGGCTTGTCCGGGGTACAGAGAACTGCAGGAAAGTAGTTGTAGACACAACAGATAGGTTGAGAGCATACTATTTAAGTTCTTGAATGTGGAACCACTGTCTATTTTGGCTTGGGGAATTATACTATTGAAACTGTGTGTTAAGAATATTAGCCTTGAAAGAGTCTGCATTAAAGTGAAGTGTGGGAGGAACTTGAAGCCCAGTAATGACACTAAAAACTATGAAAGCCGATTCCTTTCCAAAGATCTTAGTCAGATACTATCTCTCCAAATCACCCAAATACTAAAGTACATTTGAGTTATTTGAGAAAATATGTACAAATAGTTATTTTCCTCCCCATTCTATGAAGGAAAGAACACATCTAGTCCTTTGTTTGGTAATATCTTTTAAAGATTTGTTGTCCGTATTATATATGTATGCATGTATATATTTATTGCATTTCTGTTTATCTACATAAATTGCCAAAGAGAAGATTTAGAATTCATCCTTTTAAATAATCATCTAATCAGCAGCTTGCAAAGACGGGCTGCTGGAGTACAGTGAATTCTCACAAAATCAGAAGGGAAAAGGCAATAAAATAGTAATAGAAAATAAAATAATAAAATCAGAAACAGAAGTACTGATTAAGAGTGAGTAAACCTTAGGCTTCCCTGGTGGCGCAGTGGTAAGAGAGTCCGCCTGCCGATGCAGGGGACACGGGTTCGTGCCCCGGTCCGGGAAGATCCCACATGCCGCAGAGCGGCTAGGCCCGTGAGCCATGGCCGCTGACCCTGCGCATCCGGAGCCTGTACTCCACAACGGGAGAGGCAACAACAGTGACAGGCCCGTGTACCACAAAAAAAAA
The DNA here is from genome assembly GCF_002837175.3 of Physeter macrocephalus. Taxonomy (NCBI): domain Eukaryota; kingdom Metazoa; phylum Chordata; class Mammalia; order Artiodactyla; family Physeteridae; genus Physeter; species Physeter macrocephalus. Next base: position 41,228,218 of record NC_041233.1, read on the forward strand.
AAAAAAAAAAAAAGAGTGAGTAAACCTTAAAACCTAATGTGCTAGAAAGTGAGGCATGGATTCATATGGAAATATTAGGGTCAGTGGTAAAATATGAAAAAAATGCTCTAGAAAGCTTTGAAGGAGGCAAATAGGATTTGAGATTATACTTGTACTGAGCAATTTGACTTTGGCCCTAGAATTGAATCTTACCTCAGCCATATTAGACTGCTTTTTGCTGCTGATGACCAGTTTGAAGATCATGGCCTTTAACTCATAGTCACACTTGTAAATATGATGCTTATTTCCACGTAGTGGGGTTTTCCCACTGTACAAAGGGAGATAGAATCAAACTGTGCATAACTTAAGTGTAGCCTAACATTACATTTTCAGGCTAAAAGAATGAAGAGAAGAAAATGTTGATGGTAATCTAACGAGCTAGATATGATCACAAAGGGTGTTATTATGCAGAAATTAATTTGATCTGCTAGGTACCATTCCTAGTAAGCAAGCATGAACTAAAATTAGAAATAAAAGTAAAAATAGAAGTTGCATCTTCTCAAAAGATCCATCAGGCTATAGGGAACTGAGCTGGTAGAAAGATTCTAGACTTAGAAATAATAAATAAAAATAACAGATTTGGGTTTCTAACAAGATGTAAGATACAAGACTGAACATTTTAACGTGCTTAATTCATTTAGTCAGTAACAACTCTACAAGGTAGGTGCTATAATTAATTATCCTCATTTATAAAAGGTCTGAGGCACTTATTAGAGTTAAGAAACGTGACTGAAGTCTCACAGCTAGTAAGTATTTGTAGTAGGATCAGAATCCAGACAGTATAACACTTAACTACTGTCACCATAATTTATTGAAAATTCAAAAATTTGGGATAATGGTTTCTCAGTGGTTCATCTTGGGAATGCATTCAAGTGTTCGAATCTAACAATGAAAAATGATTTAAATCATCCAAAAATATATTTTTTAATAAGTCCCAAAGGAATACATAAATAAAGAGATGCTAATTTTATAAGTGAGAACTGATAGCCACTGGTGTGGCTGTTGTCATTTAGTTATACCTGGAATGAAATTTGACATCATATTTGAACACTTATATACTTCATCTACTTCATCAGACCCTCATTCTGAGAACTGAAATTATTTTCCAAATTTGAGGCTCAGAGAGATCAAGTTACCTACTCAAGGTCACACCACTGATTAATGACTGAACCTGTCAGCCTGCTTCCAAAGATGATGTTCTCTACTACTGTATATTATGTCACTCCTCTTAACCCATTCTAGGAGAATATTATTAATAAATGGTGATGTAGGAAACATATACATTTTAATACGCTCAAAGAATATATATAAGTGTAAGAAGGTAAACATGTGTTTCATCTTAGTAAATTGTATCAAACCTTGCCTTGTTATTTCAAATAAAAAACGACTTTGCTTGTGTTAACCTAGCACTGAACAGTGCAGAAGATAATACTCAGATGTTAAGTAAAATGTCATGTGTTAACTGTTAACAATTATGTTATCCTTTAAAATTATTAGAGAGCACATTGTAGACTCAGTAATTATTAAGGTCTTTGTCAAATCACGGGTTTTCTTAGAAATATATAGAGCTTATTTTAATGTATGTTTTCACTTAATGTTATTGAAGTGAAAAAAGTTTGGAGAATTTGTTTTCTGAATGTATAAAAATAGCTAATGATGCTTTACTTAAATAAAAATGTACAGGGATTGATATTAGGCTATCAAAGATAAGAGGTTATAGAATAATCTAGAAAATGGAGAGTAACAAGTTTACAAATTGTGTTTGTTTTCAAGTTTCTATACATATATATCATTTACACATTTTGCTCTTCTTAGAAAGAGCCTCATATATATATGTAAACAATTCAGTACTTAAATGCAGCCTTCCATTTCATCTTAGCCTCTTCTCAACACAAATGTGTGGGGAAAATCTATTTTCATATTTCTAATTCAATAAGAGCTCAATTTTTATACATGCCTCAGAGCTTACTCTGAATCTAATTCAAATACTGTCTCTTAGTAGGGGAGGATTAGAGAACAGTCTTTGCCTAAGCCACAAACTCTTTTGCAACTTAAACCCTCAAATTTAACAAAGTCAGAGAGTTTTCTAAGAAAACTAATCAGTTACTTGGAAAAGAGTGAGCTCATAAACCACTCAGTCATATCAAATTGAGGTAGGCATTTGGCAAAAAATGGCATCTTGGTGTGATGATGAGAAATGGTGACTAATTTGGTATACCATTCTGAGCCCTGGGCACCATGTATTGTATGTTTATAACATTTATTACTTTTTCATTATGAAGACTAGATGATAATTATCTTTAATATATGTAAGTATATTACATAAAATTATAATTACTTATAATGTGTAATATATTCTATTATATAAAATACATAATTACATATATGGTTTTATATAACTCTAAAGAAAAGAATGAAAATTACTGTATTCCCACCACCTCCTGGCATTTTTCTTTTTAGTTTTGTGTATGAATAAACTTTTCTTAATTATCAGTTAGTTTTAAATGCACACATAAATTTATATTAAGTTTTTAAAATACTTGTTAGTAACGCTAATTTTTTCATGTGTTTAAGTACTCTTAAAAAGCATGATATTTAATGCCATCATAATATTCTAGAAGATATTTCATCATTTCTTTATTGTTAGATTTTTTTCAACATCTTTATTGGCGTATAATTGCTCTACAACGGTGCATTAGCTTCTGCTGTATAACAAAGTGAATCAGCCATATGTATACACATATCCCCATGTCCCCTCCCACTTGGATATTTTTTGTATCCAAGAATCTTACTATAAGTACTTCTGTAACAAATAATCATGTATGTACATATTTGTATGAAATTCTGATTATTTTTAAAGATATACTGTTAGAATAGTCTTGCGTTTTTAATTATGTTTCACCTATAAGAACATTTAATATTATTTATTTTTTAATAAAAATTATCTTATTGATATTTAAAGGAAATTTAATACTTTGATTCAACTCAAAATGGATATACATTTTTCCAATTAAATTTTAAAAATTATATTTCACATTATAAAAATGTTGAGGTAGGGAGTGTTTATGATGAAAACCAATATTACCTATTATAATAGCCAACCCCCTTTCCACCCCAAGTTTAATAATTTTAATCACTTCTGGTTTTAATTACTTTAATCATTAGAGAAATATAATGGTTGCATCTAACATACTAAAATAATATACTTATTCAATTAATTTTTTTAAAATCTATGAAAGTCAGGCATCAGATTTTATAATTTGTTATGAGATGATGATTCAGTTTGCTTATATTCTCCTGGTCTCCCTTTCACATGCTCACCTTGCTTTTGGTAGTTCATTGTTATTTTTTCTTCTTTAAACAATTATGGAGATAAACAATGCATTTAAGTCTCTATTTCTTGTTCCATCCATTTTACCTGGTGCCTTGACATCTCTTTATGCAAGATGAATAGACATGCCTCTTAAATTGCCTTCCACAATTTTACCTTTAATCACTTGTACTTTTAATTGTACACTTGTACTTTTAATTCACACTTTCTCTGTGCTTTCTCTAGATTGTTGCTAAAAACTGAAAATTGAATTAATAACATTTATATTATTGTGAGTAGATAAACAGATGGATACATGAGGAAAAAAGTGTAACAAACATATAAAAGGTTGTCTAATGTCTGACACATAGATGTTGCAGATAGGGATGAGAGATGGAGAGATTGGCTGGGTCACTCAATGTCCGGCAAAATATACAATAAAAAAGACCAAATCTAAGAATTTCAATATAAGAGGGAAAAGTAAGTTATAAAGGGATGAAAATCAGACTGACACCAAATTTCTTATAAACAAAAAAGATGCTTAAAGACAATGGAATGACCTGTCTGATTTCCTGTAGAAAAAATAAAAGAAAAAAGGTGATTTTCAACCTAGAAATGCATTTCCAATTAATTTTAGGGTCATATATAGTTGTTTTCAGCCATGAAGTACTCAGAAATTTTTAATTACTATGCATCTATTCTTATACAGTTACTTAAGGATATGCTCCAAAAACAAGGGAATTAAACTAGCAAATAGGGAATAAAGTGAATAAACTAAGTTGAACAATTAACTCCCAGAGAACCTAAACATTTATCATTCTGTGAATTTCCTTCATTACTCTCAGCATTTGGATTAAACTTTTCCTTTATTACATTTTAGAATGAAAGAATCCGTTAACCCAAATAATGAGTAATTGATCCAGATTGGATCTAGAGGACAGAGGGCTCCAACAGGGGAGAAAAATGAGGGAAAAGAAATCCAAATGTTTCGACAGTCTTGTTGAGAATATGGAATCGGCACTACAGTTCAAGGAATAATGACACACTCATATTTAATGGAAGAATCTAAAGAATATTAATACCAGTGAACACTCCTGGGTGATACGGAAGTGGGAAATTACTTAAGAATGAAATTCAAATGATCAAGAGATGCATCAATAGACTGATTAGGAATAGAGTAGCTACCATAACAAGGACCAGAGTCAGCACTGTTTTAAGTTATATATAGACAAAATATCCACGTGAATTTTTATTAACAACAGAAATTGAAAACCATTAATTCTGACAAAGTAATAATATTGTGATAAAAGTTTGCTGGCAAGAAGAATAAAAGTAAAATAAAATAAAAATAAAATAAAAATATTGTGCAATCATGATGTAGTTATGTTCTCTTGACAGATCTCCCCTCTAGGTAGAAATACTCAAAAAGAGTTCTGGTTATGAGACAGGTGCTGTCCACCTGTCAAGTTGACTGGTCAGTGGAACTTGTCTTCTTTAGGGAAAGAGTATACAGAGAAGCCTATTAGGATGGGCAGCCTCCAAGAGAACACATTGATACAGGCCTTAAGAAATCTTAATTCCTCTCAGTCAATTTGTTTAATTTCTATAGAGAAACAACCACAGTTTCTTTTTGTTTTTGTTTTGTTTTTGTCTGGGTGCAAAACAAAGTGTCTGGTCAACTGGTCAGTCTCCTTATCTGGTGGTAGAAGGAAGTGTATTGGTATAGGTGTTCCACACATATTTTAAGCAATCCTTATACCAAATCCTTATACCAAATCTTACATTTGCCTCTCCAGGAGTCTGCTAGAAGAATGAGCCTCTCCTCTCATGTCCAGCTCCACAGAGATCCTTCACTGGGGCTTCCTTTCTCTGATTCATCAACATGCTTAACATGCTTCCATGTACTGTCTGTCTTCCAAAAGGCTAAAAGCTTTCACATACCAATAAACTTCTCCTTTTTCTCTACACAATTTTTTTTTTATTTAGTCTTCTTTGTAAAACTTTTCTCTCACTGTTAATTGTTTCTCAGGAGGGAAGAACAGTGAAAACCTACGCTCAGCTATCCTCAAGTACAAGTCCCAGCAAATATTAATTTGGACGGTTATATGTTGTGTATGCAGTGGTGTGAAATGGAGAATTAAAACTTTCAAATTGTTCATGATGTAGCTCAGCTATCCTCAAGTACAAGTCCCAGCAAATATTAACTTGGACGGTTATATGTTGTGTATGCAGTGGTGTGAAATGGAGAATTAAAACTTTCAAATTGTTCACATGGCAATCCTGGATAAAGCCCAAGGGATCTGGTAATATTTTCATCAGCTTAAATAAAGAACAAATATGTAATATGTTAGGCCTTTTTCTCTGTTTTCCTTTTTTTTTCACTTTACAACATTTACATTATTCTGTATGTATATACAACTACTATGGTAAAAATGCATTAATTCAGAAAATATTTATTAAACATCTACTAAGCACCAGGCACAATTCTAGGCTGCTGAGATAAAAGAGCGAACAAAATACAAAAAACCCTCCCTTTCTGGAGTTTCCATCTAGTAAAGGAGACAGACAATAAGGTGAGTATAAAAAGTATGTTATGATGAATACTAAAAATATAAAATATTTTTAATTAAAAATATTTTTAATATAAAATTTTTAAAATTTTTTAATTTTTAAAATATTTTTAATTGGTACAGCCACTATGGAAAACCCACACTGCTCTCCATAGTGGCTGTATCAATTTGCATTCCCACAAACAGTGTAAGAGGGTTCCCTTTCTCCACACCCTCTCCAGTACTTGTTACTGCCTGTCTTTTTGCCAGTTTTCCAGTAGCCATTCTAACAGGCATGAGATGATATTTCATTGTGGTTTTCATTTACATTTCCCAGATGATTAGTGATGTTGAGCTCCTTTTCATGTACCTGTTGGCCATTTGTATAGACATGGAAACAACCAAAGTGTCTGTCAGCGGATGAATGGATAGAGAATATATATATATTTAATGGAATATTATCCAGCGATAAAAAAGATGAAGATACTGCCATTTGTGGCAACATGGAAACTTGAGGGCATTATGCTAAGTGAAATAAGACAAACAGAGGAAGACAAATACTGTATAATCTCACTTATGTGTGGAATCTAAAAATCCCAAACTCTTAGAAACAGAGTTTAGATTGGAGGTTGCCAGGGGCAGGGGTTGAAAAAATGGGTGAAGGTGGTGAAAGGATACAGACTTCCAGTTATAAGATGAATAAATTCTGGGGATCTAATGTGCAACATGATGACTATAGACCACAATACCATATGTATACTTGAAAATATTTAACACATTTGCACAGTACATTGTGTTAAGCAACTTACCTGGATCATCTAATTCAGCCCTCTGAAATAGGTATTACTGTATTAACCACATTTTATAGATAAGAAAAGTGAGATATAGAGATTATAAATTGGTTACATAAGAGTTAGAGATGGGATTAAAGTCCAGGCTGCACAGCCTACAGTCCACACTTTAACATGCTATATTTATATTTCCTAATGTTTTCTGGAGGACTCAGATCGGGCTTTACAGAAGAGGGGACATTTTAGCTAATTATGAAGTGACAATCTGGTGGATTACAGAAGGACTTCTAGGTAAAGAGAAGGTGAGTTGCAAAGATGCAACATTCAAAATTTCAGTGTGTGTATCATAATTTATAAATGCTTAGAGAGCAATAACATACAATTAGAGAGAGGGCTTACATGAAGCATAGCTTCAGTGGTAGTCAGGAGACTGTCTAATTATACAGAAAACATTTTGCCTTCCCATATTAACCTGTTTTTTCCAGATGGCCTCAAGCTAACCTACATTAAAGTGAAAGAAAAAGAACAGGCAACAAATAAAAGAAAATGACCTTCCAGTGGCTAAACTATGCCTAAAGGCAATCTTTGACTTGAGTCTTTGAACATGGAAATGATTAAAGCAAACTGACCACGAAGTCAACTTAGATTTGAGGAGCTTGTCTTTACAAATAAAACAATTGCCCCCACCCCCTGCCTATTATGTGATTACTTAGTTCCTAAATCAATTCACAGGCCCCCAAACTTATTCCAGCAGAAAAACCATATACAGAAGTTTGCAGTCTACAGTAAAGGCCTGTTCTCAAATGATATCACATGTGACTATGAGAAATAGAAAAATAATAATAATTGCCTGCCCCAAAGCTAAAACCAGGTACACAGAGCAGTGTTGCCAGATTAAAAAATGCAGATTTCCCAATTTAATCTGAAATTCAAATTCAACTGAGCACCCTGTATTTTATCTGGCAACTCAATCACAGAGGTCAGTGGGGAAAGGGAGTTTATCCCAGAGAGAAAGCCAGCAGCTGCCACATGTATAAATCAAGGTCTATGGCCAGAGCATAAAAAATACTCAGTTCCTACCCAAGAATATTTAATAATTGCTATACACAAAGACTGTTTTATATTTGCCTTCCTTCCTTTTAGGATTATGAGTTTTTCTCAGTTTTCATGTTCTGACTCAATCATTATTTACTAACTATGAGCATAAAGGATGAACTTGTCTTTTTATTTCTAGATGGTCAATTCATGAAGGGCCATATCCTGACCTAATGAAGCAAATGACACATTCTCCCCAAATCCTAGGCTTTGAGTGATACATAATAACTGATGGAATTTATGGTTGTCTCCATTAGGAATAGGGTGTGAGTGGTCGGTAGTGAGAGAAAATGCTTGTGTACAGTTGATGATCAATGAGGAGTCTCCATTTTACATATATTTACTTAAAAAAAAAACTTCTTAGTGGGCATGTGAGCTCTTAGATAAAGACTTTCTCAGCCTCCTTTACAGATAGGTGACTCTGTGACCTAGTTGTATCCAATGGAATATGTTCAGAAGTTATGTGTGCAATATCCAGATTATGTCCTCTAAAGAAAAGAACCATGTTCTTCTTTCCATTTATCCCCCCCTTTTGACTGGAAGGCTGATTTGAAGGTAGAAGGTGAAACAGTCTTATTGGAACACAAAATAAAAGTAGCATATTGAGAATGTGAGAGCAAGTAGATAGGAGTAGAAGTTTTTGATGATAATGGAGCTGCCTTCCCCTAAATTTTACGTATAAAAAAATAAATATCTATCTTGTCGAAACTACTTTTGTTTGGGTACTCTTTAATACAGAAGCTAAAGCAAAAGCTTAATACAGGGAAAAAATATATATGTATATACATACATATTTAGGGGTTGAAATGTTAATACAGAATGTGAGGAATTTGGGATAAACTATAAGACCTGCCATGTATGTATTGAATTTGAGGTTTTTACAGGAGATTTGGGTGGTGAGATTTTTGTCAATTTGCATATGATCCTGAAGTAATAAAAAAAGAGAAAAAGGTAAACATCAGCCCAATAGCTTACATACAAATTTAAAATGTGGTACAGAGAACTTAGCAAAAAGGAAAACAATAAGAACAAACATATGTTGCAAATATGAAAATGTTAACATTCTGATAATAATTGTTGTAGAAATCAGTAAAAAGAAACCCAACATGAGAGCCCAGTAGATACATAGAGTAAGGAACATACTATTTCCCAAGAGAAAGACGACAAATAAGGGATGGCATGAATAATAATAGTAATAACTGTAATAATATAAAAATAAAAATTACTAAAATAACAATCATCCTCTGAGATCAAAATATGTAACTAAACTTTGCTATGCACATTATTTACCAGCATTATGTTGTAATCCTAACAACCCTACGAAATAGATGTGATTACTTCCCATATATCTAATACTGAATTTCAAGACTAGAGTGATCATGTCCAAGGTCACAGAGTTAATATACGACCAAGCCAAGATTCAACACCACTTTTTTTTTTTTTTTTTTTTGCAGTACGCGGGCCTCTCACTGTTGTGGCCTCTCCCGTTGCAGAGCGCAGGCTCCGGACACGCAAGCTCAGCGGCCATGGCTCACAGGCCCAGCCGCTCCGCGGCATGTGGGATCCTCCCAGACCGGGTCACGAACCCGTGTCCCCTTCATCGGCAGGAGGACTCTCAACCACTGCGCCACCAGGGAAGCCCTCAACCCCACTTCTGTCAGACTCCAGAGCTTATGCTACTTTTTACTCACTGAACTCTAAGAAAAAGAGGCTCATTAATAACTGGAAAAATTCAAATTAATGCAATTTATTAGACTTTAAAATAAATACTACCAATAATACATAATGCTGATAAGGGTGTTACAGGACAGCTACCCTAATTACTCATGGCTATTTTAAATTAGTACCATCAATTTGGGAGAAATTGGCCATAATAAATCTTAAATTATTTTAGTGGCAAGTATTTTGAAGAAGCAGTTCTTTAACAAAAAATTAAAATTAAATAAAATCTTTAAAGATGTTGAATCAATGAAATTTATGCATTAAATAAATTAATCATGATGAGCAACTAAATAGCATCTGTTTAGCAACTTCTCATGCAAGTAAAACAAGTTCACACCAAATAACAATGACAATGAGAAAAAAGAAATTTCTCATTAACATCAAAAGCTCAGACTGACAAAAATGAATAGTCAGATTAAATGTCAAGAAAGAGTGGAGAAAAACCTATTATAACTTGGGGAAAGTTAACTGAGAATTTTATATGCATCTTATTTCCTAATCACATGTGAAATCAATAAAAGGCATTCTTAGCTGTCAAAGGGCTGAAATTATATAATACCAATTTCTCACTGATTTTATGTTTTAAAAATCTCTAAGTGGATACTCCTATTATAAAATATAAAAGAATGTTTTTTCTCTGCTGAAAATGGCACAGAAACTTTTTGACACTCACTTTAAAATTTTAAAATTATATCAATAGTAAAAGGTAATCGAAATAACTGGTTTACAAAAAAAGTCAACTCTTTCTAATTTGAAAATTTTTAAAGTAATCAGCAGAAGATCTATATACAAATATTGAAGGACAACAGATTATCAGGAAAAAATATAAGACAAAGAACACATGACAAAATATTGTTTCAGTAAAAATAATTTTTCTCAAATTTCCCCTGTTCACAAAAACAGCATTTAGTGATAGATTCCACTCTTTTAAGTGTATATTAATCCACTCTATCTGCAAATTCAACATTTCATAGTTCTAAGAAGAAATAAGGAGAAAACAGAAGGTAAAATAGTAGTTGACAGGAAAAAAAGGGAAACAACAACAAAAAAATCATGAAATTGAAGAAATATGGGGTGGGGGGGGACTGGTTCTAGGAACACCTCAGATACCAAAATCTCAGACACTCAAGTCCTTTATATAAAATGGCATAGTATTTGCATATAACCTACCTACATCCCCCTTTATACTTTAAATTACTTCTAGATTACCTGTAATACCTAATACAATGTAAATGCTATGTAAATAGCTATAAATGCAATGTAAATGTTATAAAAATAGTTGCCAATGTGTGGCAAATTCAAGTATGCTTTTTGGAACTTTCTGGAAATTTTTTTCAAATATTTTAAATCTGTGGTTGTTGAATCTGTGGATGTGGAATCTGCAGATACAGGGAGCCACCTGTATATAGAATGACCACAGAGAAAAACTGCAACTAGTTTGGGAGGGAATGTAGGAGAATATATAAATTGTAAAAAAATGAGCAAAAGGAAATCAAACTTAACAAACATTAAAATTGTGATAGAGAAAATGACAGACATAAATGAGACAAGTAAAATTCAATATATAAATAGCAGAGTCCTTTAAAACTAAAATATGAAAGAAAACTTAAATAACTAAAAGAAAGATATAAGCCAAGAAATAAGCTTCTGAATTAAAAGAACACCTAAATGTACATGTTGCAAGAGCACAATATACCTCAGGAATTATCCAAACAGAACATAAGCCAATAAAGTTACTAAACTTCAAAAGATAAATAACTGTTTTTGCACATGTAAAAACACCAAGTTATTTACACGGGGTCTCAGATTTATACAAGGCAACATTCAACACCGGAAAACAGTCAAAACGATACCTATGAAATCATCAAGGAAAGAAACTGAGGCCAACAAGCTTATACACACCCAACTCTTTTTCAAATAAGTCAGTAATATTTTACTATATATAATAACACTGAGAATATTATTACCACATGTTCTTCTTAAATGATCTGCTGGAAGAGATTCACCTAACTGAAAGATGACTAGAAAATGTACAGTTAAAGGATTAGGAGTGAGCCATGAATATGTTTGATGGTAGAACTAAGACCAAAACAAATGTGAGAGCTATATAAAAAAAATAAACTCTTATCATAGAAAAGACATTGACCACCTATTTTGAAAGGCCAAAGGGAAAGCTGGAAGATTGTGTGGCAAGGCTGATTTTCTCATCTTTAATGGTTAAGAATCAAAAGATTTCTTCATAACTGATAAGTCAAGTAATAGAGTAGTAAATATAAAGAGTTACTCTCCGAAAAACAGAGTTTTAAGAAGATAAAGAATTCAAATTATAATTATAAACTTCTCAGGGTCTCACAAGCCTAAAATCAAGGTATTGGCTGGGGCTACTATTTTATCTGAGACTCAAGGTCCTCATTCAAACTCACTGGTGTTGGCAGATTTCATTTCCTTATGGAATATGACCAAGGGTTCTATTCTATTTCTGGTTGTCAGCTCTCAATTTCTAGAAGCCACCCAGATTTTCTTGCCATGTGGCTTTCATAGGCAGTTCACAATATGGCAATTCATTCTTCCAGGCCAGCAGGGGAGTGTCACCTGATTAGGCGGGGCCCACCCAGGATGTTCCCTCTTTTAATTAACTCAAAGTCAAACTGATCAGGAATCTTAATTACATCTGCAAACCATCACCCTATAATATAAAATGATCATATGAATGATAGTCAATCATATTCACATATTCTGCCCACCCTCAAGGAGAGGGGAATATATAAGGGACTAAGTCACTGTAAGTCATTTTAGAATTCCACTTATCACAAAAGTATTTTAATTGAAAAAAATCAAATTTATTTTCTATATTTCTGAGTATATACATAAGACATCTTTCACAATAATCCAATAACACTGAAGGATTTTTTTTTTCTATATACTCTTTTACACATGAATGTATATCCTAGTAAAATTTAAAAAATGGTGTTAAATAAATTGCTTATTAAGTGAATTTGAAATAGTAGTTTCAACCACTGTTTCAGTGCTCCCAGAGACAGCTTATAATTTGAATTTGTTTTGAACATATCATGTATTTCAGTTTTTGAACTTGTTTAACATCATTGATAATCATGACTAAGGTTGCCTCAAGTTAATTCTGAATTCCCTACCTACTCATATCCCCATCACAAGCCCCAATTGGAATGATAAACAACAATAGACACAGATTTAATAGAAACCATATGATTCATATAGAGAAGTTAAAGATGTTTTGTGAAGTGGGAGTTGGGACCATATTAAATTAATTTTATACATTAAAGTTGGAATACACCTCTAGAATAATTGTTTAATGCAATTTTTTTCTTTTTTTTTTTTTTTTTTTTTTGGTATGCAGCCCTCTCACTGTTGTGGCCTCTCCCATTGCGGAGCACAGGCTCCGGACGTGCAGGCTCAGCGGCCATGGCTCACGGGCCCAGCCGCTCCGCGGCATATGGGATCCTCCCCAACCGGGGCATGAACCCCCATCCCCTGCATCGGCAGGTGGACTCTCAACCACTGCACCACCAGGGAAGCCCGTTTAATGCAATTATTAATAAATAACCATTAATTTTGTTGCCTGTGCACATATTTTTCTGAGGTGATTGGTAATTTGATTCATCTTGTATATTGATCTTTTCTTTTCCTCAATTATCCCTATAGTTACAGACACATACACTCTTCAGTTCTTTCTACTTAATAGTTCTCTACTGAATCGTAACTAAAGGAGGATCTGTATCTTTGTTACAAATAATGTTACAAGGTCCCTTGGCAATATATTTGTATAAAAAAAGGGATTTCATTAGAGAGAGCATATTTAACTAAATGGTAATTTTCTATCTATCCACATTGTTGAATATCTAATTATTATTTGTTTAACCGTTTATTGCTTTTTTCATAATGGTTAGTATAAAAGAATTTAATGCTGAGAGGGACTTCAACATCATTTGATATATGCTTTTCTCTAGGGAGAAATTTTCTACAAAGCACTCCTGACCAAGCACCATTTAATTTAATTTAATTCCATCAGTGATGGATAAAACATAATTCTCAATGCAGCATTTCTATCACTGAACTCCTACAATTATTCAAAAAATATTTCCCATCTTAGTTGAAATCTTGCACATTGTATCTGGCTCAACCTTCTGGAGGAAGAAAAATGCATATGCTACACTCAGTCCTACATGTTCAAAAACAATTTTCACTCCCAAGGCTCATTTTCTCATGGTTTACTCCTTTTGGTTCTTTCAAACACTCAGTTGTCTCATTCCCTGTCAGCTCACTTTGTCCCAGTAAGGGGCAGGAAAAACAATCGAGCTTAAAGGCTGCCAAATTGGTAGCATCAAAGCCAACTGATAAAGGCCATCATGAGAATGAGCACCCCTATTTCTAAGCAAAGGATATTTTTATGCAGTGATTCCAATCCGTAGGATTTGGGCTCATTGAGCACTTGACTTATTGACACTATTCTTAAATGAGAAACATTCTTGAAGTGTACCTAACAGGTTACCCACAGGAAAGTCCTCCACAGTTCCTTTTATAGACACATTAGTGTCCCTTTTGATCACTTGCTTTCTCCAGTGCACAAGAGGCTCTTAATCATCTCCTAGCCCTTTCCTTGAGTTGTTGCAAGTTGAACTACATTGGCTCACTCATCCGTTAGTAATAGGCAGCCTTGTTCTCCGTATTTTGACAGCTTTTCTCAATACCGTTTGGATTGTGATAAATATTACTTAATGCCTGTCATAATATTTTATATTAATTAATTAAGCATATTGCATTAATACACATAAACATTTTCCTTACAATATTTTTCACCTTATACAATTTATATATTTAAAATGTAACCAAACTATAAAATAAATATTTAATTTACTATAAAATAAATATTTATTATAATAAATTTCATCTAAACCAGTACTACCAGCTTAGACCCCTCAATATTAGTTTTGGATTCAAATATTGGGTTCAACGCCATCACTACGATGGCCATGGAAAAATTAATTCTATAAAATGTTGATTAAGAATATGCACCATGGGCTTCCCTGGTGGCGCAGTGGTTGCGCGTCTGCCTGCCGATGCAGGGGAACCGGGTTCGCGCCCCAGTCCGGGAGGATCCCACATGCCGCGGAGCGGCTGGGCCCGTGAGCCATGGCCGCTGAGCCTGCGCGTCCGGAGCCTGTGCTCCGCAACGGGAGAGGCCACAACAGAGGGAGGCCCGCATACCACAAAAAAAAAAAAAAAAAAAAGAATATGCACCATTTGTGTTAATATGAAGATTAAAGATAGCATGAGTAAAAATGCCTAATACAGTACCTTGATTGAGGTTGAGTATTCAATATATGATAGTTATCTGCATGTTCCTGTTTGTCACCAAGTGTCCTCCTCCTCTTTCTCTTCCTCTTCTTCTTCTTTGTCATCTTCTTCTGTTTCTACTTGTTAAAATTTTCACTGTCCAATTTTAAATTATTTTAGTTTTCTTAAATATGAATGTAGTTCTTTGATTTTTGTCTGTTCAAATTCATTTTGTGTTTGACCATCTATTTTAAAGTAGTGATGTCATACTGAAGTGTTAATTATATTTAACAAAATGTGAATTTTTCAATTTTGAGTTACTGATAGATTTGATAGGCATGTTTTTGTGTTTTCATCAAAGTCAGTCATAAAGGTGTTGACTATTCTAGCACTAGTGACAGAATGCTATATCTCTCAGAGCTCACATCTTTCCTAATGCTACTTAAATGGCACTAAATGTCTGTCACATATGGCTCCTAAGTATCCTGTTATTATCATTTTGGTGTTATTTATTATTCTGCATTGTACTTGCTGATTTGACTATTTTCTCCAAAAAGGGAGTATGAACCTTGAAGTCAAAGAACACATCTTGTTCACAATTCTATCCCCTTTGTCTAGCTCACACAAAGTAGGCTATCAACATAATCATTTATTATTCCTATTTTACTCTTTTCAAATTGATGTTGATCCACTGACCAACTTTTTTAATCAGAAAATAATTTCCAATTTGATACCAAAATTATCCAAAGTTTGCATACCTCACTGTTTTGCTTTATGTTCAACATGTCAAAGTACAAAAAGGTATTATTTTCCCTTTTTGTCATTACTGGACTTCTGGAAATAATCCCATAGCTACTAACACTGATGCTCCTGACTCCTTGCTTGTCTGGTTCTTTTAAGGCAGCTAGGTTATAATCCCTGTTTATTTAAGTATCTAGTGTAGCATTCAAAAAAAAGAATTCATAATCTAGAAATAATGAAATATAGGAAACAGTAAATTTTAGAAAGCATCTTATTTGTGATTTCAAAACAGGCTGAAGAGAAGGGATGATAAGGAACTGAGTAAAAAAATAAAGTAATATAAAACCCATTAACATAACTAAATCAGGCAATTTCATTAGGAAGAAAATGTGATAATGATCAGTACAGAAAATAAATTGAAAAGAATAGAGGATAATCTAAAAAAGCTCTATAATGTTTAACATGAAGTAATAAAGATATAAAAATGAGGAGACTGGGCTTCCCTGGTGGCGCAGTGGTAGAGTCTGCCTGCTGATGCAGGGGACACGGGTTCGTGCCCCGGTCCAGGAAGATCCCACATGCCGCGGAGCAGCTAGGCCCGTGAGCCATGGCCGCTGAGCCTGTGCGTCCGGAGCCTGTGCTCCGCAACGGGAGAGGCCACAACAGTGAGAGGCCTGCGTACCGCAAAAAAAAAAAAAAAAAAAAAATGAGGAGACTGAAAATCATGGATACAGACAATAGAAAAGAGATCCCCGTCTCCAGATAAGTTCTATATATGAAAATGGAACAAGAGCAATAATCAAAGATGCAAGAGAATAAAATATTATGACTAGAAGAAAATAAATTCCAAATCAGAGTTCAATCCAAAATTAATTCTACATGGAGTAACAAAGAATGTTAGAACACCTTAAAATCAAAAAGAAAATAAGCATAATAGTTTTCAGCTTTCTACATGGGAAACCATTTTCTAAGTATAAAAGGAACATAAGAATTTTTTTTTAAATAGTAGGTAAAACCAGATATAGTATCATGTGAGAGTATTAACATTAATGATTACCACTCAGTAAATTAATTATAATCAATTGGTGAGCTCTATGTAGTCTTTAATCCTCTCATTAATGCCAATTAAGAATCCTAATGCCCTTTCTCACTTTGAGAACTCTTTAATGGCTGACCATTCTGAGTGCTTTATATATTTTCTCTAAATTCTACTTAAAATATGAACTTTTGTTCATTAGTTAATTTCTCTCTTCTTTTATGCTGTTATAGGGAAAACAGTATAAGCCGTATGGCATCATCAACATTGCGCTCAGAAATAGCTCAGTGAACAAATTTATTAGGTACTTTTCTTACTTTCTACATCACAAGTGACAATGCCCTCCACTACTTAATGAGTCTCCCCTTTTCCCCTAAATTCAACAGTCATTTCCCACTTTCCTCAAACTCTTAAAAACAGCCTCCATAAGGTCCAATATGCTTCCAACAATACCTGGTCCAACAATCAACACTACATATTTTAAGTTTTGTTTTGGCAGCAAGTTGCTTCCAGGCACCAAATTCTGTTCTATTTATTAGTGCAAAACAAATCACCCCGAAGTTTAGCGTCATAAGGCAATAAGTATTTTTTTATGCTCAAGGCTCTGTGGCTCAAGAATTTAGACAGAGCACAGAGGGGATGTCTTGTCTCTGCTCCATGATGTCTGGAGACTCAGCTGAAAAGACTCAACCAGCCCAGAGCAGGTTGACCAGCTTAGGGCTGGAATCATATGTTAGCTTCTTCACTTACATGTAAGGCATCTGTGCTGAAATGACACAAATGTTGGGCTCAGTTGGGACTTGGCCAAAGCACCTATATAAGTAGTCTCTCCTGTATGTGTTTTGGAATTCCACACAGCATGGCAGTATCAGGGCAGTCCAACTTCTTTATGGAGGTTAAAGGCTCTGAGAACCAGTGTTCCAGCAAACAAAGTGGAAACTTCCTGGCATTTTATTATCTACCTACCCTTGGAAAACACAGCATCACTTTTGCCATTCTCTATTTCAGCAGTCACAAACCAGGCCAGATTGAAGAGTAGAGTTATAAATCCCTACCACTGAGGGGCAGGAATATAAAAGAATTTGCAGGCATATTTTAAAATCACCAGACATATAATAATATTAAAATCCCTGATTACTTATATAGTGAAGTACTTTTCAAATGTGCACTGCCATTTGGAGTTCTTCTTTTGTAAAATGTCTATTCATGTTTCACCTATTTTTGTTGGTCATCTGCCATTTTGTTATGATTTATTTATTTGAAAATTCAGTCTAACTCCTTACTATCCATTTAGGTCTTACAATATATGTATATTTTAATTTATTTATTCAGACTACTTTGGTTATTTTTATAAAAAGTTTGCTCCACATAAATTTAGTCAACCATTACTCAAGGCAAGGGTTCCTGCTTTGTTCTTTGGAAGAATTTAGGGTCTTCTTTTTTATAATATTTAATAGTCTGCAATTTCATGATTTTTTTGTCATGGAAAATTGATGGGCACGTTTATTCTGAACACTCATGCACTTCAGTTTTTGTAATTCTTATGTATTTTTGTTTTGATTTTTCCTTCTATTTGCTCTGCTTTTTAAAATAAAACATTTATTAAGATTACACTGGACCCTTTGAATTGATCTTTCACTCATATTTCTCTCTTTCTCATGATTTTCAATAGTTTGTCAAAATTATTTTTCAAAAAATCTAATAAAATATCTTTTCAGCCATTTATTTTTAATTCTGGAGGAATTCTTCCATGTTTTCTGTTTTTGTTTTTTTTTTCATAATAGCCAATTCTTGCTTTATGGATTGAACATACAGTTCAATTGAACATATAGTTCTACTGATACAATTTTTTTCTTCTTTTCAGGGGCAAAAAAATGTGTTTGACAACTCTGAGTTCAGCATGGGGCTTTTCACTGAGTGAGCTTTGCTACTGATGAGGAATACCAAATGCCAAAATTAGAAGCCTTTGTACTTCTTACCCGGCTCCCCCCACCAGTCATGCAGAAATTCTAGAGGACAAGTATATATATAAATTCTTTCAGATCTATGATATATGGTCATTAAGTTAATCCCAATATTTGCAGCCCCAGGTTTCATTCTTATTCCACTTAGTGTCTGGCTAGTCTGAGCACCAAGAGACTGAGTTTTTGCCACAGTGACTTGCCCTTTCTTGATTATATCCTATTCTTCACATACTCTAGGATAAGCATTTCTCTGATCTACTATATTGGTTACCATTACTCTTCTTTCTGCCCATGAGAAATTTATTGAAATCTTGCTTATTGATGCTTGCCTTCCATTCGTTCTCTTCTTAATTGAAGATTTATACAATTTTTATGTCTTTATTCTCATTTTAGTGGAATCTTGGTAGAGAGGCATAGGTATTTATTCAGTCTTCACTCTATACTAGGAAAGTCAAAGTACTTTTTAACTGAGGACCCAAGATCCCCTGGGAAAAACTGGGAAAAGGGTAGTCTCTAGTTGCTGCTTTATAAAATCTGGACAATAGATGTTAGATAAAATATATGAGTTACATGTTGAAATATAGGATTGGTATGTATAAATTTTTGAGAACAGTGCAGAGTGCTATAGCTTCTTTTCTATTATAATACATTCAACCCTAGTAATCATATCACATCTATTTATAGAGGCAGTTTTGTTATGAAAGTATTGACTTAATCCTAATCAACTTTTATAGTTGAGATACAATGTAATTTAACAGAAAAGAATTAAGTTTGTACCGGATATATCATACCTGAAAACTTGTGAATTCATTCTGTTAATGGAATCCATGCATGCAACAGAAGCTGAACAATAAATACCTCTGAACTATTTTAGAGCCTACATACCCATGATTAACTGATGGCTAAAATGAGGATATAAATCCGCTGTGTCATTTCTTTACCATGAGAAATAAATGATAGAAGTAAAGCATTGTATTTTGTCAACTTGTCACTGAGGAGGGCACTGAGCCTGAATAAGTGTGATAGGGGAGGAATGAACTGATTTGGGCTAGTAAGGAGATGTGGTTGTAAGAGAAATTTACATACTTAATTAGTATGCAGGCAGGTATGGAACGCAAAAAGAGTTCAGATAAAATTAGTGGCTTAAAAAATTCTGAGAGCAGAAAAAGCCATTAACCATTTAGCTCAAAAACAAAATAAACACATGCTGCAACCTTTCTTATCTACCAAGATAGGAGGAAACAAATGATGTGCTAGGAATAGGAAAATATAAGAAACCATTTTCTCAACTAATAGAAATGAAATATTTTGATATACCAAATACTCCTAGAACTTATCATAAAGAAAATAAATTCACTTTCTTCAGAAATAAGCTCTTGGGACCAAATCAATACAATTTCACACCATTGAGTATTTAAAATATGTGGCTTTCCTGAGATTTGACTTTAATCTTGAATGTATCATTGATTGCTACAATGTGATGTGGGCCATAACACAGGTTTTACAATATACCCTGAAATTTCTGCAAATTCCAGTAGCAGCAAGAATATTTATACACATATAAATAAATTTCAAGAAATCAAAGGAGGGCCATAAAATAAGTAAATACATATAAAATGTTGATTTCAGAGAAAAGAAAGATTACTTTTGCTGAGGGATATCAATAGTCAGAACATTTTAGTTTCAGGCCAGAACAAAACAAATAAAACAAAAACTCAAATGGCCATAAGCTAAAATGTAAAGCATTGATTCTTATAACTGAAGCACATCAGACTACATAATGACGTGGATAAGAGCATATATTCTTGAGTTAGGTTATTTACTAGCTATGTTACTTTGGGTAAGTCACCTAACTACTCTTTACCTCATTTCCTTATATATAAAATTGTATATTAATTATAATTTCCTCATAGAGTCCTTGTGAATATTATATGCATTAGTCTTATGAAGCACATCGAATAGTGCCTAGCACATTGTATTTGCCATATGAATGTCATTTATTATTAACAGTATTATTAAAAATCTAGATTATTATTATTATTAAAAATCTAGATTTAAAGCTAGTTTCAGGCTCAAGTTATTCTAGGTTGTAAGAAACTTCTCGTTATAATTTTGTTCTACTTTCCTTTATATTGTGTACATTTCTTGGAGGCTTCCTTGAAGAAATGTACCCTAGGCAAGAAGGCCACCAGCAGCAGTGAGCTTACATACTAGTAGTATAGCTACTTCTGCCGAAAAAATAACATTTGTTTCATCCAATAATTTCAACAAATTTCTGGTTGAGTTTCTCATTAGATTAGCATGGAACATGAGCACATTACAAAATAAACCATGGTTAATGGGGTAATGTCCTCTTTTGGACAGGCCTGAGACATACTCTGAGTACTACAAGTGATGACTGGGTCAACCCCTCTCAGATCATGTGAACTAGAAGACGAAGAAATAGGTAGATCCCCAAAGGACAATTGGAATGCCACTACAGAAGAAAACAAAAACACACTGAGTGTTCTATAATCACAAATATCCGTGTTATAAGAAATCAATGCAGATAAAGAATTAGGTAAGATCATTGATTTACTAACAATCATGGAATTTAGTTATGTTTCTCTGCAACAAATTCATTGTGATGCTGTGATGGGGATCAACAAGCTACATTTTCTAGACTCCTTTGAATGGCATTCCTATTGGATTCCACTATTGGGAGGTACTAGAGAAACACTGGAAGGCAAGGAGCAGTTGTTTGCCCTAGGAACAGTACTTGATTTCAGCTTAACTGCTTTTTTCAGCATCCCCTGAACCAGCATTACAGCACCAACTTAGAAGCAGCAGTTGGAACATATCCTTTACTCAGGGGTGTGAGCCCCAGTTCAGCAAAGCTATTCCTCTGAACTTATAAATTTTGATAGCCCCAACCTCTTCTCTTTGTCCACTTAAGCCTCTGGGGCAGGATACTTGTGGGGGAGGGGTGGGCAGAAGGGAACAGATAGCTACATCTTACTTTCTTTGTTTGCCACAGTGTTATTACTTTTGTTGTCTGTCCCCTATGTAGTCACTTTCTATTTTAATAAGTAGTCTAGTGTTAATAGTATATGTGAAATTAAATTTTTTTGTGATATAGCCATGACCCACCAATAACAGACCTTTTCCTACATATTTGGTAATATATATCTTGCCTGAGTGCCTCCATTTTTGCTGCCCAAATAAGTCTTTTACCTCTATAATATCCAGTATTGACCTTGTCCCATCATTTCTCCTGATATCCAAGGTGAATTCTTTGTCTTTTCCACTTCAGACTATGAAGTCATATAGGTCTGTATAAGATTTCAGTGCCACAATGTATTCTCTGTGTGAACCTAGGCAATTTATTAATCTATAGATATGTTTCTTGAGATACAATTCAGAGATAATAATATTGACCTCACAGGGTTGTTTAGAGGATTAAAAGGAATACAATATGAACATCTAGCATAGAGAATTTCCCTGGGTATGCATTTAACAATGTCAGTTTATTTTCTCATTCAATGGGAAAACTAACCATGTAGCTAAACTAATAAAGTTGGATAACAAAACAAAAATATATAAACAAGAGAAAATATCTTCAGAAATCATTATAAAGTAACACCACAGACATTAAAATAATATCAAGAGTCCAGATGAATTGAGTTTTTCTTGACAATAAGGATTGTAAGTTTTCTTTTATGTTGTGGTTAATGCAAGAAGCATCAGTAAGGAGAGTCCCATGGCTAGAAATGGGTGATATTGAAACTGAGCAGAACCCTGCATGGCCTTTCTGGAAACATACCCCCACTCCCCTCCATGTCTCCCCTCTCTTGTTCGTAGAAAAGCTTTGGCCTTCTGAGTTCCAAGTAACAAATTTAATCAGAGAAGTGAGAAAATGCAAAAACAAAGAAAAACAGTCAAGCAAGACAAACTAATAATAGTTTAGCATTAAAACAAAGTCAAGGACTTTTAGTTCCTCTTCAAGGTCTATAGATAATATCTTGAGGCATATCCTTGAGTTGTTCTGCAGATAGTAAATTCCCCACCAGGTAGAAGAAGTTAACTGCATGCTGACCACCAGCACATAGACCCCAGACTGGTTGGAGCCAGCAAACTAATAACTGAGATTCCAGAAACATCACCCTGTTACCTCATCATAAACCAATCAGAGAATTGTGCACAAGCTGATCACACACCTTGCAACTCTCTCCCTCACACTGTCTTTTCTTTTTTTAAAAAATAAATTTATTTATTTATTTTTGGCCGCATTGGGTCTTCACTGCTGTATGCGGGCTTTCTGTAGTTGCAGTGAGCGGGGGCTACTCTTCGTTTCGGTGCGCAAGCTTATCATTGAGGTGGCATCTCTTGTTGCAGAGCACAGGCTCTAGGCGTGTGGGCTTCAGTAGTTGTGGCTTGCGGGCTCTAGAGAGCAAGCTCAGTAGTTGTGGCGCACGGGCTTAGCTTCTCTGTGGCATGTGCGATCTTCCCTGACCAGGACTCGAACCCATGTCCCCTGCACTGGCAGGCAGATTCTTAACTACTGTACCACCAGGGAAGACCCGCTCACACTGTCTTTAAAAACCCTTCCCTGAAAGCCATCAGGGAGTTCAGATCTTTTGAGCATGGGCTGCTGTTCTGCTAACTTGGCACCCTGCAATAAACGCTGTACTTTCCTTCACCACAGCCAGATGTCAGTAGATTGACTGCTTCAAGTCAGATGAAGCAACCCAAGTTAGGTTAGGACACCATATTAGTGGCATTTATGTTTGAACCAATTTGAACTGCTTATAAGAACAAGTAGTACTCACCTCTTCCCAAACCTGCATTCAATGATGTCATGTTCTAAAACTGGACATGCTGGAAGTATTTAACACCCAGAAATTAGGAAGCTAAAAATATGTCATTTTTTTTCTCAGAGAACCAGTTGTTGAATATTTACTAAAACACCACTAGAAAATTGTCCTTAAAAATGCTCAGTTTGGGGCTTCCCTGGTGGCGCAGTGGTTGAGAGTCCACCTGCTGATGCAGGGGACGCGGGTTCGTGCCCCGGTCCGGGAAGATCCCATATGCCACGGAGCGGCTGGGCCTGTGAGCCATGGCCGCTGAGTCTGCACGTCTGGAGCCTGTGCTCCGCAGAGGGAGAGGCCACAAGAGTGAGAGTCCCGTGTACCACAAAAAAAAAAAAAAAAAAAATGCTCAGTAAATCTAGTATTAATTACTAGAGAAGATTTTTTTCTAGAATGGGTTATTCAAAGTACAATGCTAGATGAAGAAACAATAATCACTAGGTATCAGTTTAAGTTCTTTAAGTCAGACTGGTATCAGGATCCTCTAATAATACAGTAAATACCCACTAATGTCACAGTTTACTATTTGGCAATGTAGCTTATTATATTCTTTAGGACAAGAAGGAGTAACACGGACCAGGTCATGGAATAATTTCATAAATTATTATATGATTGGCAGATATACTCATAAATTACTAATAAATAACAAAGTTTTAACCTGAAAAACTCATTTTTGTCCACGTTCTGGTAATATTTCATCTGTGACTTGATTTATTCACCTGCCAAACAGATATGTGGAATGACACAGAACTTTGAGTACAAGTTAATAGGCTAACTAATAAGATAAAAACCTAAATAAATGTTAGTGAATCACAATTACCAATCAGGTTTTAATAAATGAAATGGAATAGGGAAGATACTTAAATATTATATACTCACACATAATTTACAATTCAAGGATGAGAATGATGCGTTTCAAAGGCCAGGTGTCACTATAACAAGCAGCGTTTAGCTAGTTAGGCCTTAAACCAAGGGTCAGCAAATTATGGCCTGCACAGCAAATCCAACCCACAGCCTTACACTGTAAATAAAGTTTTACTGATATACGGATGTATCCTTTCATTTATGGTCTGTCTACAAGTGCTTTCTCGTTGCAACAGCACAGTTAAATAGTTGCAAAAGAGACAATCTGGCCCACAAAATCTAAAGTATTTATTCTCTGCCCCTTTACAGTAAATGTTTATTAGCCCTGCCTGAAACCAAGTTAGCAGAGTGATTTGGCTACAAGGAAAATGATGATTTTCTCTTTTAAGTTTAGTGCCTGGATAGATAGTAGAGCCCTGCTTTTCTCTAGTTAGATCAAACTAGAAGCATAGTTTTCATGCATATTTTAATAGGAAGAAACTAGAGGGTGTGCAAATACAAGATATCAGATTGATAAAGAGGTTCAAAAGAATATTTCCAAGTGTGTTTAAAAAAAGCTGGAGGTGTTTTTTCCTAAAGAATGGGGGGAAATGGTTAGGTAGGATAATTTTGGCAAATAAATCACATCAAATTTGGTGGAGTCTATCATGTGGAGAAATGATTTGGTCTAATCTCATATAATTTAAAATGTAAACCCGGAGATTACAAATTTTATAGTAAGGTATATTTTGACTTGAATCAGCAAGAATGTTCAAATATTTAGAACTATCTGAAAATGAAAAAGTTTGGTTCTGAAAAGAGTGAGATTTTCCTCCCAGAGAGCCATGCAGATAGACCAGCTGGCAGGTTATAATCGGGAGATTCACAAACCTGATAATGGTAACATAGCCATATCTGCAGTTGAGCTTGTAGTGGTTCAGATTAATATAAATATATACTATACTAAACAAACCACCTAAAATTTGAGAAGAAAATTGGCCTTGCGCTACACATAAAAGTACTACAGATAAAAGTACTCCTAGTTAAATTTTATATGTGTATATATATATATATATATACATTTTGAAGCTATTAATTTTTAAAACATAACCAAAACAGTGATATTCCCTTTTTTGAAAAAGTAATTTTAAAGTAACCTTTTCCTCTCATTACTTAAAGATTTATTTCAGAGGTTTTTTTCAACTCCTCCTAATTTCAGCTCATCTCATATGTGGCTCATCTGATGTATAATCTGCTCATTTGGTGCATAGAAAATATAAATAAAGAACTTTTAAGGAATCCTATTTTTCAGTAGTTCTAGGGAAAAGGCCATTGTATCCACATATATGTATAAAATGAAACACAGCCTTAATAACTGGGGATAAATAGCTTCACTGTTTTAATAAAAGAATGTATTGAATTTATGATAAAGCTGAGTTTCTGAGAGTTTCTGAGTACCACCATTTAGGAACAGTATTGTGTCAAAAATAACAAGAAAGCATATTTGACATGATTTATGGATCAGAAAGCCCACTGAGGGAAGTCTCCCAAGGTGTGTGTGAGAAATGGTCAGTTTGTTTTCCTCTTATTGGTGTAGAGAGGAAATAGTTTTCTCGCCTATGTCTCCAAGGATGGCACTAAGCCCCACAAAGCAAACACAGAAGAACATCAGACAAACTGCATGGATCTGTCAGTATGTAAAAACACTGTTTTTAAAAATTTGTAACTCATGGGCTAGATGTTTCCTGCTAGGTATATTTTTCAGTTCAGGGATTAAAAAAAAAAATTCTGCCATGTACTTTTATTTTCATTTTTACTTTAGTCTTTTGGTTTTGTAAGAATGAGCAATCTATTCCTTTCCTGTAAGTTTGTCTCCAATGCTGACATGAGCACAAAGACCTTATGTGCTGTGTGAGGAAATATTTTGTGTCTTAAGAATAAAAGTTTTCATTAGACTTAGTCAATGTATCACAGATATTATCCTTCCTGGCAAGAGGAACACAGAAGTGCAGACACTGTTGGGCTATAGTTCTCAATGGAAAAATAAAGCTTTTCAAAATGTTTTAGTCATTGCCATGGTGGATGTTTCTTTAAGTCATTTTTACAACCTGCTCTGATGAATTCTAAGAATCCGTATTACATTATTTATTCCTATGGCTTACTGTTAAAATCATATTCATGATATTAACTATCATTCATTGAATACCATGTACCAACATTATGAACCAGAAAGTAATTTATATTTAACCCTCATAACAATCCTGCAAAGTAGAAATTATTATCCCATATTGCAGATGAAAAACAGACTCAGAAAGGATATAAATTGCCTATATCACAAAATTAGTAAGTGGTAGAGCCAGAATGCAAACAAGATCTGCCTGGTTACAAAGTCAGTAATTTTCCTTCTATAACATGCCGACATTATAAACCTTTTTGGTTTGAGGTGAAATGCACTCAATATCACATTTTAAAATATACCTATAAAATAAGTGGACATGACTGTGTGGTCATAATTATAAATGAGTCTGCCTTGAAGCCTTTGTCTATAAGACAGTGCAGTGACTCATGAGATAGAATCACACATACAAAAGGCACATGTGCCATCTACCTGGGCTCAACGGGGTCTTTCAAATGGGTTCTGTGTAAAGATCCCTGTGTTACACATATTTGTATTTCTTTAGCTTTTCCTTGATAACTTTTGATCTGCTTCCGATGATGAATAGTTTCTTACAAAACTGAACCCTAGATACAGGGTCAGATTAAGGCAAAATTGTGAGTTGCGAGATAACAAATGTAGCTAATATTTTAACTAAATGCCCTAGTATTAAACCAAATGCTAACCACTGTATTTTACATGTATTAATTAGTTTAAATACACAATTCTATGTCATAGGTATGATCGTTATCCCAATTGTTTAGCTGAAACCAAGGCACAAAAAGTTAAATATCCTACCAAAGGTAATACTGCTTGTGGAGGAGTCAGACTTCATACCTCAGCTGTCCTGACCTAGAGTCTACTTACTTAACCACTATTTTAGACTCTTGTATGTGTATGACATGTTCAATGCTCTTCCAGCCCTTCTGTTGCTTAGTGATGTCACCCTGCTCTTTACTTTTCAAGACTCCTCCTCTTAAATACTATTTCATATTCCAGAACTAATCCTGTTTCCTCTTTTTTCCCTATCACACGAAAGGTGATGCTTGCACAGTAGCTGAGATAAAGGAATCCACACTAAGACATGCTCAATTTGTAAAATTTTCCAGAGTTAAATAGATAGGTTGAGGGGTTTAATTTCTTCTTTTATAAAAGCAATGCTGAATTTTACTTTATTGCATAATAAATATAATTTTGACTTATATTTCAAAACCTAAATCACTAATATTATATCCCATTATGTTTCAGGTTCTCACACATTTAGAACATTAATGTTTTCTATGCCAATTTAGCATTTGGAGGGTGAGGACATGTCAATGACTAAATTAATGAGCAAATTAGGCCCTATCTGTGGATAGCCAAATTGGAAACCCATAGTTTGCAAGGTCTTTGAAGATTTCATCAAAACTTCAGTATCTTACTGAGGTCTTACCCTCCATATGGACATAAAACAGTAAAACATAAAAACAAGCATTCAACTGTTTCCCAACATGATGCTCTGTTAATTGGAGGGGTAGAATTTTACAGTGGTATTGACAGGAGGGAAAAAGTAGTTAAGAAATATGTACAAATGGCTAATATATTCATGATACTGTGCCAAATGCAGTGAGAAGTATAAAGACATCCATTTTCAGAGGTTATAGTCAGTTTGGGGATTCAATATATTCACCACGTACACAGAACTAAAATTTACTGAGTACCTGGCTGTGTGTGCTGACTGCCAGAAAGTGTGCTAAACATTTTTTTGTGAATTCTCTCACATAAGATTTACCTTATTACTCTGAGATAAGTATTTTTATATTTGACAGATAAGGAAACTGAGGTACAGGGGATTAAGCAACTTGTCCAAGAACACACAGCTGCTAAGCGGTACACCCAAGATTCATATCTAAGTCTGAATGAAAAATCTTACTATTAATTACATAAATAAATATATATGTCTAATTCAAGAATAGATCCTCTCTTTATCCTATGACTTAATAATGCAAAGAATAATTATAGGACTGATTTTTCAGTTGATTTTGATACAAAAGTGACTGCATGAGACCATAATTCTGGCATTTAAATAATGATCTTATGACATGGATTAGTAGTATCATCCTTAAAATTGCATATTAATAAATATTTCCTTAATAATAACAATTTACTATGAGTCAGGAAGTAGTCTCAGCACATGTTATATCAATTAATCCTTTCAAACAGTTGATGTGGTAATTCTGCATCCACTGAACAGTTGAATCAGCTAAGCCTCAGAGGATTTGAGTAATGTATCTATATTTACATGGCCAGTGAGTAGAGGGTTTGGGTTTTGATTCCAGATATCTGACAGCACTGACCTCATGTGTATGCTTCCAGAGTCATTCTGGGGGACTGCAAACATATAGTTAGACAATGCATGAGTTCGAGCAACAACTAGAGTCTTATCATGCTCTGGGATTGAATAAAAGACTTAATGACAATTTGGTAATGTTATAATCTGAAAACCATAAAGAGAATAATTCACAAGGGAAGTATTATGAAGTTTTCCAATGTAAGTTTCTCTTGTGGCTTCTAGATTAATGTGCTTGCATATACTAAGTGGTGTCTTACCACAGGCAGATTTTCTGTTTACGCAGAAATGGGTTTAACTTAAGAAGTGCAAATGGTAGTATTTTGTGTCCACTGCAGAGGTTGGCTGTTGTCGGTTATTGTGGTACAGCTTTGTAAAGCTGCTCTGTGTCTCTGAAATTCATGTATAACAACAAGGCTGGATATTTTACCATCTGCTGTAAATGTTTTCTAGGAGATTCAGTTACTCAAGTTTCCTACTTTCTGTAGTTTATTTCCATTCTGTAACTGTTATCTTTTGAAATAACTTCAATAGTTCAATCTTTTTGACCTGTCTGATTCCAAAGGAATGTTAATGAGACAATAAATCTAACAGTTTAATCCAGCAGGCCTTAGGTAGTATATCTGAATGTGCTACTAAAGGAGTAAAGAAACTGACTGCAGCAATGGAGCAAATAGAGAGAAAGTATCATCCTAGAGCTCAAGGGTCAGTACTTAATATACTTAAATGGAGAAAGAAGTGAGAACTGACCACACAACCACCCAAAGAGTGAGGTATTGAAAATGAATGAATGACTGAATGAATGAGCAAATTAGGCCCTATCTGTGGCTAGCCAAATTGGAAACCCATAGTTTGCAAGGTCTTTGAAGATTTGGTCAAAACTTCAATGTCTTACTAAGTTCTTACCCTCCATTATGGACACAACTCATTTACTTTCTCATTTGTTGTTGTAAGGCCTTAAGTACCCTGGTCAAAGGATGAATTCTTAAACAACAACAACAAAAATAAAATACTTAGGAGACAAGAGAAAGTCTGTCTCTGACCCAAATGCTAATTCTGAAGGTTTAATTAGGGTTTTGTTATTTTATTTTAGTACAGAAACATGTTTTTCTTTCACAAAACACAGACATTATAACACAGAGCTAGTTAAAATCTACACATTTTCCTTCATAAAAGCACAATCTCTCATGCAACAATAATCTCCAGAAACAGAAGTCCCTGTGAAAACACAACCTATGGCTTTCTCCGTTTATACAGGTATTAACAGCATTTTGGTTTTTAGCCTTGGATATACATCATAAATAGGTACTCTGCAAGTGTTTGTATAGATTCCTTAGAAATTACCTGAATATAAGGAAATGTGTACTTAAATAATATTTAAGGTGTACTGTAGCATTGTACTACTGCTTTGAGAAACACATAGTTCAACTAAATATTGTAGCAGTAATTCACGTTCATAGGAAAATTGGTCCAAAGGTTTTGACAAGTTTGAGGGAGGAAAGGAAATAAAAGTCATGAATGTACTGTAAGTCACCTCTTCTAAATTTTATTTCCTACAAATCAGCTCCCAAGGTACCACAGCTTTAGCAGGCCTCTACATGGGCCTTAGTTGTCTGTTTTAATTTCATTAAGGCATTTATTGCTTCCTCCCTTCTATTGTGTCTGATTCCCCCACACTGTTGAATTTGTGCCTCTCTCTGCCTCTTCTTTTTGTCTCTCCTGATGCAGAGACAAATACCCTGATGCAGCAGCAATGAATGGCAGAATGTGTTTCATTCAAGCTCTCAAGGCAGTCAGAGTTCCACTTGAGTTCATGTAGCATCTGTTATAACAAGGTTAAAATTACAGAAAGAGCTCAACTCTATTCTTTTTAGCTGAAGGACAACAGGTGGATTTTAATATTCCCTTGTAAAGTGCTGCTTCAGAGAAAGCATATTTTTGCAGCCTCTAATCCCAAGTAAAGGAACTTGGTTCCCAGTGCTGGTTTTGCCATTAGCCAAGTGGCTTTAATTAATTAATTTTATCTAAACCCTTATAGTTTTCTGTTAGTCTTGATTCTGTCCAATCATTGGTGAAATAGAAAGGCCTCCTGCTAGCTCTAATAGTTTGCAAACTGTTAGGTATCATTTCGGGGGGCTCTGAGGAGCCCGGTCCTTTATGTCTCAGAGCAGAAAGAATTCAGCAAGAGGCAAAGTGATAAATAAAAAGTGATGTATTAGAATAGGATGCTTGTGAGGCTTACGAGCAGGCAGGCAAGTGTTGCTCTGCCCTGAGTACTTAGTAGGTTACATTTTTATAATCAGAAGAAAAGAGGGGAGAGGGAGAGACCTTCTTTGTCTTTCCTGGTAAATGTCACATTTCCATCTTCGGCTCCTCCTCCAGGTTGGGCAACAGAGTTTTCTTGCCCCTACATGGTCAGGCCAGGACTGTCATGGTACTTTGGAAAAATTATTTCAGGTCTCAGTACAGTGAAGTTCTTTCACTCTGAAATGTCACCTTTCCATAAATGATTGTTTTTTTGTGTGCACAGAACATGTCCTGGGGGTCATTAACTTGATGACACCATCAGGAAGATTGTAGGCCTTATTCTCCACTACTGTTTTATTGTTTTTTGCGGGGGGCACTGTGCAAACAGCATGTCCTAGGGGTCAAAGAGCATGTTTTGGGGGTCATTAACTTACTGAGCTCACTGGGCAGGATGTAGGTCTCATGCCACCATTGTTTTATTGTTTTGGGGCATGTCTCGTGCTTCTGTTACATGGTTTTTTTGCTAATCAAGTTAGCTCGATTTTGTTGTTAAGCAAGCCAATCTGGCTTTAATGCTAAGCAACTTGTTCTGCTTTGAGTCAAGCAAACCCACATTGTTTCAGGATTTTCCCATTACTTTCTTGAGTGATCATTAGTCTTATTGTGGTCTCCAAAGCCCCCTAAAGTTCCCTCTTTATCTACAACCCCCTAATGGGGTTTCTAAGCTAACTATTTGATTATCCTACTCAATTCCTATCAGTGTCAGGATAATAAGAATAAGCAAGTACTGTTTGTTTGTTTTTAATTATGTGAAGTTAAAAACGTTTGGCATCAAAAGTGGGTTTGAATAGTATCTACCAAGTGGCAACTAGTCATATTCAGACTTGCAGGATAAAATAAGGGATCAGAGTATTGCATACCCCTCCTAAATGCTTAGTGATTATTTAAAATGTGGTACAAGGAAAAAAGATATTGAGAAATTCTTTACGATCCTAATGCACGTCTTATCTGGATGACTATGATAACTGTAATTGTGGCCTTTAGGCTGAAGAGTTATGTTCCTTCCCTGGGAATATAAATTCTTTAGGAAATTGGGATACAAATCCTACAGCTAGAATAGGTTTCCACTGATCACTGTGACTTTTCCTTGATGATGTTCTTCCTAAACGGATTATTATTCCAAAGAGAGGAAAGAAGCAAGTTTGAAAACTTAGGGAAGCTCTGTGGAGCAGGCATTTCTAATCAAGATGTTGTTTAGGGAGAAAGGCTTATGACTATCCCAAGAATTTATTCATGTGATAGATCATGTTGTGTGTCTCTCCTCCTCCATTATTATCAGAGAGAACAAGTTTAATGGTATTAAAACAAGAAAAAAGTAGTCTTAATTGGATTAACAAAGCCTTCAAAGGATACTCTAACAGATATATCCATTAAATTAAAGGGCAGCCCTGCCAACTGTTTTGTGAAATAGAAAAGGTGTAAAAGACACAAGGTTTTAAGAAAGATTCGGGTATCCTTCTGGCATTATCTTGCATAGCTACTTTTTTCCTCCAATCCCTCAACTTCCCTAGCCACAAGTCCTGATGTAACAAACACAAGGACTAAACACTGTAAGGGCAAGTATTATGACAAAAGGTGATGTATCAGAATAAGTCATATGCTGAATAGTAAGAAATCAATTCTTGCTTTTTGCTTACTTTGTTATGTTGGCAAACTTTTCTACTGTTTTAGAAGAATTGAGAAGAAATAGAAAGCTGTTTTTTTGTGAAAATACAGGAAGATTTTATTCAATTCATTAAATACTTACTGAATGTGCAAAACTAAAGAAACTAAAGAATACTGATATATTGGGTTGGCCAAAAAGTCGTTCAGGTTTTTCCATAACATCTTACAGAAAAACCCAAACGAACTTTTTGGCTAACCCAATAATATGGGTTGTATCCTCCAGGATTTTAATCTCCTCCCAAGAATTCTAAGAATTAAAAAGAATCAAAAAGTGATCTTCTCTCTCTAAGAGATTATGATGGTCTTCTCTCATAAATCCAATGTACATTTAGGAACTAATGTAAATGTCAAATAAAACTTAGACCTTTATTTGATGTACAACTTCACTAGGCAAATCTATTGGTAGCAGATATTATAAAGAATTTAAATGCATCTACCTCAGTTGGAAGGCAGTAAGAATTCATTATCACATACTCCTGCTATCCAGTGCATTTATATTGAAATTCTGAAGGGGACCACAACTAAGTTAAGTAACTTAATATTTAAGTAGTTTGAAAATACAAAACCAAGAGGACAATACAACAAATCTATACAAACCAAGGATTATTAAAAATTGTGTGTGTGTGTGTGTGTGTGTGTCAGCATGGATTTATATGGAAATTAATATGGAACTTTGGATCTTTTCAAAAGTAAAGAGAGGTTAAATGGTCCAAAAATGAATTACTTAAGTTTTGAATAATCTAAACTGCATATTTGAAAGCTTTGTTCTTAATACGTGAAGTTAAAAGTCCACACAATATATGTGTGTGTGTGAGTGTGTGTGTGTGTGGATAGAATAGAGAGATAGATAGATAGACAGATAGACAGATAGATAATTGACTTCTACAGTAGCCCAAAATATTTTCTAATAGAATATGAAAAAAAAAAGTGGTATGGAGAGAGTAAGAAACTATTTATTAAAACCCAATCAGAAATACACAGAGAAGCAATAATGAGAGCATGAAGTTACCAAAGTAAAAGTTATTTCAGTTTCTAATTTTCAAATCCAAAACCCAACGCTTCGGGGCTTCCCTGGTGGCGCAGTGGTTGAGAATCCGCCTGCCGATGCAGGGGACACGGGTTTGTGCCCCGGTTCGGGAAGATCCCATATGCCGCGGAGCGGCTAGGCCCGTGAGCCATGGCCGCTGAGCCTGCGCGTCCGGAGCCTGTGCTCCACAACGGGAGAGGCCACAACAGTGAGAGGCCCGCATACCGCAAAAAAAAAAAAAAAAACCACACAAAACCCAACGCTTCCCCAAAGGCTAACCCTTGAGTTCCCTAAAACCTCATCTTAAAAGTGGCATACCATCACTTCTGGCATGTGCTATTGATCACACAGATCAACCCTGATACATGGTGGGAGGGGATTATACAAGTGCACATATACCAGAAAGTAATGATCACTGAGAGCCATTTTAGCATCCAGCTACAACTGTCTGGTCTCTGGACAATTATTCACTAATTGTATCACAAGTTCCTTAAAAACTCATCCCATTACAGCATCACCTTGAAGTTCAGAATCTTGTCATTTAAATCAGGGGTAGCTGCATATATGGCTCTTTGAATATAGTTCCTTAAGTGCACCTTGTTGAGTACAGTTTCCTTCAATCTGAAAGCCAGTGAAACTAAAGAAACAAGTTATCTGCTTCTCCAATACCCATCATAAATGGTGAGACAGGCATAGAATAATTTCTGTAGGTACTCTTATTTAAAAAGGGAGAATGAGAGGCTTGTAGAAGTCACTAGTCCATGAGAGTTCTGAAATCGAGCCAGGCAAATATTTCCTTGGATTAGGAATTTCCTTGATTAGGATTTAATCACATGTCTTCTCTGAGATGATGCTCCACAGCTCTTGGTTCCATTCTCTGGACAATTTTTCTATTCTTTGAGACATCCCTCTTTCTTCATAAAGGTTGGCACATGTTTGAGTCTGAGCAGTCTACTAAGCTTACCACCTGTTTGAAGAATTTGGGGATCCATTTTGAAATGTCTCTGTCTCTTTCAGTCCAAACTGTCAATATTTGTACATATGTAATCTTCTCTAAAACTTTATGGGTTTACTGTGTCTCTCACTGGGATTCACTCTATTAAGCAAAAGCTAACTCATTAATCTCTTCCAAAATAAGCTCTTCCTTACCTTGAGCATCCTGTTGAGAAGGCTGTGAGATGATATCCAAAGCCTCCTACAGGCTCTATTGTTTGATTGAGTGGATCTGAGTATCACATACTATATATTTTAGAGGATATTTTGTCTAACTGAAAAGCATTTCAGAGCACCACCTTTGATCTTTCTGAAACCTAATCAAATAATCTTACAGTTACATCTTTGGCTTCATCTTTGGGCCATAATTTCCCAGCAGTGCCTTGGATTCAACCAGTGTTCAAAAGCCATTTATGAATTTTAGCTTCATTTGCTATCTATAGCGGCTGAGAATTTTCAAAGCCATGGAGTCCATTATTTTTTCATTTATTTTATTATGTATGTGGGTAGACAACTGTAAGCTGGCACAACTGATAAACCTTTTTGAGTCTACAGAATATCTTAACCAAAACTCTTTCAACAAGTAATTACTGAGCATCAGCTTTGTTATGCCATCTGCCCTCTGATGTACAAAGAAAGACAAAGTATTTACTCGCATAGTGGTTACATTTCATTGGATGTAGACAGATAGTAAATAAAGAAATATATTTTAAAACATTTTTACCCAGTACAAAAAAAGTAATTGAATCAGAGCAACAAGCTAGTAATGAGTGGTATTCTCTATTTCAGCTAGGATAGTCAGGGAATGGATATGATGACTTAGAGTAATTAGGAATGACCTATTTTTGAAGAGGTATCATTTGAACTCAGTGATGAAGAGAAGGCAGCCTTGTAATGGTTTATAGTGTTCCAAATAAATAGCAGTATGTGCAAAGACACTGAGGTAGAAAGGAGACTGGCATATTTGGAAAAAGAAAAACTTTCATATATAGTTTTCCTGTGTAGATGTGGCTTAGATGTGGGGTTAAAATAAAGAAAGAAATCTAAGTCTTTCACCCAAGAGGACAAATTCAACTGATAATTTAATAAAATTTGCAATTTTAATTTAATAGAAATTTTTATTTCCCAAGAATTCTTCTCTGCTATAAAATCATTTACTTATAGTTTATCTTAATATATTTTCCTTTGTTTCACTGAATCTCAGAGAGTATTAGTTTGTTTACATATTACTACAACTGGTATCATAAAGATTGTATTCAACTGTATGTTATATCATATTCTTTACTAGTTCTGCCATTTTCCAAAAATTATATCTTCTAACAACATAATCTGTTTAGATTTGACAAGGCAAAGACTTTGAAAAATAAAAAGTAGGATTATCACAACGATAATTTCTAGAATGGCTATATTAACTTTTCTTTTGTGATGACTTGTAAATGTAGGTATACATGTATGCGTACATGTACTAGAAGTATCTTTCCCAGAGAAAAGACTGACCATTTATGTTCAGACTTCAAAAGATATACATACATATACACAAATACATATACACATATACAAATACACATTTCCTGACCTTGGATTTTATTACCCTCTTGCCTCCATTAGACACACAACATAATGATCATAATCAAAAACGAAGACCCAAACCATAATTAACATTGTTTGCTATTTGAAAGAGAGCACAGAAAACCACATAATTGCAATGGGAAGATTTTCACGTCTCTAAAAGGAAATAATAGGATGGATTTACTTTTTTCTCATGACTTCTTCCCAAATATTTACTTCTGCTTGGTCAGGGTTGGCTTTCTCTTATTTCTGCACCCACACACATGCACATACACGCACATATGAATATTAAAAAATCTCATTAAATGTTTGGGTTATTAAGGGTAAGCAGAAGGTTCTTCATGGCTTTTTAATGTTTAAATTGTATTCTGATTCATTCATGTAACTATAAATTTCCATATTAAAGCGTGGACCTTCCCCTCCTCAAAAAGAAAGCCATTAGCTACACTTACTGAGCCCATAAAAATTAACATGCAAACATAGAAAACATAATTGCCAAAGTATTTATGGAACTCTCCTTAACATAAATATTTTTTGCCTATATATTTCCAGGTAAATCTGGCAGCAGATGAAATGAATCAATCCAATTAGAAAATACAAAAACTATTTACCAAGCCCTACATCATCCATCAATAATATACCAGGATGAGTGCAGAACAAGTTACTAGTGTAGATTTGGACTTATTGGGCATTGAAGTAGAGGAAGAGTTTGTGGATATTGGAAATAAAGGCTTAGAAATACTTGAATATGATCAAGGTTGAAGTTTATGTAGTTATCACTTCCTGAAATAAAGACTTAAAAATCCAGAAGATCAAGAAAAAGTGCAACAGAAGGTATTAAGTTTTTCAAAATATTTTAACACCCTGGGGGTAGGATGTCATTCATGATACACTGCAGAAGTAAAATCAGAAGTTCAGGGAAGGACAGGAAATTTTGACTAGCGAGTTCCTTTTTGGGACTCTTCGCAAGGTTTGTAACCGGAGTCAGAGTAAAGAAAACTGAAATCGTGAACAATGAGGTGAAAACCATTTCTGCTGGTTTAACACTTAAAAAAAATATAGTAATTATGACTAGAGAAAATTTTAGGAGAGAATAGGGCTGACAGGTCTAGTGAACTGTCTTTTTAGCAAAGAGCATCTGTGTCTTTTTCTTTTTTCTAGAGTCAGAGGAAAAACCCACATTATTTTCTATTTTGAGTTGGCCAAGGAAACAATCTTTGAAGTGCAATTTGTTTATACTTCATTCTATATCTTGAAAATTAATAATACGTTGCTGTCCAATCTGTTATTTTCAAACTATCCTTCTTGTTTTGAGAGTAATATTTAAAAAAGACCAATTTTGGGTACCATATCTGGCAGTAATCAAAGCCAGAGTTTGTGTGAATCAGAGGTCAAAAAGAAACAAAGACTTTTTAAAAATAATTACCTTTCACCCTAGCTATCAAATTTTAGGGCTAAAAAATCAGTTACTGGTGTAAACCTAAAGTTATCAAGTTTTTTTTTTAACATTATTATACTTAATTAGGGTTATAATATAAGTTCTTGTCTAAACTGGGATTCTTTAAAAGTGAAAGGGGGAGGAATAGATCCTTAGCCAGTCAGAACATCAAGACAACATAGGTAAACGAAAACTGCCCAAGGAAAAGCAAACATAAAGGCACTCCGTACAGAGGCAGTTGCTTCATCTTTGTATATCTATTCTGCTGTCCTAATGCTTGTGGTATGTCATTCTATGTGGCATCTCAATCTGAAATCTATTTGTAACTCAGTAGCTTCTCTACTTCTTATTATTATCTGTGTTTATCCCCTCAGGTAAGCATATCATAGAATCATAATAACCATCCACAGGTGACACCCATCAGCACTTTCAACTTTCTCTCTGTGTTTGATTAGAAAACAGATGCATTTCTATCAGACTAAGCTTGTTTGTTTTCTCTTACTGAAAAAAAAAAAAAACCACTGAGAAATACTTGGTTGCATATTTCCTTTATTTACAAAGGGCTGGAAATAGAACACTACTGGAATTTCTATAAGATAAAAGCAAATATTTATATGTCTACATATCTGAAATTCTGTCACCATCTTCCTAGAAGCAAATCTCAAGAACGTCCTTTTTTTCCTTTAAAAGTTAATAATATAAAAATGTTGGTGTCAGCTTCTCTGGAGGAGGGGGAAATGACTCATTCAAAAATTTACATTGACCTTTCATCCAAATATATTCTGAATGATAAAACTGATTTAACTTTCTTCTATAAATGTATTATTAAGTAAAAAGAGATTTCTTGACAAGTTAATAGCGACTTCCTGCAGTCTGCTTGAATATTATTGTTCAAATATCAGTTTGTTAATAATAAATATACTTATTTGTGTGTTTCCTTTTGATGAATACTCCACTCTGCTTGCTGCAGTTTTAAGGAGGAAATAAATGAGCCTTCTCAGAATCTCTACGGTAAGGGAAGAGGAATTATACTCACAAACAGTAGCTGCAGCCTAGAGTTCACGCCATTAGAGTTGTAAGTGGATACTATAATATTCTAACCTCTCTCCAAATTTAAGTAGTAAAATATCTGGAAAAATCAGAGGCCAGTTAAACACACACATTTAATTGGTAGCTGTCCACAACTATACATAGAACAATTATCTGAAATATGAATTTAAGTTGGAGTAATTAATTCCAAAAATATCCATCTCATTTTGAATTAGCAGTTTATGTTGATTAGAAGGATTCTATTAAGAGATATGAATATAATGGTGAGATCAAATAGATGTATAGAAAGAGGGAAGAGACACCATGGACAATGAGTGGGGATTTGGTCATGGTTCCCTCTGAAAAAAGAAGAAATCTCAGCTTTTCCCCAAGTTGAAAGTGGGAAGAAACATCTCAGGGAGATATAGCCCTAACACAGACTACTGTTTCTTGTACAAGTGTGTTATGAAAAGGAAATATGAAGAGTCTGGCTACTTTGTACAGGGATGAGGAACCAGAATTTCCATCTGATATATTCCCCAGACAATATGCCAAACCCCCTTTGATTCAGAAATAAAGTTATTTAGAGGGACAACAAATCTAAACGTTCCTTCCCCTCCCCCTGCTAGTTCACTGTGTCACTCAGAATGAGGGTGATACTTGCTATTGGGCTGGCCAAAAAGTTCGCTTGGTTAGTGAATACGTTGTTCAATAAACTTCTTTGTGAAAATGAAAAATGCCTTTTATTTTTACTTAAAACCAAACGAACTTTTTGGCCAACCCAATACTATTGAGTCCAGTCCATCTGATCACCATGCCTTCTCAGTTGTGTCACCTAAAGATCTTCCTTACACCCTCCTCTGCGCCTTCTCTCATCCAACCAAATCTATCTTTCATATTACAGGTTAGAATTATTTCCTAAAATATATATCTGACCATGTCACTTTCCTACTTAAAATCATTTAGTGGAACCTGATCACCTATGGTTTTGAACTCATTAGAATGAACTGCCTGCATCTACAAACCTGTTATGTCAAAATTCCGCAGTTTCCCCTAATGCTCAGTGCCTTTTATATCTGATTTGTTAATGTTGGGTATATCCTAAGCACTAAGCACACTTCATAAATCCACATATGTGTCATTTTATTTATTCATTCACTCACTGAATATTTCTTAGGTACCTTCAGTGTGTACAGAGAAATGGTGGGACAGGGTATAGAACAATGAATAAGGTAGTTAGTCTCTGGCCTCAAGAAACTAGGTAATCAAGCAGGTACTTTCTCCCCTGACTGAGTTAAATGCTTCTCTTCTGGCTTCCCACAGCATCCTAAGCATGCCTTATCTTAACTCTCATCAAAATATAGAGAAATATCCTGTTTACTTTCATGTAATCCTAATATACCATGAGCTCCTTGAGGGCGTATAAACATTATTTGCATCTTCATCCCCAGCACATGACTTGGTTTTATAAAGTCTGTCGAATTTGAAGTGCCTATATCATGTTTTGAAGATATATAATAATTGCAGTCTGCATAAAAAGTGTGGATTATAAAACAAGAGGTCATAGTTAGGATTTCACATTAAAAAACAGAATTAATATAAAATTTGAAAAACCTTAGAGAAGAATAAAAGTATAAATTATACTGGAGAAGAGAAAACTATATTAAGGATCTATCACACACATGCATACACACACACACACACACACAATAAGATCAGAGAGAAATAATGTGACACGTAGATAACATTAAGGAATGGAGATGAAATAACTGGAATATAAACTACACTAAGAATCTAGGGGTCTACCCTGGTGGTGCAGTGGTTGAGAATCTGCCTGCCAATGCGGGGGACATGCGTTCGATCCCTGGTCCAGGAAAACCCCACATGCCTTGGAGTAACTAAGCCCGTGTGCCACAACTACTAGACTATGCTCTAGAGCCCGCGAGCCACAACTACTGAAGCCCGTGTGCACTAGAGCCCACACTGCAACTACTGAGCCCACGTGCCGCAACTACTGAAGCCCACATGCCTAGAGCCCGTGCTCTGCAACAAGAGAAGCCACCTCAATGAGAAGCCCACGCACCCAAACGAAGAGTAGTCCCTGCTTGCCACAACTAGAGAAAGCCCATGCACAGCGATGAAGACCCAACACAACCAAAAT
Organism: Physeter macrocephalus; assembly: GCF_002837175.3. NCBI lineage: Eukaryota > Metazoa > Chordata > Mammalia > Artiodactyla > Physeteridae > Physeter > Physeter macrocephalus. The sequence goes on from NC_041233.1 coordinate 41,269,141, forward strand.
GATAAACAAAATTAAAAAAAAAAAAGAATCTAGTTATTACGTGACCAGCTTGAAGTATGGAGATGAAGTGTTAGAGGATGGATGAATGCTGATGAGAAAAAAGTGGTGTATCATCAGTCAGTGAGAGAAAAATAATGATAATTTAGCAGAGAAAATTAAGGATAAGAAATGATTACATGAAAATATAGAAACTTCAATTTGATTGAGGAATACAAAAGAGAAAGATATTAAAAAGAAAAAGGATTCTTCATTTATATGTTTAAGTAAATTATGGACAAAAGCTAGTCAAGAGTATCTGTGATAAGGAAACAGAATGGCTGGTGACTACATACCATTTGGGTTTTAACGGGATAGAAAGTTATTAAAAGTAAAGCTAGAGAGGAGCAGCTTTAAAGTCAGCATAAACAAGGAGTGGATTTTATGCAGGCAGAAGTGTTGGAGCATCTTGTGGATCGAAACTATTCAGGTTGTACACAGCAGCAGGGATGTGTAGCATTAAGATATCAGATAGGAGGAAAGAGCCCTGAAGCCAGTGAGAGATCGAGAAGATAGAAGGCATGCACACAGGAGGCAGTCAGTCCAAGGTCAAGGAAAGACATTGGGAAATGGCGGCTGAGTCAGGTAACTTGGAGAACTGAGGCAGGTAACGGGCTTCTAGGAGGATTCGACAGGGAGCATTTGGCTGCAGGGAGAATGAAAAATTGTATCATCTGCTAACCCTTGGATGATGCTTGGATTTTGAATTTTATAATTGCTACTGAGTATATAAAGAAAAAGAAGAAGCCTCTGTGGGTAAGGAAACATTCGTTACTTCCACGGCAAAATGCATCTGAATAAGTAAGAAAGGGATTAAAAGAATAGCCAACAATGTGGTTAGAAGAAACTGCACATAAAATAACGAAGGCCACACAAACAGCAAGGGAAGAACTTCTACTTGTGTTAAATAATGATTACACAGGGTTAGAACTAGTATGAAGATGCAGTTTTAGCTACCATCAGTAATTACGCAGAAGAAAGAATCGATAACAGATATTACTCAAAAAGCAATACCACAGGGTTTCAAATATATCATCACCAACAATAAAAAATTACTTTAGGTTTTAAAATCCAAAACCTCTCACTCATGTATGAGGATATCAGTTAATTAATAAAAAGCTGTCAAATAATAGAAAACGGCTTTTGTCCATCTTCCTATTGTCATCGATTTGAAAATCTATGAGGAAATGGATAGGAGAGATATTGAATCTCAGCATGTAGCCTCTAGTAGAGAGTTAGAGGATGCACATGAGAATGTGAAAACGACAACTAGTAACACTTCAATGTGCAGATTAAATGATGCTGAATAGAAATTACAATGACAACAAAAGAGCCATGAGCCCATGTGACAATATATACAATAAAACTTAAAGAAAAAGTGACAACTGTGATAATGAATGTGCTTCCCAAGGAGAATTAAACATTTTCTCAAGTGACTAAACTTCAAAAAATTAATTACTTCTTTAATATTTTATATTTATCTACTATTCTTAAAATACCCCTGGGAACAACTATAATTGTTATGTGTAGGAATTTAGAAAATACATGGTATCATTTTTGTATACAATTTGGGTTCATTGTCCTTTGAAAAACAACTTCTGTCTGACAATCAGCTTTCAGGCCTTTGTTCAGGGGAAGCCGCATTATCACATTAAAACCCAAAGGTCAGACATCTGTGAAACATTGTGTTGAAAGACAAGAAGCTGAGGCAGAAAAATTCTCTCTGCTTCATCTCAATATAAATTGCAGATCAAACAGTGTTCTAGATTGACATTGGCCATCCAATCTGAAATGAACTGTATTATATTTAACATCTAAAATGTCATACTGGGCATTGCATATGGTTTTAATTTTCAACTGCCCAGCCTTGTACTTGGTATTTGTACTTTCCAAATGTGCTTTTTGACCTTCATATGATAGGATTTTATACCTAGGAATGAACAAGCAAAAGCTTTGTTAAATTCATTGTAGCCATTGATTGCTTATTTGCTTATTCATTTATTTAAAATATAGCTTATTTTGTGAGTAAATGATAAAAATATAATTTTAACTAATTCATTTTTAACAGATTTTTAAAAGAAGAATGTTTTATTTCTTGCCCTTCACCTCAGGTTTTTCCAGATTCCTTTCCAGTATCTGTCCACTTAAAAGTAATGTTAAGGGGAAAAAAATGTTTGGAGCTCCTATCAATATAAATGAAAGTTAACCAAAGGAAAAAACTTTATGTAGAAGTGATAAGCATAGAAGAGAAAGTACAGGTGACTGAATAAAAGGCAATGTACAATAAAGTTAAAGAATGAGCTTTGGAGTCATGCTAGCATTAAAGAATCAAGATTACCAATGATTAGTTTTGTCAACTTGGAACAATTCACTTCTCTGAGCCCCAATTCCTTCATCTGTAAGATGAGTTTGACAATGCTTACCTTCAGAAAACTGTTCTAAGAAATATATTAGCTAATGCCTGAAAGCAGACAATACAATGTAAAATCAATAACATGTATTCTTTTCCTACTAAAATCATTTTTAAAATGAGCCATATTTATTGTCCTGCAATTGGAATATAAATATCTTTCTCACTGTTGTATCTGAATAGAATTTTCTACCAAAAGGAATAAATCAGGTATCCCTGAAGAATTCGTTGATTTAGGTGTGGGTCAGAACATGTACAAGATGTTCCTACAACATCTTGTAAAACCAGATAACCAAAATGATATCCAAGGTTACTAGGGTTATGTCAAAAAAGTTTCAGAGACCAATTTGAAGAGCCTCTCCTCCTAGGATACAATTGAGACAATTAGACCATCAATTAGAATGATAATGGCAATAACTAAAATTCATCAAACATATTTAAATCTATGTGTACATGATGATATCGAAACAAAGCCAAAACCAACAAATTAAAGAAACAGACCAAAATGAAATAGAAAAGCTCATTAGTCACTATTAGAGAATGATAGTTAACTAACTTATTGTGTTAAAAACTGAGTTATAAAGGGAAAGAATCAAGAGTTTATCTTTCCTTAGTATAAAATGTGTTCCTCAGTGCAAATAAATAATTGATAGGAAAGTTATTTTTTATAAAATTATGCCAATTACTTTTTAAATTAAAAAATAATAGAAATAGAATACCATTATTATCCAACTTCTAACAATGTAATGGCTCCTAGAAAAGATCATCAATGGCTGTTAATACCTCATAAAGACAACCAGACACCATGTATCTCCTGATAGAAACACCCACAACCTAAGAAATGTTCTTGCCAAAAAAATGGACCTGACTGTTTAAATCTAATTTTATTTTTTTCCCAGAAATACAGAAGACAATGTAACACGTTTTCAAGAAATATGACTAGCTCTACCGTTTGCTGTGTCTTCCACTATGATTTAACAGAAGGACTTGGAGTCATGGCATGTGGGATGAGATTCTGCCTGTCATTTATTAAAAACAGGAAATTTTGAGCAGGCTGCAACTTCTATGAGCTACAGTTTCCTCTAAGAAAGTAACTGAACTCTTAGGCACCCCCTGTATTATGAAACGTTAGGAAAATTAGAGGAGAAAAGTGTGAGCAGAGAGTGAAATTCTGTTAACTCAATTAGAGAAAATCACAGACCAAAAAATAGAGGGAAAGTGATGTTTAGTTATTAAAACTGCACTGCTTACAGTTTGAATTTAATAACCTGGTAGATGTAACCAAATTTGAAAAATGCTCAATATTTCCACGGAGTTTAGAGGTTTAAAAACACTTTCTCATGCATTTCCCCAGCTGATCATCACAAAAGCTCATTAAATATCAAAAAAGTCATAATTTCTTCTTTTTACAGATGAGAAAACTGAAGCTCAAATGTTAATTAGCCCAATACTCACAAAACTATATTTCACATTTTTCCATTTAATTCATTTATGCATTCATTTATTTAATTAGCACAAATTTATTTAGTATTTTTCATGTTCCAGGAAGTGTACTAGATATTAGGTATACAGTGGTCAGCAAAAAAGACAAGGTAATCTGCCTTCATAGGATTTATCTCACATTCTAGAGGGAGACATGAACAGGACAAATGTAAACAGGCAAATACATAAAATTTATAATTTGCAAACATAAATTATTTTCAAATTTAAAAAAAAGTGCTATACAAATAGCTTAAGAAAGCCTTTGTAAAGGTCTTCTGTTGAGACTGAAGAGATAAAGAGGAGCCAGTCAAGTGAGGAATGAGAAGAGTGCTCCAGGCAGGAGGAACATGTTTCAAAGCCTCTCACCTCCTATTTACTAGTCTAGCCCGGCAGTATTAGTGGCACGGTGTGTGTCTGTTGTGTGTTTATGTGGGGCAGGGTAGGTTGGGGAATCTTTCCCCTCTCTATCATAGGTCTCACTTCCTGGGACCATAGCATTTTAGCTAAGTTTACTGTGAAGTTTTTCATGAGACTATAAAGCGGGAGAGACTGAAAGGGAGAAAGGTGAAAATGGTCATGTCTAATACTCTTGTATACATGGTCAGGAAATCTTGGCTCCAGGAAACTTCCACTTGCACGTGGATTTTCTAGACCAAACTGCCTAGACTGAAGAGACAGGGGCCACGTCAGTAATATTTTCCATATATGGTGGCTCAATTCCATCTTGCAAAATGTGACACTCCCTAAGTTCTTTTAATTATGGCAACAATGTGATACCTCTGTGAGGTTTCCTGATATGCAGAATTTCCTCTCTCTCTTTCTCTTCTCGTAAAAACTGTATTTTGCATTAATGAAACCTAATAGACTGTTCATAAAAATCACTGAAAACCTGTATAAGTTCTCTGAGGTTTCATTCACTATATAATAGTTTCCTCCACCCCTGCCACAGGAAAGATATTAAGGCATTTTGTGTGAAAGTGTGAGGAATGGAAAAATGAAACGAGCTGCTCAAAAAAGGCTGCCTCCTTCTCAAGGCAGTCAAATAATCAACATTTCCACAGTGTTTTATTTCAAAGGAACTTATATCTAAGGAAACAAAGAGAAATTTACTAAAATGATTATGTGTTTCCACTAAGCCTCATCTCCAACTGCAGCTAAATGTAGCTGGTTGGAATTATAAGCACAGCAGTATTTTATATATTACTGAGATTGATTTTGAGATTTGAAACTCTAGTGTGGTAAACCTGGGCCAAATGACTAGAGGCAATCATAGATGGGACAAGTATCTCTTATTCATTGCATACAAATAGTTTTACATACAGACCCTCAAATCTGGTGACTGAAAAATGGATTTGGCTAATTCCAGAATAAGAGACTAGCCTCAGAATGATTATGCTGAAGTCTCCTAGAACAGAAAAATGTTAAATAGTAAAGTGTTATAGTCATTAACAAGCAGTTTCTAACACAAACCTAGAAGTTGAAAGGATCTGTGCTTTTCCCTCTGCCTAGAAACGTCTGCCTCTTAGTCCTATGTCTTGTCATACGTCTTGCCTAACAAATATTTACTCATCTTTCAAGAAAGTTTTAGCATCACCCATATTTTGGCAATAAAAATATTTCTTACAATTATTTGAACAAAGAGCCAGTGATAGTTAATTTTATGTGTTAACTTGGAGGGTGTTTTTGGATGAGAAACATTTAAATCGGTGATTTTTGAGTAAGCAGATCACCCTCCATAATTTGGGTGGGCCTCATCTAATCAGTAGAATGACTGGCCTGCTAGACTGCCTTTGACTTGATCCTGAACATGGCTATCCTGGGTCTTCACCCAGTGGCCTTCAGACTAGAACTGCACCATCGATTCTCCTGAGTCTTCAGCTTCTCAGCCCATCCTGCAGATTTTGTACTTCCCTGTCTCCATAATTATGTGACATGGAGACACTCTAACAAAAGAATACTAATTATGCTCTTTGTAAACATGGGCAAAATAAATGGGATGGACTGAGATATCATCTTTTACATTATTATCAGTAGTATTAGTATAGTACTATATTGGAACTTATTATTATGTTAGGGCAATTTTTATGTCAATTTTTTATATTTTTCATCATGTTTTCTTCCTATTTCTGTAACATTTTCAAATAACTATGAGTTTGTGTTAAGTTAAATTTTCAATTAAATAAACCTCGTATAATGCTAACTCTGACATTACTATAGGAATTACTTCCCATATATGACAGGATATGATAGGATATGTATACACATACACACACAAATGGATACATTTATAACCCACAAAATAGGGGTCAATTATTCAATATCGATTTATTAACATTCTTAGTATGAACCTGACACTTTATGAGATTCTACTGGTTAGGATTACATTTGGTTGTGAGTAGCAAAGTTTTGAAAAGTAGCACCTTAGCCAAAATAGACATTAATTCTTCTATAAAAGAAAAGGAACTAAAAATTTGATAGTTCAGAGTGAGTATTGTCAGGATAGTAGGCTTATTATCTCTTGTTCCCTGGAAGAGTCTCCACATAATCCAGGATGGCTATTAGAGCTTTAGCCATCACATCAACATTCTAAGCAATAGGTAAAAGGGATGGTTCCTCTTCCCTTTTAAGGAAACTTTATGGGACAATAAAAAAATTTCTATTTATACCTCAACAGCCAACCACTGCAAGAGATGCTACGAAATATATCCTTTTATTATGGCGGCAATGTCTCCAGTATTTTGTTTAGTTACGTAAAAAGCAGAGAGATGATACCTAGAGGAATCCAGTAGTTTCTGCCATACTACTGGGAGAATCCAAAGTAAATTCCTTACTATTTTTTTTATTGGAGTACAGTTGCTTTACAATGTTGTGTTAGTTTCTGTGTAGCTGTACAATGAAGTGAATCAGGTATACGTATACATATATCCCCTTCCTCTTGGCCCTCCCTCCCACCCCCAGCCCCCCATCCCCCATCCCGTCTATCTAGGTCAACACAGAGCACCTAGCTGAGCTCCCTGTGCTATGAAGCAGGTTCCCACTATTTTACACATGGTAGTGGATATATGTCAATCCTAAACTCTCAATTCATCCCACCCTTCCCTTCCCCCACTGTGTCCACATATTATAGAGAAACTCAAATCTGGTCAAGAAGTCAAAACTATAATGTATGAATCTACTTTAAAAGTTAAAGTATAAATCTTGTAATATGGATCATGAGGGACGGAGGACTTCAAGAAATAAAGAGCAGCCTGACATGAAACAGAAACCACAAAATTTAGGCCCTAAGGAAATATCTGTTGAATGACTGAATTAGCAATCCAAGGGATATTCTCAATATCGGTGCTGAAAGTAAGTCCAGCTCGATGGGATACAAATCTGTGAAAAACCATAGATCAGCAATTCATCTTAATGCACTGAATCATCTTTAGTATGAGAATTCTGGCTCTCAGAACTACCAGAGTCCTTAAAAGAACATCTAGTGTAATCCCTTACCTTTAGTAAAGAATTATGATTCTCATTTTAGAGGTAAGAGCCAGAGATATCAAGTGACTCAGATATGGGAACACAGCTCAAGTCATCACTTGAGATCTAGAATACCTGTTTTTTTTTTCCATTTTATTGCTTATTCAGCAAGTTATATTTTCCATTTCATTGTTTATTCAGATGTGGTAACCCTATTTGGGAACTTTGGGGAATAGTTGCATACTAAATAGACACTTATGAAAGTTGTATTAATCACATCATTTTTGAAGTGTGTGTACTATCCTTTCTAAGAGGGAATAATGGTCAGCTATTAATTAGTAAGAAACTTCCTAATGAACAAAATCCTTCCTTTTCCCATATACAATATTATTTCTATTTGACAAAACTTATAGCATCTCTAGAGACAAGTCCAACAGCCCAACATGTGGGAAAATAAATACACCTCATTAACCTTCATTATAGATCTGTGAGAGAGGTTACTATTGGCATAAATTGCATGTAGGGTGAAAACTTGAAAAAAATTAGAGGTGAAGTAAGGACTCAAAAGCCTTTTTCTCTTTGTCTCTGTTCTTCCTTTCAGGAAGAGTAAGAGACAAAACGATGGCGAGCAAAAGAAAAGATAAACAAAATTACATCATGCACAGTGTTCATATTTTTGAAAATGTCCAAAGTTTACTTATGACCTACCCAGTATAGTTAACTCATTATCCACGTTCCTTCGTGTTGATGGCTTTATTTTTTACAGATGACTGGTAATTACAGTGTTAACTGAAGGACCAATCACTAGTTTTTCCTAAGCTTTTCACTGATATAATGGGAATAATTTATTTTGAGCACAAATAATAAAATTGCTTTAGCACAAAGGTGAAAATTAGGAGCACTATAAATTTTACTTGATGTGGCTTTGCCAGTGGACAAACTTTTCAGCAGACAATTTTGTTCTGTCCTGTTCAAGTTCTATAGCAATTCCACTGAACTTTCAGGATGTGTTTCTCATTGTACTCACTAGGTACCATCATGAAATTTTAAAGAGGAAACACTATCAGAATAGACAATAAATGAAGAGGAATAAAATTATCAGCTGTTAGAGTCTAAAGTTCTTTAAAGGTCATTGAGCCTGCTTCCTTCCCTTCATACTTGAAGGCATTTCAGCCTGTGGAGGTGCAGCTCATTCAAAATCATGTAGCTGGGTAAAGGTGGATCCAAGCCTAGATACCAGTCTCTTAATTGTGTATCCAATTCTCTTTCTTGTTAAGGAAAAAATCTATTTAATTTTAAAAACACTAAGAAGATCACCAAAAATATCAGTAGAAGGACTATCCCCCTACTTTTCATTCCTTACAAGAAAAGTTTGATTTGTCCAGAAGCAGATGACCTTCTTCACCTGTTATCTGAATTCCAATATACTTTACCCTTGTTTTTCTTTCACTCTTCTTATATTTTCATTGTGTTTACATTAACCTAGGTACCTAACAATTATGAGAGGTCAGAATGTGACTCACTCTCAAAAAACATACAAGACAGATATGGCAGAGACATAATTTCATTAGTGGAAAGTGAAGAATTACACACTGAAGTTCAGCTTGAAAATTGTTCAAGAGAGAGAAATGCCCACATTCACTCATCCTATTTGTTCATTAATTTTGGGATAATTACATTCATTTTGCACACCTAGATATATTTTCATGAGAAACATAGTAAAGTTTCATAAGTATTAAATGTACCATTACATATATTTTTCAATTTAAATTATAATATGTTCTGATTTGTTTTTTCTATTTAAATAAATCCCCTACATGTAGAAATATACATCCAATTGCCCTTCCTTCTTCCCTATTGAGGAACTGAATGTGTGTGTATTTAATAAAAAGAAGTACTGATTAAGTAGAGGAAAATTTTAAATTCAAGTTAAAATTCAGTCTTAAAACACAAACTATTCTTTGTCTATATTACTGTTCACTTTTAATGTCCTTCTATGATCCATTTCTCTCGACAAGGCAGTAACATAAAAGCATTCCAATTATCTATAATAGAAAAGGCAATTTCATTCCCAAAGAACAAATAAAGCATGATACTAAAGGGTCGCAGGAAGAATAAAACTGACCCAATCAATTATTAAATAGTTAAAGAAATGTGGCCTTCAGAGCTATGGTTAGATAATTGTAGATGGTTCAAAGTTAAGGAATCACATTCTGTTTCAAATTGATAAAGTATATGTATTGGTCAGCTCGGACTGCCATAACAAAGCACCACAGACTTGGGTGGCTAAAACAACAGAAATTTATTTCCCATAGTTCTGGAACCTGGAAATCTAAGATTAAGGGACCAGCAAGATTGTGTTTTGTGATGCCTCTTTCCTGGGCTCCAGAAAGTCACCTTCTTGCTATGTCCTCACACGGCCTTTTCTCTGTATGTGACATTCCTTGTGTCTCTTCCTCTTTTTTTAAGGAGAGCAGTCCTATTGGATCAGGGCCAACCTTTATGACCTCATTTAACCTTAATTACCTACTTAAAGGCCATATCTCCAAATAGTCACATACAGGGGTTAGGGCTTAACATATAAATCTGGGGGAGACACAATGGAATCCATAACAGTATGAACTTCAAAAACCATTATAAAGTATTGTATACTATGGATCAATAGCAGTGATTACAATTTGCATTTGGAGCCAGTAACCTTGGACTATCCATATGCCATGTTATTTTTACTGTCCATCCTCCCATCTATTTTAATGGCTATATCTCTGTCCAGGATTGCCATGGCATTCTGGGGTATCTGGGTATATGAATAGTATAATGTGAAGCAATCTGAAGTGTTCTTTTTTAAAATTTTTTAAATATTTATTTATTTATTTTATTTTATTTTTATGGCTGCGTCGGGTCTTAGTTGTGGCACACGGGATCGTCCTTGAGGCATGCGGGATCTTTCATTGCAGTGCACAGGCTTCTCTCTAGTTATGGTGTGCAGGCTCCAGAGCACGTGGGCTCTGTAGTTTGCAGCACGTGGGCTCTCTAGTTGAGGCTCAGGAGCTCAGTAGTTGTGGTGCGCGGGATCAGTTGCCCCACGGCATACGGGATCTTAGTTCCCTGACAAGGAATCGAACCCGCGTCCCCTACATTGGAAGGTGGATTCTTTACCACTGGACCACCAGGGAAGTACCTTGAACTGTTCTTATTGTCTAATTGATATGCAGATAATAACATAAGTATCTACAATTAAGAACCTACTACATGCCAAGCAATCTGGTAATTTATTTATATTTATTATCTTATTTAATCCTCCTAACAAGTCCATTAATTCTATGAAGTAGAATTATTTCCAGTAATTTACATAAGAAAATGTAATATTTAGAGAAGTTAAATCCTTTGTCAAAAGTACCACCTCTGCCTCCCTAAGGCCTATGCACCTGTTAGAGTTTGCCCAAACCCTAATTCTTTGCTTAAGCCCTCAACCCCTATTTAATTGATAAAGACCCAAAATGTAAAGCTCAGTTTCTTTAGGATCAGCTATTTACTTGTTGTTAAAGCCATCATAAGTTAAGTCAAGCATTGCAGTTTAAATTCTCTTGCCCAGACGTAGCAATTAAAAGTCAAATATGCATGGTGTGACATATTTCCTCTACAAGCATTAATAGTGCTCTCCCCATCCACTAAAATTCAAAAGCCAAGCCACAGGCCCTGGACAAATGGACTCCTCAAGTACTACATGTGTTCTTCTTCCCCAAATGTGATTTTTATCCCCTAAAACTACAGATCTCCTCTATTTTGCAGGTTTAGGGCCCAGAACCATAAACCAGATGGCATGGAGGTCACTCCATGAGCAAGTTCATTCTTACTGGGAGGAAGTGAGAGGGAGGGGCAGGGCCAAACCTTTTCTGTTTTTCCTTCCAAATTCACCAATCAACTGATACTCTTACCTCCCCTAGAGTGAAGTATGTGAGAAGCAGAAAGAAACCAGTAGTGCTCACATCAAGGCATTTACTCTTCAAAATCCTGCCTCAATAGTAATTAAAATGTACAGACTTATTTATATAACTGCTGAAATTTGATTTAACCAGAATTATGAAGAAATTCTATTAGAGAGATGCGGAAGGGGATATGTCGTTGTGTGTGTGTGCGTGTGTGTGTGTGTGTGTGTGTGTGTGTGTGTGCGCACGCAATTTCAGGTCAGGTCATACAAAGAAATGCATCCTCATCTGCCATAAATGGATATAGGATGATACTGAAAATAGAAAACTCAATTTTAAGCATATTTTATATATATGAAAGGAAATAGAAGAAATAGCTGAAGAGTTCAAAGTAGTTCTTCAAAGTAGCATAACTCAGGGGTGGGGCAAAGTAGTTGCTAGGAAAATATCTTTTTTATTTTTTAAGATTTGTAGTATTATTTGACCCAAATATATATATATATATAGAGAGAGAGAGAGAGAGCTTTGATATAAATTTTAAATACCATGGAATAATAACAAAAGAAATATCAAATCTTTGTCTGTTATTCTAACGCCTAATTTAGCCAAGAAAACAAAAGAAAAGGGAAGAAGGAAGGAAATAAAGTAATTCAAAAACAACTGGTTCTGGTAGCGAGTAGAAACTTATGGTCAAGATTAAGACACTGACATTGCATCTCTGTAGGTGCTTTTTTATAAGGAAAAAACAGAAAATGTTGCAGCATAAATATTTTCAAAATGCATTTCTAGAGATCCATGCCAGCTCTCAAGTTCTCTAGAGCTGCACTGTCCAATATGGTAACCATTAGCTACATGTAGCTATTTAAAATTAAATTTAAAATAATAAAATTTAAATAAAGTTTTAAATTCTATCCCGCACATTAGCCACATTTCATATGCTCCAAAGCCACATATGGCTTATGGCAATCTTTTTAGATAGCAGAAATAAACATTTCCATTATTGCATAAATTTCTATTTGAAAGCACTGCTCTAGGCCTTGCTGTTTATACGCTGAATTTGCACAAGACTATACCCTGAAACCCACTACCTTGAAGAGAAATAAACAAACCTGCCAAGGTATCAATGTCTTTATAAAACCAAATACTTTTATATCATTTAGAAACAAGTTTGGTATTCTAGCCCTGAACTGGGACTACTTCATTCAGATTCTACATGTATTTGTTAAGCACTAATTGTGTGCCAGGCAGTGTGCTGGATACTAAGAAAACAATGTTACTCAGGATGCTCAAAATCCAGATGAGTAACATCAGCAAAATGATGGAATAGGAAGCCCCAGACCTCAGTGCACTACAGAAACACCAACATACAGCCCCAAAAGCTTCTATGAGAACTCCAGAAATCGGTTAGGAAGATGCAGCACCCAAGCAAGCTCAAATCCAAGAACAGCCACAATGAAACAGGTAAGAAAAGCTGTTTAATTCCAACCATGCTCCCAAAGCTAGCATAGTTTGCAATTGGGAGGAAAAGTCCAATTGCGGCTTCTCCTTTGGGAAGGAAAGAGAAGGGGAGAATGTACATTCAAAGTTCTAGATTGTGGGGGGACTACTTTCTGTCTCACCTGACTCAGGGCACTGACAGGGAATTGGCATACCTTGAGTGTCGGGAGGCTGCAGAGAACAAAAGAGAATTCAGCAGATTGTGGCAGCACTAGAGAAGTGGTAAAACTGCAGACAAAACAGCCACCATTCACCATGATCGGGAGTAAGTACCCAGTTTTGTGTCTTCCCCCTAGAGAGAAAAAAAAGAGTAGAGCATAAGTCCAATGTTCTCGCTTTTGCGGGTGCAGTCTGAGAGACTGGTTTCTGTCTCACCTGATGTGGAGAGCTGACAGAACAGTTATACTTTGGACACTTGGTGGGTGCACAGAGCTTGGTGGCTTCAGGCAGAGCCAGAGAAAAGCAGCAAACCTTTCTAATTGGGAAATCACATACACAAGCCCAGAGAAGGTACATGCTCAGAAAAAGTTGGAAAGACCCCCCCCAAAATCTGTAGCTGGGTTGATGGGTAAAAGTCTTTCCTTGAATGAAGCCAGTCCATAAGACTGGAAGAGGTGTCTATTTTTTTCAACTGTGTAAATCCCAACACAAAGTTACAAGGCACAAGAAGAAACAGGGAAATATGGCCTAATCAAAGGAATAAAATACATCTCCAGAAACTGACCCTAAAGAAAGTAGCTCAGTATTGTTAAGTATATTCACATTGTTGTAAAGCAGATCTCTAGAACTTATTCACCTTCATTAAATGAATCTTTATACCCATTGATCAATTCCCAATTTCCTCCTCTCCCCAGCCCCGGGCAACCAACATTCTACTTTTTGTTTCTAAGAGATTGATCACTTTATTGATTTCATATAAGGTATCTAAAGTTAGATTTCAGGTTATATGTTTTTTACCACAAAAAAAAAGGAATTAAAAAAAAAGATGCTCAGGATCCATCCGGGCTTTGAATAATTAAATAAGACTATACACTATTGTTCAAAACAATGTGATAAGAGCTATTATAGGACAGTATAGAGTGATAAGGGAGAATAGAAGAGAAGCACTCAGCTAACGTCTAAGGCTGTCACGATCATCAGGAAAGGCCTTCCAGAAGAACTGGTATCAAAGCTAGGGATGAAAAACTAGTGGCACTTTCCACATAAACATGCAAGTTTAGAAGATGAGGTAGTATTTATTTCAGTCAAAAGGAAGAGGATGTAAGAAAGGTTAAGAGCAACAGAAAGCATGTTTTAATTTGTAGTGGGGAAGTATGGAGTAGAGGGAATGGTGAAGTGATAAGGAGAGAATGAAGAGAAAAATCTTAGTAAGAAGTTGTAATCAGGGACTGTATCATGTAGGGACTAGTAAAATATTTAAAGAGTATGGTCTCCCAAGCATTCATCTAATAGGCTGTAATTTTCATATTTGTTTTAGTCACACCCTGAACAATACTCTCCACATCATATACAGTGTGTTGAATGTATTAAATATTCAATAAGTATGCACCGAAAGACAATAATGTAAATATATGCTTGGATTTGCATTTTAGAAAGTTCTACTTACATTTGGAAAAAGGGATTGTAAAGGCTATCATAATATTAATTCTGAACAGTCTCTGTACTTGCATCTGAAAAGAACAACCATAATGTCATATATATTATGAAGCATACTATATACCTGTTAAGGCTAATGTATATATCTATAACTATAGCTAAATGTCTGCATGCATGTGTGTATAAAATATTTTTATGATGTTAGCATAATAGTATTTTAATGATGCATTTATATATTTCTGTTGACAGTTTTATTCTCACTTCCAAAATCTGTATAACACTCTTATATATAAGACTATTAGAGAGTTGGGGCCAAGAGAGTAAACATATGCACCCTCAGCACATTCTTAGTTACTTCTTGCATAAAAAGTTTAGGTACTAATGGTATATCAAGAAGGCAGAGTTATCAGTTAAATGAAATATCTATTAGCCTGGGAACAGAAGTTCCAACAAAGGCACAGACTGCATTAACAGTTGGATGGGCATTATCCATGATACGTTTGTCCTTGGTGTTCAAAGATAATAGCTAGTGGATGGTTTTCTCTCAACATGTTAACATATATGGAAAACCACAAGTGTGTGACCAGCTGCTCACAGGTGAAAGCTCTATTGAGCCCTTCATTTTTGGCAGCTCAACCCCTTTGACTCAGGCCCTACATATGCCACGGATTGGGAAAATGTACAGAATCCGCTATTGTTTTACACCAATTCAATCGACTTGTTGCTGTTTCCCACTACTGCGCAGCTGTATCAAAGGGTTTGCATGCTGCCTCAGGGGTCACAACTATAAGCTCTATAGCAGATGATTTTTAGGTAGAGCATCAATTGTGACTTTCAGAAAAACTGTTTGAGAGCCACAGCATACATGACTGGGAAGGATGACAAATTTTAAGTAAATTTTATAAATAAGAAATTTTATAAATTTTATAAATAAGAAAACATAAGTTTATAGAATTTAAATTGATAGGCAATAATGCTACATTGGTTAGTTATACAAGGTGCTCTTTCCAATATATAATGTTGTTATTAAAGTAGTCCATTGACAAAAGCATTCTTCCTTTCCTTTTCTTTTTTCTTCCTTTATTTTTTCTTTCCTTTTTTTCTTCCCCTTTCCTTTCTTCCTTCCTTCCTTCCATCCTTCCTTCTTTCCTTTTATTTAGGCAACCACTCACTTGCTAATTCACTTATTCATATTTTTTTTTTGCCGAGCACCTAGTGTGTTCTAAGATCAATGCTAACTGCTAAAGCATAAAAAAATATAAGCTATAACCACAGCTATAAAAATACTAGCCAAGGCTTCAGGAATAAGAGAGTATAGACTCACTTTTCCCTGTTCCTTCTCTCTAAGTATAATTACATACCCTGGAAATTGTTTCATAGACAACAGTAAGAGAAATCTGAAAGCTGAAAAAAGAATGTGTACTGGCTAGAGAGTGCAGGATTTGAGGAATAACAACATGGCAAGTTACCTGGGTTTTCTTTTCATCTCCCATATACCTTGGACTGGGCAATGGAGAGGACTGCCACAAGAAATGACCAACAGGCATAAAAGAAAAAAGGCAAAAAGAGAGGAAGAAAGAAAGATCGATAGCAAGACAGAATAAGAAAGAAGAGAGGGAGGAAGAAAGAAAAAACAGACCTGCTCTTTCTAACCAAAGGACTGGGAAAGTAGAAACCTAACAGAGACCTGATGGGGAACCCCAAGCACTTCTCCACAAAGAGGGCCTCTGTTGATGATCCAATTCACCAACAGCAGTGGCAATAGCAAAGCCTCAGCCACCCCGGCCCCTGCTCCATACCTTAGGTCAGGTAAGTGCTATGATCTCCCACCAGCAGCAGAAACAAACTCCTAGCTCTCTTATCACCCAATCCAGAACCAGGGTCCAGAGAGTGGTCCCATCTTCTCATATCTACTGCAATAGCAAAGCCCTGTGACTTCCTGGCTTCTACCCAGTGTTATAAGGGGACTAGGTCCAGTGGATTCTTGCCTCATCCAGAATACTTCTCAGTGCCCCCACAGATGGCTCCAGTAGGGCTTAAGCAGGAGTCCCAGCAGCACCAGAAAACAAAGAAGACAAAAATAACATTGCAAGGGCTCAGAAACTAAATATTCATAGGAATTAAAGTCAGAGAAGTAGACTATAACTTACACACTAAACTTAAACAGAACAACTGCCTGCTAAAATAGAATGCTTAGGAAAAAGAGTCCCCCAACAAAATAAATGTCCAGGATACAATTGAAAAAACCATTCATTATACCAAGAAACTGGAGAGCCAGAATTTAATGAGAAAAGATAATCAAGGAATGCCAACATGGAGATTAATTGTGTACTGAAATTATCTGACAAGATTTTTAAAAGCAACTGCCTTAAAAATCCTTTAGAAATCAATTACAAATTCTCACAAAACACACGAAAACAGAAAATTTCAGCACAGAAACAGAAGTTACATAAAATAACTAAAAGGAAATTTTAGAATTGAAAACTACAATAACTGAAATTTTTTTTTAAAAACTCACTAGTTGTACTCAATAGAGTGTCAATGAAAAGGACAGAATCACTGAACTTGAAGACAGACCAACAGAACAGAAGTTTCTGTAGAAAAATTTAAAAGAGCAAAAATTCATATTATCAGAATACAGAAGAAGAAAAAGAATGTGGTACTGGAAAAGGATTTGAAGAAACAATGGCTGAACACTTGCCAAACTTGGCAAAGGAAACAAATCTACACACACAAACATGTGAGAACCTCAAACAACCCCAAAGAAATCCACACCAAGACATAACAAAATTAAAATTCTAAATATTAAATAAAAAGAAAAAAATCTTAAAAATAGCCAGAGGAAAAGAATGTATTACCTATAAAGGAACAGCAATTTAAATTACAATGGATTTCCTATCTGAAACCATGCAGGCCAGAAGGAAGTGGCACAACATTTTTTTTAGGTGGTGAAAGAAAAGAACTGTCAATTCTAAAAAGGAACCAGAAATTCTATATCCAGTGATGAAACTATCTACCAGGAATAGAGGAAATAAAGACATTCTCAGTCAAAGGAACACTAAAATAATTTGTGCTAGCAAATCTACCCTTAAATAATGACTAAAGAAAGCTCTCTCAACACAAAGAAAGTGATAACAGAAGACAGGGATGTTTAGAAAGGAAAGAGGAACAATGAACTGGATAGTAAATATAATAGACTATTCTTTATCACATGAGCTTCGTTTAGCAAATATTTTGAAGAAAATAAAAGTTATAACTATCTGATGTGGTGCTAAATGTATTAGACAATTATATTTTTTAAATGGAGAGGGTAAAGTGACCTAAAGAGAAGCAAATGTTCTACACTTCTAAGTTGTAAAACATTGACATGATAGCTTGTGATAAGTTATATATGTATACAGCAATACCTATGACAACCACGTAGAAAATTATACAAGTGGATATACTCAAGCCATCATAAATAAATAAAAATGTAACTCTAAAAGATGTTTAGGTAATCTAAGAAAGGCTAGAAGAAGGAAACAAAGGAACAAGAAACACAGGAACAAACAGAAACAATAATGACAAAATTAAACCCCAACATATACATAACATCTTTATGTGTTAAAATGTCTAAATACACAAATTAAAAGACAGAGATTGGCAGAATAGATCCAACTCATAATTCAACCATACTCTGTATACAAATCATTAACTGAATTAAGAAAAGATGATTAATATTATAAGATACCTTGGGATATATAATTATAATACAATACCTTGGAAAAATTTTAATGAGTGAAGGGTTTTTTGATATAATTTCATTTGACATAAAATTTTAATATAGGCAATAAGTATCTTTGTACACATTAATAAAAATATTGATATTTAGATATTTAAAACTGACAAAATAACTGACAAAAATACCAGTAAATCACTACTTTCAAAATGGCACGGTACATTTTAACACCGAAATAATGAAAACCTGTATTTTAGTCACCATGATTTTTAAAAAATTTTACTTACTTGGAAACTAAAATAACTCTAAATTATTGCTTTTGAACATAGTGTATCTATGTGATATAAAGGGACATGTTTGCCAGGATTGAGTTTTATTTTTTAATGCATTTCATTTAGTGGAAATATAAATTTACCTGAAGATTTTATGACTTTTTTTCTCATAATCATATTTAAACAGAATAAAAAATTTCAAAGGGATGAGTAATTTCTACAGCAATATTGTAGAGTAGATGTATAAGGATGAAATGGGGGGAAATCCCTAGATTATGTCTTTGTTCTTCCCCTTGCTTTTCCAAGCCACCCACTTTGTGCACCTATGAGATATTAGCTGTCCCTGGGTGAATCTCCGTGGCCGTTGAGTGGTAAAAAACAAATATATTTAGCACTTAGCTTAATCTACGAAGAGAAACAGATAACTCTTCTTGAACTGAAAGGGAAAGATTTATATAGATAAGGTGAAATTATCTCTCTTCAAAATTAGAGGAAAGCAATGGGAATAATCTAAACATGATTATAAGTGCAACAGATACATAAAAATGAGTTTGAGAATTAAAAATAATCCCTTTAGCTTTCAGGCTTTCACCATGTTGATTTGGTTCATTACTGTCAGAAAACAAAGAGTAAGAAGCTGGAGGGTTAGACAGTGATTAGAAATCATTCAAAAGGCTTTCATGGGCATTTACGCCTAGCAAGATATGCTTTCTCATGAGGGTCTTGCAATTTG
Organism: Physeter macrocephalus; assembly: GCF_002837175.3. Lineage (NCBI taxonomy): Eukaryota > Metazoa > Chordata > Mammalia > Artiodactyla > Physeteridae > Physeter > Physeter macrocephalus. Next base: position 41,288,276 of record NC_041233.1, read on the forward strand.
GTTCTGATGGTCCATATCCAAATTGCATGGTTGCTGAGCATTGTTAGAAGAATGAGACTGAAACAGGGAATGGAACAGGGTGTAAGATAGAATCTATCCATCTGGAACTAGCAAACCAAGGCAAGAATTACCTTATGGTCTGCAATTTAGATGCTAAACATGGAGATTCTTCCTAAAACAAGATGTAATATGTTGATCTGAAAATTCCAGCAAAGCACAGTTGTAGCAAACATCAAACTATCACTGACTCTCAGAATCATAGCTCATAGTAAAGTAGTAATAGCTTTATGAGCTAAATGTTAAGTCTTTGGAAGGGTATTTCTTAGTTGTTTTAGTGAAACCCAAAATTAGAGTTTTAAGTTTAATGACTAGGTTGACATTGAAAAATGAATAATAGGGCATTGTGAAAGATAAAAATTGTAAATCATCTTAAACAATCATGCAATTGGAGGAGATAGTTTATTGGAAAACAAGTCTAATCCATGTTGTATACATTTAAGCATTTACTGAGTACTTATATGACAGACTATTCCCAAATAATTTCTGCAGTCATTCATGTTCTGGCTTTATTTAAATATAACTCCTAAAAGCGGCTGATGGACATGGAAATTAAAATGTTAATAACATCCACTATGTGTCGAACATAGATCAAGATATTTTCCAAAAATTCTTTTACTCGGTTTTTCACAAGAAACCCGCTCATCATTATCCCTATTTAACAAATGAGAAAATAGAATTCATGATTTCATTTAAATTGTCCAAGGTCACAAATGCACCAGGTAGTTGAACTGAAATTGAACCTGAATCTCTTACTATAAAGACCATGTTCTTTGCCTTTTGCCATGAATTGTGCTATAATAAACCTGATTTTCAGCATCTTCAGGGGGCAACTAATTTCCTCTGATGTAATATGACTCTCTCAGCTGTTGAAAATGCACAATGTTGAAAATGCGGGTCACTGAAATGCTACAATTGAAGAGAATCTAAAAAACTATTTGTACTAAGATATGTCCTCTCTCAACTGAAATTCCCAATAAATAAAGCTTTTAAAGTTTCAGACACCATAAATATAAGGCACACATATTTTTGGGGTAAAGCACTACTATTGCATATAGGTAGAACAGAAAAAAACAAAATAACAAAGCAGGGACTTCCCTGGTGGCACAGTGGTTAAGAAGCCACCTGCCAATGCAGGGGACACAAGTTCAAGCCCTGGTCCGGGAAGACTGCACGTGCCGCGGAGCAACTAAGCCCGCGCGCCACAACTACTAAGCCTGCACTCTAGAACCCGCGAGCCACAACTACTGAATCTGTGCGGCACAACTAGTGAAGCCCGTGCACCTAGAGCCCATGCTCCGCAACAGGAGAAGCCACCACAATGAGAAGCCCACGCACCGCAACGAAGACCCAATGCAGCCAAATAAATAAATAAACAAATAAATAAATAAATTTAAAATAAATAAAATTCTAAAAAAATAATAAAGCAATTTCGAATCAATTTTAAAAACATTTACTGAGAATCAGGTAGAGAATAAGATGCTGATGACATAAGAAAAACAGGCCTTCAACAAAGGCTGAATATTATTGCTGAAAATCTCTCAAGTCTAACTCCAATCAGTTCACATAGAAAGAGCTAATTTGGTGTCAGACATATTTCAGATTTAGGTTTGCAACTTACTACAGTGGTTCTGTGGCCTTGGTAAAATTACTTCAGTTAGGCTTTCCTGAGTTTCTGTTTTTTTTCTCTTAATAGGGAATAATAAGTTAGTTCAGAGAGTTTCTGTGTGGCAATTAAATGAAAGAATTTTTTTTTAAGTCTAGCTTAGTGCCTTGAATTAATAAATGTGAATTTCACCCATGCAGAACAAAATTCCCACAGATGCCAGGATTAAGGAGGACTTAATCCATTTTCTTTTCCAAATTTCAAAATTTGCACATCAGTTTAGAAGTTGCCATTGCTTTTTTCAAAACACAAAGATGATCAGCTCTTGAAATGTTCAGAGAGCAGTTATGAAGGAAAAAATACCAAATTGTGTCAGAGCAAATTATCTAGCTTTGTCAATAAAATATTACTGTGTCCTATTAATGAAGTATTTAATCTTCTGCCTGCTTTCTTTTAAACAAGGTGAGGTTATTGTGTCAAATACTTTGATTTGAACGTTAACTTTTATCCAAAGTCTAACTGGTCCACTTCTATGTTGGTGTTTAAGATAGTTATCTGGAGAGAGAAGTGTTTACCTAGAGTTCGGCCTCAGCAGTTCCAGAGAATTCCTGGAGACACTTGGCTGGTTCACTGTCTTATGCAATAAGTATACCAAGTATTCCCTGAAAATTATTGGCAGCCTAGCTTTGTAATAACACACAGTGGTAAAAATAAAAATAACTGAAAAAAAACAGAGACAAACCAAAACCATTATCCATATCTTCCAACCTAATACAATGCAAATCATAAAAAATCCCAGCAGGCCTTTTGGTAGACATTGATCAGCCATTCCTAAAATGTATATGGAAATGCAAAAGATCCAGAATAGTCAAGGGGAACTAAGATCCCACAAGCCACGTGGTGTGGCCAAAAACAAAACAAAACAAAACAAAACCAGAAGAGTCAAGTCATATTTGTAAGAGAAGAAATATTTGGAAGACATACACTTCCCAATTTCTAAAGGTACTATAAAAAGGTGCAAAAATCAAAACAATGTGGTGCTGCTGTAAGACTAAGAATGTTGATCAATGAAATAGAATTGAGAGTCCAGGAAACACAAATCATTTTTAGCCAATTGATTTTTTGACAAGAAGTGCCAAGACAATTAAATGAGAAAAGAATAATTTTTTGACAAGTAGTGCTATAACAACTGAATGCCCATATACAGGAAGATGAATTTAGACTCTTATCTCACATTGTACACAAAATTAACTCAAAATGAATCATAAATGTAAATGTAAGAATTAAAACTATACAGCTTTGAGAAGAAAACATGGAAAAAACACTCCATAACTTCAGCTAGGCAAAGTGTTCTTAATATTTAAGACACTGTTAAGAAAATGAAAGACAAGCCACAGGCTGGGAAAAAAATATTTGCAAATCATGTATCTGATTTAAAAATACTTTTACATAGAATAGAAATAACTCTTACAACTCAAAATTAATAAAAAAATTAACCAACTTTTTCTAAGTGAGTACTGTAGAATATTGGAATAGATATTTCACCCAAGAAGATGTATAAATGAATAATAAACAAATGAAAAGATGGCCATCATAATTAGTCATTAGGGGGAAATGTACATTAAAACTACAATGAGATACTACTTTACACCCACTAGAATGGTTATCATTAAAACTACTGAGCATAATATGTGAAGATGTGGAGAAGTCTGAAACCCTCGTATATTGCAGGGGAGAATGTAGAATGGTATTGCCACTTTGGAAAGATACCTTGGTACCTCCTTAAAAAGTTAAACATAAACTTACCAAGTGATTCAGTGATTCCATTATTAGGTATCTCCTCAAGAGACATGTAAACATATGTTCATACACAAAAAAATCTTTTCTGGGAATATTCACAGCAGCATTATTCATATGTCAATCACCAGAAACAGTACAATTTCCATCAAATGGTGAACAAATAAATTGTGGTATATCTCCACATTGGAATATATTCATCAATAAAAATGAACAAATTACTGATGTATGTTACAACATGGATGATTCTCAAAACACTGTGCTAAGGCAAAGAGGCCAGATGCAAAAACACCTACATATTGTATGTTTCTGGAATGTCCAGAAAAGGCTAGTCTACAGAGACAAAAAAAAATCAGTGTTAGTCTGCGCCCGGGGCTACAAACAGGGAGTCACTGCAAACAGGCAAAATGGATCTCTTAGGGGTGATAAAAATGTGTTAAAACTGACTGCACAATTCTATGTAAATATAATAAAACCATTGAATTTTACATTTATAATTGATAAATTTTATGTCATGTAATTCATACTTCAATAAAGCTGTTTTTAAAAAGTAAGTAAACCGATGGGAATTTCTTTTTCCCAGAGCAAGACTGAAAACACACACACACACACACACACACACACACACACACACACACACATATACACACGAAAACCAAAGGATATATTCACTGGTTGATAAAAGCAAAAGTATTTCCCTCATCAAGAGTTTGAGTGTCAACACTTTTTGATTAATTATTTGTATTGTCTGCCACATGTTTAGCTTACTGCATAGATGTTCCAACAGATATACAATTTGCCTTAATGCATTAAAACACCTACACCAAAGCAATAATTATTTACCAACGTTTTAAACAAAATTTTCATCATATATTTTGTGATTGAAAAAAACCCTAAAAAGTTACTATTACCAAAAACAATTAAAAAAAAAATTCAGCAGACTAAATTGTGTAAGCTCTCGGAGGGCCTGCTTGGAGAATAGCTGAAATATAGAAGAAAACATCCAGCAACTAATGGTCAAAGTGATATAAACACAGAAATATTCCTATGTTTAGGAAGGTAGAAAAGAGGAGATATTTTTGACAGGTTTATCATAATGAATAAAATTTTCAAGCATCCTTTGAAAATGGCCTAGCACATATGTTTTATTTACCTGCCTGTTATTGCTTTAGCCTCTGAACTAATAAATATCAGAAAAGAATTACATTTAGTACTCTGAGAGTGACTGTAACATGGAAAGCAACAAATCAGTGAAGCTATAGAGAAAAAAGCCTGGTATTAAAATACTAGGAGAAAATTAAATCGATTTTAAAATATTACTTTTTAGTTAATGTTTATTGTGTAAGATAAACAAACACATATGAAGATAAACAAACACATATGAAGATAGATAGACAGATGTATGTGTATCTATGTCTATATATACCTATTTATATATAATGTTTTATTCACTGGATTTCCCGTGACTCATTTAGATGACCTTGCAACAGGGCAGAAAAGATGTGGAAATACAACTTTAAATCCTAAAACAATGCTGGCAGAGCTGGATATACCAAACAGAGCTTCTGTACAAATAGAAATCAGTCCCCAAAGCACAGTATTTTGTTTTCAATGTTTATATAGCAGAGCTTCTGTACAAATAGAAATCAGTCCCCAAAGCACAGTATTTTGTTTTCAATGTTTTATAAAGTACTGGAGGTATTTTTTCTATAGACAATTGCAAACATATGTCTTATCTTATTACTTATATTTACTTAATGCTCTATGAATCTCAGATGAATCTGTTCCAACAATCATTTCATGCATCCCAATAAAACAGTTGATACTCCATCTGAGTGTTAATGTAAGTTCTATTTTCAGAACTGTTTCATGTGCACTACACAAAGAAAGCATCAAAATGAGTGAGGAAATTTTCTATTTCTAGGAACATATGCTTTTTAAAACATTTTCCACTTGTTCAATGACTGAAGAGATGTTTCCACCTTAATAAATGAAAATATAATGACCATATCAATTATATGCTTAAGGGAATTTGCTTTACATCCTTCCTGGTTGTGCTATTACCTTCTACAACAGGGGAAGATGGGTTGAGCAATACAAAATTTTTTAATATAATTTATGGAGGGCATTAGAGTTTGATAAGCTGCAAACAAGAACTCTTTAAATTTAAAAACACATACAATTTATATAATTGCAACCTCTTTACTGCAAATGTGACTTTTTTAAGCTATGGAATTTTTTTTTACCCTGTTGGTTATGTTGAAATTAATGTAAACTTTTTGTACATAAATTACAGGATGTATGTATCTAATGTACCTAAAAGTTTATGAATCATCACTGTCCAACTGAACTTTCTATTGATGGAAATGTTCTAAAATTTGCATTGTCCAGTATGGCAGACACTAGGCATTCATAGCTATTGAGCACTGAAATGTGGCTAACGTGACTTAGAAAATAAACTTTTAATCTTATTTAAATAGCCACACATGGCTGTGGCTTGTGAATTAGAAAACACAGAAAGAGGAGGAAACTTGGAATCATACTTTTTTATTATCTATAGTAATTTTCATTAGAATTCTAGATCAAATCTCTATAAATCAGAGCCAAGTGGAGGGTTAAACAGAGCTGGCAAATTTGGGTTTTGTTTGCTTGTTTGTTTTTTGGGGGGCCATGCCGCGCTACCTGTGGGATTTTATTCCCGACCAGAGGTTGAACCCAGGCCCTTGGCAGGAAGAGCACAGAGTCCTAACAACTGGACCTCCAGGGAATTTCCCAGAGCTGGCAAATTTGTGCTATGTATAGTCCAAAGTCAACTTGCATTCAAGTTCAACTTGCAGTTATGTCATTTTGTTTGCTATTTATTATTTGCTCTTTTAATGATTTGGTCTTCAGTTTACCCTAAAATATTTAAATTTAGATGTGAAGTGAGGTCATTTCATACATTTGAAAAGGATTTTATTCAAAAGGCAGTATTTCTGTGGGAATTTGTGATAAATAGATCAAAGGGACCCAAACCTTCAAACATAAAGAGATTGATAGTCAATCCTTGTTACTCCAATCAAAGGTACCTTTCAGAAAGTGTCATTTATTTTCTCCACTGTATTGTATATGTAGAATGTTTAGAAAGTTCTAAAAAGTAGACTCATCAAGCAGGAAGGACTCAGTCAAGCAAGAAGATCCTATACGGAAAGCATAGGTTGTCAGAAATTGTACCACGGCTCACTGTTGCTTTGTTCTTTTTATGTTTTAGTTTTCTACTATTTGTGTTAGTTTCTAAGCCTATGTCTTCAATTTCTTTTATCTCTTATTATGCAATGTTTAATCTGCTATTAATTCCATTTAATTTCATCTGTCACATTGCAGTTTTCACCTCTACAGATTTGATTTCGGTCTTTATTACATGTTTCATATTTCTGATTAACTTTTTTCAGAGCTTTATTGAGATCCATTTAAAGTGTAAATTGAGTGGGTTTTTTGCATAGAATTGTGCAACCTTCCCTATAGTCTAATTTTAGAACATTTTCATTTATTTACCCAGTAAAAGAAACCCCATGTCCATTTACAGTCTCTCCCCATACACTAGCAACCTCCCCCCATTCCTGTGCCAGCTCCCAGCCCTGGCAACCACTAAACTATTTTGTTTCTTCAGATATGCTTAATCCGGACATGTCACATTAATGGAATCATACAATATCTGCTCTCTTTCAACTGGCACTTAGCATGTTTTCGAGGCTCATCTATGTTTTAGCATGTATTTGTACCTCATTCTCTTTTATTGCTGAAAAATACCCCATTTAATGGATGTACATTTTTGTTTTTTCCATTCACCAGCTGAAGGGACTTGGGTTATTTCTACTTTTCAGCCCTTGTAAATAATGCTGCACTATGGCTATTTGTGTACAAGTTTTTATGAGCATGTTTTCATTTCTCTTGGATATATACCTAGGAGTGGAATTGTGGTTCATATGGTCACTATATGTTTAACATTTTGAGAAACTGCTAAACTGTTTTCCAAAAGCAGATGCACCATTTTACATTCCTACCAGTAACATGAGCAGTCCACTTTTTCCATATCCTTACCTCTTATTATCTTTTTGATTATACCTCTGCTTATCTTTTGAACATAACTGTTTTAAAACCCTTGTCTGTTGATTCTAGCATCTATTTCTATTCTGAACAGTGATTGATTTTTCTCCTAAACATGGGTTTTCTTTTCCTGCTTTTTTGCAAGCTTGGTTTGTTTTTTTTTTAATATCTTCATTGGCGTATAATTGCTTTACAATGTATTAATTTTTGCTGTACAACAAAGTGAATCAGCTATACGTATACATAATCCCCATATCCCTTCCCTCTTGAGCCTCCCTCCCATCCTCCCTATCCCACCCCTCTAGGTCGTCATAAAGCACCCAGCTGATCTCCCTGTGCTATGCAGCTGCTTCCCACTAGCTATTTTACATTTGGTAGTGTATATATGTCCATGCCACTCTCTCACTTTGTCCCAGCTTCCCCTTCCCTCACTGTGTCCTCAACTCTGTTCTCTATGTCTGTGTCTTAATCCTGCCCTGCCTCTAGGTCCATCAGTACCATTTTTTTAGGTTCCACATATATGCGCTGGCATACAGTATTTGCTTTTCTCTTTCTAGCTTGGTAGTTTTTAATTGGATGCCAGACATTGTGAACTGTACCTTACTGGTTGCTGGACATTTTTGTATTTCTATAAATATTATTTAACTTTGGTCTATCATATACTTAAATGATTTGTTAACCGTCTGATCCACTTGGGCCTTGCTTTTAAGATTTGTTAGGTGGCACTAGAGGAGTGAGGTGTCTAGGGCTAATGCCCTACTACTAAGGCAAAACCTGTCTGTGTACGTTAACCAACGCCCCATGAAGTTTTCTAGCCTGATTGGTGGAAGGAGTTACTGACCCTAAGTGATCTCTGGGAATCCTTAAAACCCCTTCCGGGTAGTTTCCGCAAACACAAGATGCTCAGAACTCAGCAGAATATTGGAGAAAACTCTACAGAACTCCGAGTTCTCTCTCTGAGCAACCCTCTCCTTTCTGCTATACTCTGGAGGACATTACCTGCCTTGGTCTCCCCCAAACTTTCGGCTCCAACCGGTCAACGCAGGCAATTCGCTGGGCTGTGCTTAGGTTTTTCTCTCCCAAACCCGTATCCTGGAAAATCTTTTAAAGGCTGTAAGCATTTTGAGCTGATATTTGTTTCCTGTCTCCAGAATCAGTTATCCGTTATTGATGCCAAGTGTCTCGGAAGACAGACCCAGCGTTCTCCTTCAAGAGCAGATTTTTTTTTTCTTTTTCTTTTTCTTTTAAATAAAGGTAACTCTGAGAGTTGACCCTAAAAGCCAAACAGAGCAAAGGTCTTTCCTCTTAGTCTCAGGACTAGGAAGCACGCAGCTGAGCGAGCTCAAGCCGCACCTCCACGTCTCAGCACCGCCTACGGGTTACTGCGCAGGCGTAGAACTTCTGCGCGCCTGCAGGGCTCAGCAACAACTGCGCCTGCGCCAAACAACGGGGCGCGCCAACGCGCCAATCTGCGCCTGCCAATGAGAGTGCCCAATGGTCCTTGATTCCCGCCCACTGACAGGACATCCAATCGCCTGTCCTGGCGCGCGGTTCGCGGCGGGTCCAAAGTGGACGGAGGTTAGAGCTAAGGGGCGGCCGGGGGAAGGATGGAGGCGGCAGAGACTAAGGCGGAGGCTGCTGCCCGAGAGTAAGTGTGTCTCGCCAGGTGGCAGCCGGGGGCGGGCCGGGGCGGACCTTGCGCGGTCCCAAGTAAAATCAGTAATTCCCCTCCACCCCTTACGGCGGTTGCGGGTCGACTAAGCCGTGAACTGATCCTGATCCCAGCCCCCCAGTCTTAGGTTCCTGAGGTGACGGTTGCCTCTCTCCAGGAGTAAGGGCTATGAGGGACTGTCCGTCCCCCACCACGTACGCTTAACCCCCAGAGGTGTGTCCTGAAAGGGGACGGTTCCATCCCTGTCAACCCTCCGTATCTCTTCGCAGATCGACCATCCTAACAGGAGACTGACTTTCCACCCCTAGGAGACATCCTGGGAGGGCCATTCGATTTCTGTCACCCCTGTCCAAAACACACTCTCCCGGTGGGTTATTTTATCCCCATCCCCACCTCCTAATGGACTGCTTCGGCCGCTAACAAGGGAGAACTCTGGAAAGCCTAGACCCAGGGATCCAGCCCCCTGTCCTTAGCTCCTCCTCAAGTACTCTGATACCCTGCCCCCAAGCTTGTGTTCTCTGCGTGCCGGGGCTCCCCCATTCCCTGTATATTTACATGACTGATTTCAGAAACTCAAACGGTTTCTATTCAGTGAGACATTTCCTATTTAAAATCACAGCTCCTTCCCCACACTCCTATTCCCCTTGCTTTGCTTATTTTTCTTCACGGCACTTACTACCTCCATGTGTCTTCCATACAAACACCATTCCTGGTCCCAGATGGCCCTTCAAGCCTGTGCTAGGCAGGACAAGACTCAGCATTAATACACATAATCACATATGTGCGTGTGCACACAAATTGACTAGAACTAGGACCCCAGGAGTCCAGTTTTTCCCTTTTTCTTGCCCCTTCAGGGCTCTGGCCAAGGTGGCAGACATCCTGGAGCCTATAGGTCTTCAGGAGGAGGCAGAACTGCCCGTGCAGATCCTGGCTGAGTTTGTGATGGTACGTACAAGATGGGAGCTAGCCTTTCACAAGCCAGGGACTGCTCCTGGGTCCTCCTATTGAGATACTGGACAGCGATAATGGTGAGCAGACTGGAAGGTAACCTTGTTGACCTATAGTACAAGGAGGTAAGAATGTTACCTGCGTCCACCCTCCCTCTGAACAGGACTCCCGGAAGAAAGACAAGCTCCTCTGCAGCCAGCTTCAAGTAGTAGACTTCCTGCAGAATTTCTTGGTTCAGGAAGGCACTGCCCAGGACCTGAACCCCTTGGCTTCTGAAGACACGAGCCGTGAGTGGGCAGGGGGTTGGAATAGGGGCTTCCCTGAGTGAAGAAGGAAGAGGGACATCAGTCAAGTCAGCTGTTTGGCTGATGGGAAGACTGAAGCCCCAGTGTTGTAGGCAGGTGGGCCAACCTCACTTATTCCCTCACTCTTGGCTCTTCTCAGGACAGAAGGCAATTGAAGTCAAAGAGCAATGGAAAGAGCTGAAGGCCACCTACCAAGAGCACGTGGAGGCCATCACAAGTTCCCTGACCCAGGCATTGCCCAAGGTGGAGGAGGCCCAAAGGAAGCAGGCCAAGCTCCAGGAGGCCCTTGAACAACTCCAGGCCAAGGTGAACCAAGGATGAGGGGAGAAGAGGGCAGGCAGAGAGGAGGAGGAAAAGAGTGAACATGCTGGGTTGGACCCACTGGCTGTCTTTTAAAATCCAACCACATGGCTGAGTAATATTCCATTGTATATGTGTGCCACATCTTTATATATATATATATATATATAAATTTATTAATTTTATTTTTATTTATTTTTGGCTGTGTTGGGTCTTCGTGTCTTCGCGCCGGCTTTCTCTAGTTGTGGCAAGTGGGGGCTACTCTTTGTTGCGGTGCGCAGGCTTCTCATTGCAGTGGCTTCTCTTGTTGCAGAGCCCGGGCTCTAGGCGCGCGGGCTTCAGTAGTTGCAGCACACTGGCTCAGTAGTTGTGGCTCACGGGCTCTAGAGCGTAGGCTCAGTAGTTGTGGTGCACGGGCTTGGTTGCTTCCCGGTATGTGGGATCTTCCCAGACCAGGGCTTGAACCCATGTCCCCTGCATTGGCAGGCAGATTCTTAACGACTGCACCACCAGGGAAGCCCCTGTACCACATCTTCCTTATCCATTCATCCATCAATATTACTCAGCCATTAAAAAGAATGAAATAATGCCATTTGCAGCAACATGGATAGACCTGGAGATTATCATACTAAGTGAAGTAAGTCAGACAGAGAAAGACAAATATCATATGATATCACTTATATGTGGAATCTAAAAAAAAGATACAAATGAACTTATTTACAAAACAGAAACAGACTCACAGACTTAGAGAATGAACTTATGGTTACCAGGGGGAAGGGTGGGGGCCAGGGATAGATTGGGAGTTTGGGATTGACATGTACACACTGCTATATTTAAAATAGATAACCAACAAAGACTTACTGTAAAAAATGAAATCCAAACATAAAAATTCACTCCTCCTGTCCTTGTTCCCCTCCTTTGCTTACCTGCAGAAGCAAGTGGCCATGGAAAAACTCAGAATAGTCCAGAAGCAGTGGCAGCTACAACAGGTAGGTCCATTCACCTAGGAAAATACCTCTTCTCATCACCATGCTATTGCATGGGCCAAGTCCTAGAAAACCTTTATTCTATTTCCTCCTGTGAGGCATTATAGCATGGGTACCAACATGGACTTGAATCCTAGCATCACCACTTACCACTGCATGATCTTGGGCAGTCACCTAACTTTCTCTGCTTCTGTTTCTTCATCTGTGAAAGAAGAAAATAATAGCATCTACTCTATAGAGTTATTATGATGATTAAGTAATTGGTACAGCAAGTGCTTAAAATAGTGCCTGGCACATAGCAAACTAAATAAGTGTTATCATTATCTTTGTGCTCCTTTTCTCCAGAATGCCTCACCTTGTAACAGCACATTCTGACCCTTCCTTTTTTCTAAGCCCCTGGTCTTGCCTAAAGTGAGTAGTCCCTCTTTCCTTCTATGTGTCTGAACCCCCAGCTAGGTCTAGGCTGTAGGGGTTGGGGAAATGGCTCTAAGACATCAGCATCTGAGGAACCATGTCTACATTCTCACTCCTGGTAGGAGAAGCGGCTGCAGCATCTGGCAGTGGTTTCTTCAGAGGTGAGGGAGCGTCAGACAGGAACTCAGCAGGAGCTTGAACGGCTATCTCAGGAACTTGGAACCCTGAAGCAGCAGGCAGGGCAGGAGCAGTACAAGCTGCAGAGGTGAGGCCGGGAGCATGGGCTACAGGCCCAGGGTGGTTCAGCTGAGGTTCCCTCTCTTCACACCCACCTCCTCCTTCCAGGTACCAGACCTTCCTCCACCTGCTATACACCCTTCAGGGTAAGCTGCAATTCCATGAGGCTGAGGCAGAGGCAGAGGCAGAGATGCCACAAGAGCTGGATCTTCCTAAGGATAAGCCCCAGCAGCTGACCCAGCCCCAGGAGCAGAACATTCGGGACACCATGGGGAGAGACAAGTGTGTGTCCTCCAAGGTGAATGAAAGATGAAACAGTTGGGCAGGGAGGCGGAGAGAAAAGCTGGGAGATAAATCTTACTCACTGCTCATACCTTGTCTCCCCAAGGCCAACAACCCACAGCCTGCTGGAGATACAGGCTTACCATGGCTTCCTGGGAGACAGCAACATGGGGAAGGATCCTAGAGCAGGTCAGACTCCAACTCAGGCCATGGTGTCCCTGGACTGTAGGTATGGCAGGAGCGAGGGTCTCTGGTCTATCTGTCTCTGTTTCTGTGCTCCGCTATTCATGGAGGGGATGGGACATGGGAAGGAGCAAGGAGTTTATCTTATGGATGAAGTTTTGTACATTATCCCCATGCCCAGCCTACCCTGGGCTAATCCCTCTCTTCCTCTTCCCCAGCTCTCTGGCCTCACCCACACTGCAGGATGGACTTAAATTCCTTGAGTGCAGCCTGATTTTTGACTACATACCAGGTTGGGGCAGGCTCTGGATTCTGTTTATTAAAAGCCCTGGAGTTCTCTCAGCTGCCTGTTTGTCTGCTTATCTTCATATGTTGGTGGGAAGAACCACACTCATTGGCCAGCAACAAGATAGGTGCTGGGACTGGTGTGAATAGAGAGGGTATAGATGGTGAAGGGGCCCTGGCCTGGGGCATCAGGGGTTGCTTGCCCAAAGGGATATACTACAAACATGTTGAGCTTAATTCAGGGAGAAGGTGAATGCTTTATGCAGGTGATTAGATGTGGGAGGATAATTTTAATTACTGATCCAAATGTTTACTGAATCTCTGAGTTGTGCCAGGTCCCTTGCTATTAACTGGAGCTACAGCAGTGGGCTTATCTGACCATTCCCTGCCTACATGGGGCATAATGAGAATGAACAATTGAAAAGATAAATAGGATGATTTCAGGGTGTGTTAAAACAGGGTAGCAAACTAAAACAGAGTAATACAATGAAGAGCAATAGTGAGAGTATAGAGACCCCCATCTGTGTATATTGGCCTGTGTCTATGAGTCAGTATTTCTGTTTTTGTTTGTGTGTGTGTGTTTATGTGTCTTTGTTTGTTGCTTTCAGTCTCCATTCCTCTGTGTGTCTGTCGCTGGGTGTGTGGACAGGGGCGGGCACTACTGTGTTTGAGAAAGAGATTGCATTCCTGATTGGGAGTGTGGAAACTGCTACTTCAGAGAGAAAGAGAGAAAAATGACAGTTCTCAGAGAGTAGAAAACTCATTTTCCATATGAGAAAAGAACCTTCATGTGAGAGAAAGACCTAAACATCCCCATGAGAAAGACACTGGCACCTTTTGTTTTTGGTGAGAGAAAGTTTTAAGAGTCAGTGTTCCCTGTTCTGTCTCAGACTGGGTCACCTTCTCTCAGGTGGAGATTGAGATCCTTGCGCATTCCGATGATTTGCCCTGCTTTACTAAGGTGTCCCTAGTTTTCTCTCAAATTGTCTTTTCAAATGTGTTGGCCCCATTTTTTAGGTATGAAATAGGATACTTATCAGAGGTCTTTGGGCTCAGAGAGGATTGAGGATACTCCACCAGGGAGCACACAAATGCCCACAGAGTGGCTTCCTCAATCTACTCATCCCCCTCCCTCCCACATGGTTCCTGCTGTAGCCTTCTAGTAACCCAAATATCCAGTCCCATTTTTCCCTCCCTCCTACTGGATGGGCTCCCTTACCCCTACAGTCTCATTTCCTTTCTAGTCTCATGTTCTCCAAAATGTCTGCAGCACAAACGAGAGAGCAAGAGTACATATATATATATCCACCGCAGGAAAGGAGTGTCTACTAAGGGACACTGGGGTGTGGGTTGGGATGTTGTGGAGTTTCCCTATCTTTGCATACATTATGGCTGTCAGAAAGTCAGCAGGGAAGAGAAGACACTCACATGGAGCCCACCAAGATGGGGGTGAAGAATAATACCCTGAGATACTCCAAGCCAGGGACAGGGGAAGGAGATTGGGCAGATGTACAGTAATAAAATGGAGAGGTCTGCAAACTTCTGGGAACCAGATTTCTCTCAAGGAGTGTGAAATGCATCAGTCCACACTGAGGCCAAAGAGGAGGGGAGGCTTGATAACCTGTTACGTTCAAAGCCCTTGAATTGGGCTTCCCTGGTGGCGCAGTGGTTGCGCGTCCGCCTGCCGATGCAGGGGAACCGGGTTCGCGCCCCGGTCTGGGAGGATCCCACATGCCGCGGAGCGGCTGGGCCCGTGAGCCATGGCCGCTGGGCCTGCGCGTCCGGAGCCTGTGCTCCGCAACGGGAGAGGCCACAACAGAGGGAGGCCCGCATACCACAAAAAAAAAAAAAAAAAAACAACCCTTGAATTGCGCATGTGGCTGGAGCCTCAAGTTGGCCGGAAGTGTCTTGACTGACAAGCTCAGGAATTGGGGCTTGCTATCAGAGAGAAGATGGACTTCAGCTTCCAGCTCTTCTCAGCCCTCTGTTAGGCCCTTAAAGACTATCCTTGTTCATTGATACTTGCACAAGGTAGATGTGTGCAAGGAGGAAAACTACCCCTGGGAAATTGTGATCTCTTACACAAAGACATGGAAATCTATGAGTCCACAGAGGCTGCTGAAAAGGCCCTGCTGCCTGCCAGAGTTTTTTCTCTTCCTCTTTTCTATTGAAGGGAAGGATACAGAAACCAGGGAAGAGTGGGGGCGGAGGGGAGACTAGGCAGTGAATCAGTACAGTCAAGACACTATTGCTCTGTCTTGACCAGAAGTCTTCTTGATAACTTAAAGTGAAAATTAAGCTTACTCCGTTAAACCAATAGGAAAACTTTCTTTTTCTATTCTCTTTAAGAATAATGTTTTCCTTTTTAAAGATAATTTTGTTTAACATTATTATGGTTAAACATTTTGTTTATTTTTTTCTAGTTTGTTTCATATTTTCTAGGTATTGTCAATTTTTTCTAGGAATTTTTCATTTCTAATCTTTTTAAGTTGGTATGAAGTTGTCGTAATCTTTTTAATCTAAATCTGCAGCCTGCTTTAGGATGGCCTATTGTTATATTCCTGATACTTTTTTTGTGCTTTACTGATTTTTTCCTTTATACATCCCTTCAGATTTTCATTCATTTTCAAATATTCAAATACTGAAAGATTGGCTTTTGTGATTTGCTATTGTATGTTTTGTTCTGTTTCATTGACTTGTGTCATATATCTTGCTCATTTTCTACCTTCTGTTTTTAGGTAGAGAATATGTATTTTTTTGGTAAACTCTTTATTTTTATCAGATAATAAACTTGTGTATTTGGATCTTTATTTGTTTTCTCAAATAAACATTTAAAGCTATAAATTTCTTCTGGCTTCCTATTAGTATTTTCACAGTCATTCAATTCATAGAATTTTCTATTAAAATTATTTCTTTGATTCAAGAGTTTCTTAGAAAAATAATTTTGAAATTTTTTACTCGATGTGAGAGGATAATCTTTCTAAGTTTATTCTAATTTGGTCAGAAAATGTCATCTATGTAATAAAAACTTTGAAATTTAATGAGGGAAGCAATTGTAGCCTTGAATGTGATTTTTTTTTTAATGTTTCATGTTAATTTTAAAAGAATGTCTGTTTTAGAACTGTCATATGTAATGGTTTTTATGTTTATTAGATTATGCTTGTTATGTTTTTCAGTTTATATCATCTATATACTTAATTTTTTATTTTCTGAATATCATCTTCTGGGAGGGGTATGTTCAAGTCTCCAAGTGAGAGTAGATTTGTTTTTTTCTCTTACGAACGTCTGGATAGTTTCAGCAAAGCTAATCCCCCTCATTCTATCTTTATAATCTTGAAATTTGTGAAACTAAGCTCATTTCAAATATTCTACCCTGTCATGAAAAGAAAACTATCTTCCCATTTTAGAATCTTTCTGTCCTTAATGAACCCCATCCTGTCTTATAGAATTACGCAACTTCTTATATTACAATTTTTACGTCTCCTCTTTGGGCCAAATATGTGTAAGTTTTGAAATATAAACAGTGTGGTATTAAATCAACTAGTTTCCTTATTATTCCCAGCACAGTATTTAAATGACCCTTTTGATACTTTGAACATTGGGCTCTGAAAAATTTAGTGAGTTCTGACACACTTTGCTCTTGAAACCCTGAATAACCTAGGAATTAAGTCTGAAAACTATAGTCTCAGGAATCAACATCTTGAGGCCTTTTAAAACTGTCATGGAGGGGGGGGTGTAAATTCTTTTTATGTTGTTAAATTGAATTTGTGTAACTGTTGACATAGTTATAAAAAAACTTGTTAATCTTTATGGAGCTCTGCAATTTTAGATGCCATATTCAAACGCATTTCTAAATTTTAAGTTGTCAAATGAACTTTAGCAAGCACACCTATGCAAGGTATGCATAATTCATTTCATCATACATTTTATAATGATTATACCCATGTGATAATTATTTAAATGAGTTGATTACTGTGTACCTAAAATCATGTTTTGAGATAGAAAAAAGAAGGGGAAAATCTAGAAATATGCTTTCAGATGGCGACAGAACTTTTGGAAATAAAAGATTATCACAAATATTATAAAAGAAATAAACCATAAAATATATATATAATCTAGTGCACAAATTTTTTATGTGCTATAAATAATGTTAGGAAAAACAAACACAAGTTGGAATAATCAAAATAGGGTTTATTTTATGAAAGTTTGTTTAAAATATCCTATAGCGTCTCCATGTTATGAAATTATATTGCAAAAACTTTGGGTCTAATCTTAACCAAACATAAACAGCAATTTTACTAATAAAAATACTAGGTGTATTAAATTTTTGTCCTGTTTATGTAACTAAGTAGACAAGAAGTTATGCTTTACATGTGTCTTTGAGGGAAAATACTTCTCTTTAGGGACAGGGGCCTGTCCACAGTCTCCATATATGTAAGCCTTGGATTTACCTGGCCAGGTATTCTAGAAATAAAGAATTTGCAAGAATTTGTTTACTGAAGTTCAGCATTATATCTGGTTGTTTCATTTGGTTACTCCAAATGAAGATATGATATGAAGATAATAGAGTTTTGGGCAAGATATACTGATTTCTTGGCTGAAAACTCTACTCTTGATGATAACTGAAATGCCTAACTTTGTTCCAGTATGTCATTTTCAACATGAGAAAGAAGGGGAAAAGGAAAGAAATGGTAAATTTAGTTGAGGAATTTAGTCATAAAATAGATAACATTTGTGTGTGTGTGGGTGCATACATACACATATAAAATTGG
This sequence comes from Physeter macrocephalus, assembly GCF_002837175.3. Taxonomy (NCBI): domain Eukaryota; kingdom Metazoa; phylum Chordata; class Mammalia; order Artiodactyla; family Physeteridae; genus Physeter; species Physeter macrocephalus. Next base: position 41,306,206 of record NC_041233.1, read on the forward strand.
CAGGGATAATGTAGATTAGCTGGAGGAAGTGAAAGTGACTGCATGACAGATATTTGACCTCTTTTTTCAGATAACCATTTGTTCTCTGTGATTCCTCTCTATAGGAACATATATACCTTTGCATCCACAAATGAACATATATCAATACCTTCACACTTTAAAAGTACTTAGTAAATGTTCATTGGATCATCTTCAGGGAAGATTTCCCAAAGAACTGCCTCTTAAGCTCAATTTCAAATAAATGAAATTATCCAGAGGCAGATTTCATCATTTATTGAATGTCAGCTATTACTGAATGTCAGTTCCGAGAATTTAAAAAAACAAAACAAAACAATCTGAGTTTAAATTTAGAGACAGGAAGGAAAAATCTAATTCTAACAAAAAACTATGTTTGTTATTAAGGACTAAGAATTGAAATGTTTTGGTGGCACCAAGGATAATCATGCACACTAAGCAGAAGGAACATTATAAGTAAAGTATAGGAAATGAGAAACTGGCAATTTCAAGAATTCAAATGGACAATCAGTGCTTGGAGCATAGGATATAAGGGAGGAAATGGGAGTAGTGACTTCATGAGAGCCTTTTACCTATTACCCTGCTGGCTATAGGAAGTCAAAGCCTACACCTGGAAGCCAAGGAAACCTATCAAAATTTTATTTCCTACTTGGGTAAAAAATTTTCAAGTACATTTTAATCTATTGCTATAGAACTCTCAGAAAATCATACCATTGGTGAATACATTTATGAATTTAGAGCAGAATGCACATTTAGAAAGCAGTACAAATGCTTTCATCCTCCTGAGGTAAACGTATCTCCCTGTCTAACCATTGTTTATTATTGGGACTTGCTATAATGACAGCAGCAAAAGAGCTGAAATCCACTTAGGCAATAAGATATCATATTAAAGCAACATTGGATTGGCAGGAGAATGGAACCTCTATTTTAGACTGTTGATACTTAAAAATAAGTATAATACAATGATCATAGTTATTAGTAGCTGCATATTATACCCACTAAAATAATCACTAAAGCAGTTCAGTGATACTAGTATTCATGGATGATGACAGTTGCCAATCCAAACAAGTACACACCAACTAGAAACTAATGAACCACGTATCCCAGAGCTCAGTGCTTTTTGGTACATTAGTCACTGAAGGCTCATGACTGAGAACATTGGAAAACATCTTCAGCAATGGAAAATCACTCATCGTGCCTGAGAAATATTCTACTTATCAAGGTTTTAGGGATTAACAATTGAAAATAGGAAGGGGAAAAAAAATGCAGCCTTAATATAAAATGTTTATATTAAAGAATAGTGACCTACTTCACATCAATTAGAAAATGAGCATGTTTTTTAAACAGTACCCTATGACTACCATAATAACTTTAATTTTAACAATTATGTTGAACAATATTCAGAGATTACTGGAATGTAAAGATAAGAGAAGCTTTCCATTAGGTGCCTATGTCACCCTTGGCACTCGCAATAGGCAGTTCTTATTCTTTTTGAAAAGAATGAGACAAGTCTTATTTGGTTAAAAAAAAGTCTGGTATCATAAGAGATTTTCTATTTTACTCTTCCACCCCTATCTCTACCCTTATATCTCAGGAATCTTCAGGAACTAATTCAATAGCTAAATTTAACTCTGTTGGTGTGTGGTGGTGCTGGTGGTGGTGGTGGTGCTGGTGGTGGTGGTGATCTCAAGAAGTAGAAGTAGTTATTGAAAAAAAATTTTTATTACAATGAAAAGGAAGGGCTAGTAGATATTCAGTTAATTCTAATAATCTAATAATATTGTATATCTCTTGTATAGGAGAAAAACTAGAACTGGGATTTCATGTACCTGAAGGTAAAACTTTGTTTTATATCTAAATAATGAGATAATTTTTTTAGGGGGGTGAGATATTGCACAACAGTGTTATTGGTATGTCACGGTACATGTAATTTAGCAATCACATTGTCTAACTCAAACAGGTGGCACAGTCTGGCAGATGGTAGTAAGGATCTGTTTATAAGGCTCACAGTTTCTTGCAAATGTCTTGCCTTGTTCTTCTAAAATTTTGTTTGTATGTTTGTGTGCAGATACCTAATCATATTCATATAAGGTGTGCTATTTTATATTTTGACACTAAGTTGTTGATTACATATAGATTTGGAGTTGTACTAACTCCCTGACAATTTTTTCTGTTAGTATTCATTCAATGCCTAATCAACAAACATTTGAGTACCTATGTGCCAGGTACTATTCTATTTCTTTTATTAAAATATATTTCACATATAACATTGTATAAATTTAAGATGTACAACATGTTAATTTGATAGGTTTATGCATTGTAATGTGATTGTCATTGTAGCAATAATTTGTACTTCTGTCATGTTACATAATTAATCATTTATTTTTAGTGGTTACAATAATTAAGCTCTAGTTTCCTAGCAGATCTGATGATTATAATACAATATTGTTGTCTATATTCATTATTTTGTGCATTAGCTCTCTAGGGCTTGTTTACTACTTGTTACAATTTGTACCCTTTAAACAAGGTACAAACTATTTCTCTACCCCATATCCCCTGGAAACCACCATTCTACTCTGTTTTTACCAGTTCAGCTTTTTAGCGTCCATGTATGAGTGATACTGTACAGTATTTGGCTTTCTGTGTCTGAGTTATATCACTTCACATAATGCCCTCAAGGTCCATCTATGTTGTTGCAAATGGCAGGGTGTCCTTCTTCCTCACAGCTGAATAGTACTCCAGTGTGTGTGTGTATCACATCTTTATCCATTCATCCACTGATAGGCATTAAAATTGTTTCCATATTTTGTTGCTTGTGAATAATGCTACAGTAAATATGGGGTGCATATATCTCTTTAATATCCGGTTTTCATTTCCTGTGGGTATATACCCAGAAGTGAAATTGCTGGATCATATGGTAGATCTGTTTTTAATTTTTTGAGGAACCTCCATATTGTTTTACATATTGACTGAAACAATTTACATTCCCACCAACAGTGTACAAAGATTCCCTTTTCTCTACATCCTCACCAACACTTGTTATCTCTTGTCTTTTTAATTATAGCCATTCTAACAGTTGTGAGGTTATATCTCACTGTTTTAATTGTATTTCCCTGATGATTGGTGATGTTGAGCATCTTTTCATGTACCTGTTGGCCATCTTTGGAGAAATGTCTATTTAATTCCTCCACCCATTTTTTAAACACTTTTTTTTTAATTGAGTTGTATGAGTTTTTTTAAAAATATATTTTGGATATTAACCCATTATCAGATATATGGTTTGCCAAAATTTTCTCCCATCCTGTAGGTTGCCTTTTCATTTTGTTAATTGTTTCTTTTCCAGTATAGAAGCTTTTACGTTTGATGTAGTCCCATTTGTTGATTTTTTACTTTGTTGTTTGTGGTTTTGGTGCCATAACCAAAAAATCATTGCCAAATCCAGTATCGAGGCGCTTCTTCCATACATTTTCTTCTAGGTTTTGAATTACTTTTTGTGAGTACTGTAAGGTAGGGGTCCAGTTTCATTGTTCTGTATGTGTTTATCCAGTATTCCCAGCACCATTTGTTGAAGAGATTCTCTTTTCCCCATTAGATGTTTTGGGCTCTTTTGTCATATATTAGTTGACCTTATATGTTGGTACTTAATTCTGGACTTTCTATTCTGTTCCATTGGTCTGTGTGCCTATTTTTATACCAGCACCTGCTGTTTTCAGTTGCTGTAGCTTTATAGTATAGTTTGAAATCAGGAAGTATGATACCTCCAGCTTTTTTCTTTTTCCTCAGGATTACTTTGGCAATTTAGGGTCCTTTATGGTTCTGTACAAATTTTAGAATTGTTTTTTCTATTTCAGTGAAGTATGCCTTTGGAATATTTTTCTTTTTGATTTTGGTTTTTATAACAATTTGCATAGCTAATTAAATTTGAGAAAATATTTCTCTTTTAATTTGATCACATGATCTCACTTTGGAATTTTGATGGGGAAATTGTGTTGAATTTATAGATGGCTTTGGAAACATGGACATTTTAACAATATTAATTCCTCTGATTCATAAACACATAATGTCTTTCCATTTGTTTTTGTCTTCTTCAGTTTCTTTCAGCAAAGTCATGTATTTTTCATTGTGCAGTTTTTTCACTTTGATTAAATTTAGCCCTAGGTGTTTACTGTTTTTGATGCTATTGTGAATGAGATAGTTTCTTTATCTCTTTTTCAGATGTTTCATCATTAATATGTAGAAATGCAACCGATTATTGTATGTTGATTTTATAGCTTGCAACTTTACTGAAAGTTTCTATAGTTTTTTGGTTGACTCTGGGATTTTGTGTATAGAAAATTGTATCATCTGTAAACAGCAAAAATTTACTTCTTCCTTTTTGATTTGGATGCATTTTATTTTCTTTCCTTGCCTAATTGCTCTAGCTAAGACTTCCCCTAATATATTGAATAAGAGTGGTGAGAGTGGGCATCCTTGTCTTGTTCCTAATCTTTGTGGAAAAGTTTTCAGTTTTTCTCCATTGAGTATAGTGTTAGCTCTGGGTTTGTTGTATATGACCTTTATTATGTTGAGGTATGATCCTTCTATACCCAATCTGTTGAGAGTTTTTATCATGAAATGATGTTGTGTTTTGTCAAAAGCCTTTTCTGCATCCATTGTAATGATCATATGGTTTTTATCTTTCATTCTATTAATGTGATATATTATATTTATTGATTTGCATGTGTTGAACCATTCCCACATCCCAGGGATAAATCCCACTTGGTCATGATATATAATCTTTGCAATGTTTTCTTAAATTCAGTTTGCTAATATTTTGTGGAGATTTTTGCATCTGTATCATCAGGGATATTGGTCTATAGTTTTCTTATAGTGTCCTTACCTGGCTTTGGTATTAGGCTAAAGTTGGCCTCATAGAAGGAGTTTGGTTGTGTTTCCTCCTCTTCAATTGTTTGGAAAAATTTGAGAAGCATTGGTGTTAGTTCTTTAAATGTTTAGTAGCATTTGCCAATAAAGCCATCTGGTCCTGGACTTTTAATCTTAGGAGGTTTTTTGATTACTGATGTAATCTGTTTACTAGTTATTGATCTGTTTAGATTTTCAATTTTTTTCCTTATTCAGTCTTGGTAGGTAGGTTGTGTATTTCTAGAAGTGTATCCATTTCTTCTCAGTAATTTAATTTGTTGGCATGTAATTGTTTATAGTAATCTCTTATGATCATATGTATTTCTGTAATATCATTTGAAATGTCTCCTTTTTCATTTCTAATTTTATTTATTTGAGTCTTCACTTTTTCTTAGTGAGTCTAGCTTATGGCTTGTAAATTTTGTTTATCTTTTTGAAAAAACAGATTTTAGTTTCATTCATCCTTCCATTGTTTTTCTGGCCTATATTTCATTTATTTCTACTCTGATGATTATTTCCTTCTAACTTTGGGCTTAATTTTTTCTTCTTTTTCTGTTTCCTTCAGGTGTAGCATTGTTTCAGTTTCTTAATATATGCATTTATTGCTATAAACTTTCCTCTCAGAACTACTTTTGCAGCATCCCATAAGGTTTTATATGATACAGTTCCATTTTCATTTGTTTTGAGATAATTTTTTATTTCTCTTTTGATTTCTTCTTTGATCCAATAGCTGTTTAGTTTCTACCTATTTGTAGATTTTTCCAGCTTTCTTCTTGTTGATTTCTAGTTTCATACTGTTGTGGTCAGAAAAGGTAGTTAGTATGATTTCAGTCTTCTTAAAATTGCTAAAATGTGTTTTATGTCCAGTCATATTGTCTATCCTGGAGAATGTTCTGTGTGCACTTGAGAAGAATGTGTGCTGGATGGAATGTTCTATATATGTCTGCTATGTCCATTTGTTCTAAAGTATGGTACAATTCCAACATTTCTTTGTTGATTTTCTGTTTGTGTGATCTATCCATTGATGATTGGGGTATTGAATTCCCCTACTATTTTTGTATTGTCTGTTTTTCCCTTCAGATTTGTTAATATTTGCTTAATATATATAGGTGATCCAATGTTGTGTGTGTATATATTTGCAATTGTTATGTCTTCTTAATTTATTGACCTCTTTATTATCATATAATGACCTTCTTTGTCTCTTACTCTTTTGGGCTTGAAGTCTATTTTGTCTGATATAAGTATGGCTGCCCCTGCTTTCTTTTGATTTGCATGGAATATTTTCTTCCATTCCTTCACTTTGAACTTATGTGTATCTTTTTTTTTCAATTGAAGTTTAGTTGATTTACAATGTTATGTTAGTTTCATGTGTATAGCAAAGTGATTCATATATTCTTTTTTAGATTCTTTTCCATTATAGATTATTACAAGTTATTGATTATAGTTCCCTGTGCTATACAGTAGGTCCTTGTTGTTTAGCTATTTTAAATATAGTAGTCTGTATCTGTTAATCTCAAACTCCTAATTTATCTCTTCCCCCCTTTCCCTTTTGGTAACCAAAAGTTTGTTTTCTATGTCTATGAGCCTCTTTCTGTTTTGTAAATTAGTTCATTTGTATCATTTTTTAGATTCTGCATATAAGTGATATATGATATTTGTCTTTCTCTGCCTGACTTACTTCACTTCGTGTGATAATCTCTGGGTCCATCCATGATGCTGAAAATGGCATTATTTCATTCTTTTTTATGGCTGAGTAATATTCCTGTGTGTGTGTGTGTGTGTGTGTGTGTGTGTGTGTGTGTGTGTGTGTACCATATCTTCCTTATCCATTCATCTGTCAATGGACATTTAGGTTGCTTCCATGTCTTGGCTATTGTAAATAGTACTGCTATGAACATTGGTGTCCTATGTGTGTCTTTAGATCTCAATGAGTCCTCTTTAGGCAGCATATAGTTGGGTCTTATTTTTTTTAATCCATTTTATCATTTACCTTCATGTTGTTTTGTATCTCCATTGTTTTTTTTCCCCTCTGTTTCTGTCCACCTTTGTAAATTGGTGGTTTTCTGTGGTAGTATGCTCAGTATCACCTTTTTTAATGTTTTATGAATATATTTTATAGTTATCATGAGGCTTACATAAAATATCTCATAAATAAAATAGTCCATTTTGTACTAAAAACAACTTATCTTCACTCTCCTATAAAGGCTCTGCCCTTCTACTCCTCCTTTTTAGGTTTTGGGTTTGTTTGACATATAATTAACATATATTACATTATATTAGTTTCAGGTGTACAACATAAAGATTGCAAATTGATCACCATAATAAGTCTAGTTAACATCTGTCACCATGCATAGTTACAAAAAATTTTTCTTCTCTCTTGCAATGAGGACTTTTAAGATGTATTATCTTAACAACTTTAAAATATGTAATACAGTATTATTAAGTATATTTTACGTTTCTGTGTTTTTGCTGTCCCAATTTACCTCTTTTTCTTTTTAAAGATTTTTTTGACGTGCACCATTTTTAAAGTCTTTATTGAATTTGTTACAATATTACTTCTGTTTTATGTTTTGGTTTTTTGGCCATGAGGCATTCCCCAACCAGGGATCAAACCTGCACCCCCTGCATTGGAAGGCAAAGTCTTAACCATTGGACTGCCAGGGGAGTACCTGGCTTGCAGGATCTTAGTTCCCTGACCAGGGATTAACCCAGGCCACCACAGTGAAAGCACTGAGTCCTAACCACTGGACTGCCAGGGAATTCCCCCAATTTACCTCTTTTTATGCTGTGAATTAGTTAACAATTAGTTAGTTAGTTTTAATATTCTTTTCCTTTAACCTTATAATATAGTTAACTGGTTAAAACACCATTCTAATATAGACTTACAGTTTTCTAATTCTGACTGTTTTCTTTCCCCCCACTGGTACCAGTGTGTTATGTACTTTTATATGTTTTCGTGTCACTGATTGACATCTTTTCATTCCAGCTTGAAGAACTTTCAGTATTTCTTGCAAATTAGGTCTAGTGGTGCTATATTCCTTCAGCTTCTGTTTGTCTTGGAAAGCGTTTATTTCTCCTTCATCTCTGAAGGATAACTTTGCCAGATAAAGCATTCTTGGCTGGTAATTTTTATCTTTCAACAACTGAATATGTCATTTCACTCTCCTCTGGCCTATAAAGTTTCTACTGAGAAATCTGCTGATATCCTAATGGGGGTTTCTCAGTAGGTTACTTTGGTTATTCTTTTTTTCCCTGCCTGCCTTTAAGATTCTTTCTGTGTCATTGATTTTTGACAGTTTCATTATAATGTGTCTTGGAGAAGAAGGTCTTTTTGCACTGAGATAATAAGGTGACTCTGTTACCTTCCTGGACTTGTATGTCCAATTCTTTCCCCAGGTTGGGAAATTCTCAACTTTTGTTTCTTTAAATAAATATTCTGCTCCCTTCTCCCTCTCTTCTCCTTCTGGAACACCAATTATTCCTATATTTGCTTTTCTGATTGAAAATGATAGCTCTCATGGAGTTTCTTCACTATTTATTTAAATTTATTTTTTATTGAAGTATAGTTGAATTACAATGTTGTGTTAATTACTGCTGTACAGATGACTCAGTTATACATATATATATACATTATTTTTCATATTCCTTTCCATTATGGTTTATCACAGGATATTGAATATAGTTGCCTGTGCTATACAGTAGGACCTTTTTGTTTATCCATTCTATATATACCAGTTTGCATCTGCTAATCCCAAACTCCCCCTCCTACCCTTTCCCACCGCCCTCCCCCTTGACAACCACCAGTCTATTCTCTATGTTCCTGATTTTGTTTCTGTTTCATATATAGGTTCATTTGTGTCATATTTTAGATTCCACATGTAAGTGATATCATATGGAGTTTGTCTTTGTCTTTCTGACTTACTGATAATCTCTAGTTGCATCCATGTTGCAAATGGCATTATTTCGTTCTTTTTTATGGCTGAGTAGTATTCAAGTTTCTTCACTATTTTAAAATATCAGTTCTCTCTCCTCTTCTAATTGAATTATTTCTATATTCCTATCCTCCAAGTCACTTATTTTTTCTTTTGCCTGTCTCTCATGTTATCAGTGCTTTCGATTGCATTCTTCATCTCATTCACTGAATTTTTCAGTTCCAGAATTTCTGTTTTGTTTTTTAATTTCAATCTCTTTGGTAAAGAACTCTTTATGTTCATTATTTTTAATCCTAAGTTCATGGAATTGCTTTTTAGGTTTTCTTGTAGCTCATTGAATTTCTTCATGACAACTATTTAGAATACTTTATTAGTTAGATTGCAATATTCTGTGCCTTTGAATTTCATTGCTGGAGAATTATCATTTTCTTTTGGTGATACCATCTTTCCTTGATTTTTCATAGTGTTTGAAGTTATGCATTTCTCCTTTCGCATTTGAAGTAGCAGACATCTTACTAAACTAAGGCTTTCTGTTTACTTTGAGTCTTATGGCTCAACAGGCTGGCTATTAGAAACCTTCTTTATTCCAGAGGGTGGCGCTCTAGCTCAAGTTTGTGGTTTCTTCTATAGGCACTGGCTCTTAAACATGCACTAGGGAGTGGGCACAAGGAGTCCGCAGCGGAATTGGGGAGGTATGGACTTAGCAAAATCTTAGGGTTTCGGGTGTCCACAGGGCCATGGGCGATCCTCAAGTGGGGCACACCCAGAGGCAGTGGGCAGTTCTCCTTTGGAGTACCAAAGCAGACAGCAGGAAACATGACACTTTGATATTCTTGTCAGCTTCCTGTCCTTTTCTCTACCTCTCCCCAGTCACAGAGGTCCTTCCTCAGAAATCCAGGTGCTGCTGTAGATAAATGGGTCCCTCCAACCACAGCCTGCACAACTGATGTTGACGTCACTCTCTGAGGAATGAATGAAATGATTTTGGCCTTGTGTTATAGTCTTTATATCTCTAGAAACTTAGTTCCCAGCAACTAGGGTGTAATTTATAGGAACTGTCTTTGTTAAAAGGCTTTTCAATAAAATAGTATTTTCTATTAGACATGTTATAATATTTAATTTCAGTTTAGAAACTTAGGTTATAGAGCTGTTTGATATTGTGTTCTGTTTTTCCTAGCTAGGTATCTTGAGCTTTAAATATTTTTTTAAATATATGTCCATTTATATATATTCTAAAATGTGAAGTCAGGCATCATTTTCTCTTTATAAATTTAATTTATTTTGTGTTTTTTAAGGAGTCATTTATTTTAATCATAAAGACACCTGGAAGCTGCAGGAAACTCATCTCATTTTGTTGTAATACTGATTGCTATCAACAGTTTGCTATTTTTTACCTGAGTATCCTGTTTATTTGTAAAGAAGCTAAATGACAGCCTGGTTCATTTTTAAATTTTGTATTAGGAGCAGAGTTTTCACTTAGGACTGTCTTAGAATTCAAAAGATGCTTGCTTCCTGGATGGTTGTCTTAGTTTGACAATATTAAAGTTTTGTGATGAACAGTATACTTGTTTTGTTCAATCTCTTTTGAAGTTTATCTAATATTTTCTATATTGGTAAGTATGTGAAATTATGCATAATTTAAAATATAGAAAAATTGAAAATCTAAACTCCAGGTATCACTGTCTTTGTAGAAGTATGTGTGTTTGGCAGAAATCTAGATAAAGAATCTCCAACCTTGTAACAAATCCTCCAAAGATTTCCATAAAGTTTCATACTTTATTCCTCAGTCCCTTGATTCGCAATTTCTCTAACCCCTTGAGACATTTTCTATTAACATAGGATGTCCCTCTTGCATGACGTACTATCTCATTGGTGTTACTCTTCCTGTGCTATTGAATAAGAAACACCAAACTCCTAGTGTTGCTCATACTTTGTCAAGCAGTGGTTGCTTGCTTCTTTGTAGACGGTTTTTGCTGAACAACCCATATCTAGGAAAACAAGGAGAAAACTGAATTTTCTGATTCTCCTTACGTATTTAACCTATGCTATCCTAAGTATATCTAACATGAGAATAACCCTGTGAAGGCAACCGGAGTCTCTTTGAACATTGCATTTCCCTTCATGAAACGATCTTTCAAAAATCCACTTGAATTTCCTGGGCTAAAAGAATGAAGACCTCAGAGATGTGAGTTAACCACTTATGGTGTAATCATAACACAATTCAAGTATCCTTTCATCACAAACGTCTTTGAATATCTGGAAATAGTTTTATAATTTGAGTTTAAACGAAAGTTTGCTGCCGTATTACAGTGTGCCAAATTTTAATTGGTTTTGATCCCTATAGGTGTAAATTGTTCTGTATAAAATTTAGGACTAATGGCCATTCTCAGCTCCCACTGACATAACAGACATCAGTAGTCAATCCTGGCTCTTACATAGTGGCCATAAATGTGATGGACCATTTCTCCCCCCACCCCCACATTACCCCATTTAGTTACTACTAATTATTAGACACTTGGCATATAAGATGAATATTTTTGCTCTACCTATTAAAATATTTAAAATCAAGATACCATAAATACACTACAGAAATATGTGAAGTGGGGAGCTAACTCCATGAGGTGAAATAGATCCAGGGAATGTCTTGGAAATAATGGGATGTGAAACAGACCTTTGTAAGAGGTATATTTTGTCAAGGAATTTTAGAGTAAACTGTATTCTAGGCAAATAAACTGAGAAAAAAAATCCAACTATAGGATAAGAATATGTCCAGGAACAGCAAAGTGGTAATGTGGCTGAAGGAAAGATGTATGTGGATTTGTGACTGGGACAAAATTGTGATTAGACTGTAGAGGCAGTTGGACATGTTACAGTAAATGATGTCCTAAGAAGCTTGAAGGTTAGAAACAAAAGCAAATAGATGTTGAAATGTTAAATTTTTATCTGTTCACCTTAGTATTGATTTTGTCACCTATCTGATTGCCTTTTCAGTGAAAATAGCAGATTTTTGTCAGCTTACAATTTTAAAACAGATTAGTAGTCAATTCATAGGTATTGAACATCCCTATGCTATCAGGCATTAACTAATTAATTATTAATGTTACCATTTATAGGCTAAATAACTGAGGATCAGGTGCTTTGCCTAAAGAAAAAAAATGCCAGCAATAGCTATGCTATTCAAATTCTGGGCCACTATCCTCAAAAGTTTCTTTCCACCTGTCATAGTTGCCACACACACAAACACACACACCCACAAATTACTTTTTTAAAGTTACTGTAAAAATCCAAATATGTTATCTGGGAAAGCAATACTGCTAAGCTTTTAGTTTTTAAAATTTATGTGCAGTAGAGTCATGTGGAGGTGTTTTTTTAAATGTTGATTTCAGTCATCTCTCTGGAATATTCTAATTCCCAATTCCTGGTTTAGATTTTGCATATTTAACAAATACTTTAGATTATGATGCAGTGAATTTCGGAGCCATTTTGTGAGAAACACTATGCAATTTTTCATTAAGACGTTAGCATACATTATATTATCAACTTGCTATGTCATCCTTAAGACTGTGAAGCAACAGACTTATGCATTTTGAAAAGGATTAGAGATCCAGAAAAGAATACAGAATACTGGTATACTAGGAAGAGTTGGATGCTTTGATGTAATGATGAGAACAGTAGGTCTGTCAGAAGTCTAAAGTCAAAGAAGAGGTGTAGCCTGAGGCAGAAAGACACACTATAAGGAGAGTAATAAGAGAGTGAAAACAAACTTCTGCTTTAGAGGGTTTTGACACATTAATTATTTAAACTCTTACATGTACACACACACACACACACACACACACACACACACACACACGCAGGCCTGAAAAGCAGACAGAATTGGTAAGATAAGTATATAATTTTCTTTTGTTCTCACAGAAAATAAACTCAGGAGATAAAAATCTTTATCTATGAAGAGATAAATTGCCCAGATTACTGGTTGTTCACCCAACTGCCACAGCTAAGCTATATTTCCTAACCTCCTTTGGAGTTAGGTGAGGCCATGTCACTGGACTATAGCCAAGAAAATGTGGACAGAAATGATATATACTACTTCCAAGCCTGGCTCACAAAACCCTTCCACATACCACCTCCCGGACAGTGAGGGTCGTGAGGAAGGTAGAGACAGAAAGGGAAGGGAACCTGGGTCTTTGTTGGCACTTGGAAGAAAGCAACCAGAGTAAGGACAACTGTGTTGGATCACTCTGTGAGTAAGGTTAAAAAAAAAAAAAATTGTTTTGTGCTATATGAAGCCTCTGAAACACTGAGGTTCTTTTAACAGAGAGTTTAAACCTTCTGGATCCTATTCTGGTTTCTTCAAGCAAGTATTTCAGGAATGTCTCCTTTACCTTTGGTAATAATAGTCAAACATTTGCTTGCCTGGAAAAAGCCACTTCTCAAAGGATCTTCATCTCAATTTAAAAAAAAAAAATTGTAGGCTGCAAATGGAATTTTGGTCAAAGGGAGGGATACTACTTTCATTAAAGTATTTCCCACACCAAAGTTGAAAGTATATGTTACCACATAGAGCTTCTCTCACTATTCCTTCAATCTCTTTCTCTCATTCTGTGCTATGATTTGAAGAAATGATTGCTGAACTATTTATAGCTAAAAATATATAAGGTCATAAAGTATCCCTGTGTTCTTAGGAAAACTGGACAGTTTGAATCATTTTGCCTAACACTTAAAAGGATGTGCAAAGTTTATAAACCCTCTTAATATGAGTTTTAAAATGAATAATGAATTCTCCCTGTACTGACCCCTGCTTTAAACACCAGACAAAAATTTATATGCTCATCTACAACCTGTAAATCAGGTTGAAAATGCTAAATGTTACTTCTAAGCTTAAAATATTATATTCTCCTAGCTTCTTTGGGAAATTTCTTTTGTTTACCCAGTTGCTACATATTCTCTGCTGTAAGTGATTTAATTATGCACATTCATACCAGTATTTGTACTCCCTCTTTTTACTTCTCACATCACTTGCAATACTATATCTCCTACCTGTTTGTCAGTCTCTTTACTCTAGCCTGAAGAATCTATGAGAAGGTGAATGAATCACCATCATAAATGGTTCTCAAAATTTGTTTTTAAGAAGTATTTGCAATATCATAATTCAGTGTTATTATTTTGGATCCAAGTACACTTAAAGATCTCATGCTTCGGGCTTCCCTGGTGGCGCGGTGGTTGCGCGTCCGCCTGCCGATGCAGGGGAGTCGGGTTCGCGCCCCGGTCTGTGGAGGATCCCGCGTGCCGCGGAGCGGCTGGGCCCGTGAGCCGTGGCCGCTGGGCCTGCGCGTCCGGAGCCTGTGCTCCGCGACGGGAGAGGCCACAGCAGAGGGAGGCCCGCATACCACAAAAAAAAAAAAAAAAAAAGATCTCATGCTTCAATGGCAAGTTTTTTTAAAAGGCTATAATGATTTCCTTTGATCTGCTTTCTAATTTTCAGAAGTCACATGTCATTTTTTTACATTTTAATATTTTCTTTGTAATTACTTTCTCCAACACCCACCTCTGCCCTCATACCTTTCGCTCCCCACCATCAAACATGCACACATGGGGATGAGAACTGTTTTAAGATGGTGAGGTTTGAGGATTTTTGTCATTTTTTTTTCCCTGAACTCATTGGTCTTAAATATTTTTTACCTATAATTCTAATATTCTAATTCTAATTCTTCTAATATTACCTTTTGTTAATTTGATAAAGAAATAAGTCTCAAACAATGGTCATCTTTATGTTAAAAGCATAATAGTGAAAATGTTTATGTTCAGCATTATGCTGTTTTGGTCTAATCTCTGAATATCTCAGGACAACTGAGTTGCCATAGCAATACCTGCTAGATGTGCAAATGCAAGAAAAACTTTACATAAGAAGTGTTTCAATTGCATCTGTTCCTAATTGGTACTTTCTTATTTCCATTAGTTGTTTTTATAACAGCTCAGCTTAGTGCGATATTTATCAGCAGTTAGAAGTTGTCTTATAGACAGTGAAACTATTACAACTTTATAATTTTTATCTTAAAAATATGAAATATATTTGCAATACTTTGAGAGACCTTAATAGCAATGAATTTATTACAGCTGTCTTTAGCATATCTCAGAGCAAAAAGCCAATATTTGCTCCTCTGTGCTTCTTCTACACCCTAAACATGCATTCCACTTGGTACCTACCATATTTTATGAAAGTACTGTTAACATGTCTAATTTTGTGCACCACTTTGCCTTTATCTGTATCTTATTACTACAAATTACAGTGCCTATTGCATGATAAATATCTAAAAGTTGTTTCTCAGCTTGTTTTCCTTTTAACTATTGAACCTTATATCCCAGTGGCTTGGACTGAATTCATCAGATACTGTCAAAATACACTCAGAATTGCAAATGAAATGGGGCAGATAGAGCCTTAATGGAAATCTCCAAATGAGTAAGGGAAGCTTGTTCCACACCACAATGTAACATTTTAAACATTCAGATGTTGCAGTTTTTTATTATGGAAAAGCATACATAAACTTTGCTGTTTTAACTATTTTTAAAATTTTTATTTTATATTGGATTATATTTGATTTACAATGTTGTGTTGTTGTGTAAGGAACACTTAGGTTGCTTCCATGTCGTGTCTATTGTAAATAGTGCTGCAGTGAACATTGTGGTACATGACTAGTTTTGAATTATGGTTTTCTCAGGGTATATGCCCAGTAGTGGGATTGCTGGGTCATATGGTAGTTCTATTTCCAAATAAGATATACAGATTGCCAACAAACACATGAAAGGATGCTCAACATCACTAATCATTAGAGAAATGCAAATCAAAACTACAATGAGGTATCACCTCACACCGGTCAGAATGGCCATCATCAAAAAATCTACAAACAATAAATGCTGGAGAGGGTGTGGAGAAAAGGGAACCCTCTTGCACTGTTGGTGGGAATGTAAATTGATACAGCCACTATGGAGAACAGCATGGAGGTTCCTTAAAAAACTAAAAATAGAAATACCATATGACCCAGCAATTCCATTTCTGGGCTTATACTCTGAGAAAACCATAATTCAAAAAGAGACATGTACCACAATGTTCATTGCAGCACTATTTACAATAGCCAGGACATGGAAGCAACCTAAGTGTCTTATCAACAGATGAATGGCTAAAGAAGATGTGGCACATATATACAATGGAATATTACTCAGCCATAAAAAGAAACAAAATTGAGTTATTTGTAGTGAGGTAGATGGGCCTCGAGTCTCATACAGAGTGAAGTAAGTCAGAAAGAGAAAAACAAATACCATATGTGTAACACATATATATGGAATCTAAAAAAAAAAAATTGTTCTGATGAACCTAGGGGCAAGACAGGAATAAAGATGCAGATGTAGAGGATGGACGTGAGGACATGGGGAGGGGGAATTGTAAGCTGGGATGAAGTGAGAGAGTAGTATTGACATATATACACTACCAAATGTGAAATAGATAGCTAGTGGGAAGCAGCCGCATAGCACAGGGAGATCAGCTTGGTGCTTTGTGACCACCTAGAGGGGTGGGATAGGGAGGGTGGAAGGGAGACGCAGAGGAAGGGGATATGGGTATATATGTATACATATAGCTGATTCACTGTTATACAGCAGAAATTAATACAACATTGTAAAGCAATTATACTCCCAATAAAGATGTTTAAAAAAAAAGACAATATTGTTAAGATGTCAGTATTACCCAAAGTGATCTACAGATTCAGTGCAATCCCTATTCTAATCAAAGCATCAAAATTCTAATGATTTTGTGTGTGTGTGTGGAAAAAAAACTATCCTTACATTTATATGGAATCTCAAAGGAAGCTGAATGGCTAAAATTAACTTGAAAAATAACAGTTAGAATATTCACACATCTTGATTTCAAAACTTACTACAAGGCCATGGTAATCAAAACAGTGCAGTACTGCCTTAAAGACAGACATTTGGACCAATTGAATAGAATAAAGAACCCATACACAAGCCCTCACATATATGATCAAATGATTTTTTAAAAGGATGTTAAGGCCTCCTATAATTATTAGCAATAATATCAAAGATCGGCAGATCAGTATAAAATTCACTTGAGAAGTTTGTAATGGTCTTAGACTGTATCCTGGATGTCTGAAATAAGACCTACTGGCACCCTTGGGACTTATTCACAGGTGACTCAGTTTGGAATCCTGAGTAGCATGGTTGAAGCCTCATCCTGATTGGCCTCATCTTGCTGCTTAAAGTTCTGTTGATTGTAACCTTGATTAAATTCTGTATGAGACACACTGACTATATTTAGTCTGATCTCTTTTTTTTCTTTTTTTTTTTTTTTTTTTTGGCTATGCCACGTGGCATGCAGGATATTAGTTCCCCCACCAGGGATCGAACCCGTGCCCCCCTGCAGTGGAATTGCAGAGTCTTAACCACTGGACCACCAGGAAAGTCCCCTAGTCCTAGTCTCTTGATCAGATTAATCAGAACGGCACATGTGTGGCATACTCCTGTGAATATTCAAGTTCAGCCAAGAATGTGTAGGGTCCATGATTGGTAGAGGCAAACTGCCATAGTAAAGAAAAACTCTCATACAATTCAGTACTGAGTTAGTGGTGTGGATGAGGAATTTTGTAATGGAACAGACTGAAAAGAGTTGTTGTGAGGATTAAATAATACATATATGTCACTTGAATTCAACATTCTATAAATGTCAATTATTATCATCATCATTATGGTATTCTATTAATTCTGAAATGCTCACTTTTACATTTTAATATGTTTAAGATCAGTATACATCTTATAACCAGTGCAATTTGAAAGATTACATCTTGACTGACAGCTGTCCTCTTTCTTAATTGTCTTAGAGTAAATAAAAGACTATATTTACATAAATGTACTATGTCATTCATTCCTTTGTTTCCAGGTTTTTGTCTCTTGTTGTATGTAGAACATGTTAAAACCTGATTTGTTCAGGTCTTAGCCCAGTCATTAACTTACTGTGCTCCCTTAGGCAAGTCACTGAAATTATGTGAGCTTCAGTCTCTTCATTCATAAACTAGGTAGTCAAAACTGCACTCTCTTCATCCATATATCAGAGAGACCAATTATCTCTTCAACTCTAAGATTCTACGGATTTGATGAAATATTTGAAACAAGACTAGGTCATGGTGATGCATATAGACATTTAAGGTTGGAGGACTGGTGGGATAAGAATATCCTAGAGAAATGATTTTGGACAGTAAGTAATTTTCTGGCCGACACAGAAAGAATGAAAGAGAAGAGAAAACATAATGACCCTAACAAAAATAATTAGGACCTATTCCCTCTAGCAGCAGTGGAGATAATTTTGAAATTATGTCAGTTTCCAGGATAGAGTGTGCCAAAGGGAAAATAATCACTGTGCAGCCTGTGGGTTTCCCAAAAGTGTAAACAAAGAGATCATAGTCTTGCTAAGACACTAGGGGAATGTGTATAGAGGTTGGTTCAGCTGGGGTACATATCACAGGGTTTGGCTACTTTTAGATTTCAGAGTCTTCCAAAGAGTCTCAGCAAAACTGGGAGATTTAATAGTTGTAAGTACACTTACAACTTAAGTACCTGCTTGGAAACAGGAGTAAAGCAATAGTGTTGTTTTCTTAATTTCATTTCTTAATATGCTTTATAGCAACACATGCTTTTCTCATATTTCATATGTTCTCCAAAGTACTAGAGGTGAAAATAAATTACTTCAGAGAATTTCATACCATTGTCTTTGGTTCAAATCCCACTTAGAGACCCTGAGATAAGTATTTGATTACAAGTAATTTGTTTGGGAGGTAGTCCTAGGAAGATTTGCATTTGAATGTGAAATAAGAGAGGGAAAGAAAGGAAGCCAATACGTATTTAAAGTATTTAATGAGCATGTTAGTCTTGTAGGTAATTGGGGCACACACCCACTCTGAGCTCTGGGTGATGGTGTAAAACATGATTCAGAGTTGTCCTAAGTGACAGGGAAACTGGAATAAATATGCAGTGTTTTTCTGTTGTCATACTTTGGCGTTATTCCCAGAGGTATGAACTTTTTAGTACTTACACTCTGCCCTGTGCATGAGTAGAATATGTTCTTCCAGCCAGAGAAAGCTATTAGAGTTAGGCACAGGATAAATTGGTGCTAAAATTTTTATGAGTAGAATGCCAGCAGTGTCTTCTACATTCTACCACCTGCACTTCTCAAATCTATCTGTGCCTCACATTATATACCTCATGTGTTACAACTGCTTTTGCAAAATCATGGCCAGTCAAAATTTTACATACATATTTATAAGAGAGTTTGTGGGATAAGATCTAGTGAACCCTGAATAATTTTTCCTGATTACTTAAAAAATCTCTTTATTTTGTTAATTGTATGTTAATTTTGATTAATTGTAAAATCATATGCTGTTTTAATAAATAATATAGATTCCATATTTCTCCCAACCACAGTTAGCTTAGAATCTATAATTAATAATCATTTTCTCTTTTATACCAGATTCCAGGATTTCCTCAACTTCAGTTAGTATATCTGATGATCTAGGTTGCTTGCTCAACAAAGTAATTTAGGTATTTAACCCTGAAGTACATGAATATCTGGTTACTATGCTCTTTTCAGTCCATGATTTATACAATTGCCCATTTAAAGTCATTACCCAGCATGCATGCAAAAGAGGTACCCCAATGAATCTCCTGAGCTCAAATATACACATCTTTGTCCTTGCTACGTCACAATCCCATCTCCTGATCCTAAGGATTAATTACTTCCAGGAGTATAGTATTTTATTTCTTGGCCACCTACAGGTCTACTGGCAAGAGGAACCTAAAAGGACTAAGTGGCTGTCATGACTTTATATTTAGCAAAATTCAGTTCTCTTCTAGGAGGAATATCCCTCATCCCAACATCCCTCCAAAACAGAACCTCTAATCTAATTTTATATGGAGGTGAAGTATAAATTATCCATTGGGTCACTGAGAAAGACAGTGAGATAGGTTACTTCTACCTCTATACTTTGCTTCCTTGACCCATATACTTTAGCATCAGAGATATAGAACAACTGATGCATAGAACTCCATCCCCATAGGTGTTTTTCCCAAACTATCAACTGAGCTTCATCTTGAGGAAGCCCTTCCAATATTCTACTGGGAAAAAAATTTTCTAGATAGATGATAAAGTACAGGCTAGAACCAGTGGATCCTATTGTTATGGACAGTCTAGAGTTCTCAAAAGCATCCATTCAAATGTCCCCTGCCAGATCTCAAGATCTCAATACTCTTCTGTCAGAGCCCTGACTAAGAAATAATTCATTTGTATATAAAAGGTATGAGTACACATATGGGCATGAGATTATTAGTATCACATCACTGTTTAAACAAATTAATGAAAACTTTTCTGGATAGAAATTTATTTATTTCAAATATAACAAAGAAATTGGAGTTATGCTTTATTTTATGCTCTTTGTGCATTCAGGTGCATTAACCATCACAGTACTTTTGAGGTGGGCTAAAATTTCTAGCATCACAAATGAAAGCAATAATCCTATAATAACTGAGAACAAGTACCTAAATACAGATTTTTATCAAACTTTGTCTGAATTCAATGGCCAAACTCAGGTGGGGGCCAGGTCAGACAATTTATATGATATTAAATTATGCAATTAATCATCAGTCTCTTTTCTGATACAACTGAGCACCATAAATAACTAAGGAAAATAATTGTTTTCTGTCCAGTTTAATAAATGGGAAATCTGAATTTCAGATATTTAGTCTCAGCTGGTGACTGGTAATACAAGGAAATGGACCCTGGTAGAAAAGATTCATTCTCTACAACTGAGAGTTTTGTCCATTTATCCACTGAAGTCATAGATTTACCAAGGGGAGAAAAGACCTCAGGAAATATAAAATGTAAGTGGATGTGAAAGGATGTGTGTATTTATAGTAAGCTTTCTGAGAGAGAATTAAAAGTATACAAAATATTCTTAGTCAAACAATCATGTTGTGGGTGGTTTCTAATTTTAGGAACAAAATATCTCCAGGGATCTTGTCTTTATAACAAACATCATTATCATCAGTCATCCTCATCATCCTCATCATCCTCCTCCTCATCATCATCATCACCATAAGCTCAGAAGAATGCTTAAGTGATGATAAAAAATAGTGAAGAGAGGCATCTGCACATATGCAATTGAGTCTGAGGTTTAACAACCAGCCTTTGAGCTCTTTCTACCTAGATTTCTTGTGTCTTTATTTCACATTTTCAAACTTGGTTGTGTTTCTGTTGATTCCAGCTCTGCTGGAGAAATATACATCTTTATAATTTGGACCAATAATTCATTTTACTAACTTCCTTTTGTTTTGATTTGCTGAAGTATATAGACCAGCAATAACGGTATTCGCTCTTATAGTAAATTCGGTTCTTAAGAAGTGTGATGCTGTGTTCTTAACACTTGGGATTCAGTGATGAACACAAAGAAAGTTCTTGACTTCAGTAAATTATAATTTAGTGGAGGAGACTAATCTAACAATCAGAAAATATGAATTGTAATGTCATATCATACCATGAAGGAAAAAAATGAAGTGAAAGTTAAAGGGATATAATGAAAGATTTTTACAGTACATAGATGGTAAAAAAAAAAAAAAAAGGTGATATTTGAGCAGAGACAAGAACAAAATGGGGCAGAAATTATTCAGTATGACTGAAAGAATTAGTGTCCTGGAAAGAGAAAGCAGTAAAGCAAGGACAGTGAGACAAGAGCATTCTGTGTCTTTGTGGAATAGTTAAAAGACTGTGATGATTAGAGTATAAAGAATAAGGTGGAAAGAAGTTTAGAATATCTGAAGAGAAGCTCAGGACCAACTCATAGGGAGCTTTGTAGTCCATGAGGAGTTCTTATTTTCATTTTTAGTGAGTTAGGAAGCTGATAAGAATTTTGAGCAAGGGAATGATATGGTCTGATTCATACTTTAAAAGAGAATATG
Source organism: Physeter macrocephalus (assembly GCF_002837175.3). NCBI lineage: Eukaryota > Metazoa > Chordata > Mammalia > Artiodactyla > Physeteridae > Physeter > Physeter macrocephalus. Next base: position 41,328,066 of record NC_041233.1, read on the forward strand.
GAGAATAAAATGTAGGAAGACAAGAGATAATGGTGCTTGGATTGTGTTGTACCATTGAAGGTGGTGACAAATTTTCAGATTATGGTCATATTTTGAGATTATTACTGACAGGATGTGCTTGTCCGTGATTCTTGACATGTACATAGCTGTATTAATGCTTTACAGTGAACTGAGGGACTGCTGTGACCCTGCTTTATTTGTTAGAATTTATCTAGCCAAGATCTTGGCATTCCTTCAACATTTCTCATGACACCAATTGGCATATCCAAGGTAATAAATATGATGAGATAAAAGATCTGACAGGAAAAAAAAAAATAGAGTCTTTCTCAAAATTGAGAACCTTGTGACTGAAGAGAGGAGGATGGAGATGCTTTGGCCTGGGACAACTTCAGACTGTGGCTGTTAAGCCTACCTCCCATCATTTACTACCAATTCCCTTGTCTTGGGTGCTGGCAGTGAAATTTGCTGGGTCTATGATCAAGTGTATCTTTGCCTGACCTTGATATTCAAGGCTTGATAAGGGAGTCTAGATGAAATGCAACCTGACAAGCATTTAGATAGTGCTCTGTTGGGGAGAGAGACTGATGAAATTCCAGATGTAGGTCAGCTTCCCACATCTGCACTCATCAGCATTTTGGCAACTTCTCTCTCTGACATATCGCATGCCTCGAGGGATAGCTGCCCTTGATACTGAACTGTTCCAATTTTCAGGATCAGAGAATCCTGGAATTTAAGTGCTGGATGGTATCTTAGAGGTTATTTTATCTGATATAGAAGAAAATTAAGTTGTAAACATCAAAGATAATCTTCTATCACCACACAGTTGAATAAAGGCAGAGTTGGAACCAGTTTAAACCTTCAGTGGCATAGGTGGACTTTCCCTTGAGAACCAGAACCTGAATTGGTAAATATTTAATAAAGCAGGGGTTGTAAATAAAGAGCAAATGGGACTGGATTCCATCTTTAACACCAGGACATGTAATCATTCATGTGAGTTTGTTATTCTTAGTTTTGAACAAGAACAATTTCATCCATCTATTAGAACATGTCTGAAAATGGAGTCCAGATTTTCCACTTTGTCTTATTTTGTGCCTTACTGAGAATTTTAGAGAAAAATAGTTTAAGTCATGATGGAGTCCAGGCCAAGATGACAACATAGAAGGCTCTAGAATTTCTCTACTCCAATGGACCCACTGAATATATAATGGCAAACAGGGCAATACTTCAGAGAGAAATCCAGAAACTAGATGATTGACATAGGAGCACCTAAATATATAAAGTAAATATTAATTTATCTGAAGGGAGAAATAAACAACAATACAATAATAGTCAGGGATTTCAGTGCCATTCAAAAATGGATAGATCATCAAGACAGAAAATCAATGAGGAGAAACTGTACTTAAATTACATGTTAGATCAAATGGACTTGACAAACATATACAGAACATTCCAATAGCAGCAGAATACACCTTCCTCTCAAGCACGCATGGAACATTCTTCAGGATATATCATATATTAGACCAAAAAACCACAAGTGTTAATAACTTAAGAAAATTGAAGTTTCATTAAATATCTATTCTTACCACAATGGTTTGAACCTATAAAACAATTACAAGAGAAAAACTCAAAAATTCACTATATGTGGAGATTAAACAGCATGCTGGTGAACAACCAGTGGGTCATCAAAGAAATCAAAAGGGAAATAAAAAATATTTTTAGACAAAGCGAAATGGAAACACAAAATACCAGAACTTACGGGATGCAGAAAAACAAGTTCTAAGCGAGAAGTTTATGGCAATAAATATTAAGAAATATTAAGAAAAAAGTTAAGATCTCAAATAAGCAGCATAACATTACATCTATAAGGGCAGAAGTAAATGAAATAGAGACTAGAAAGATAATAGAAAAGATAAATGGAACTAATAACTGGTTTTTAAAAAGATAAATAAAATTAACAAATCTTTACTTAGACTAACAAAAAAGAGAAAACACTGAAATAAATAAAATAGAAATAAAGGAAGAGACATTACAACTGATACCATAGAAATACTAAAGATCATAAGAGACTACTGTGAACAATTATAAGCCAACCAATCAGATAATCTAAAAGAAATAGAGAAATACCTAGAAACATGCAAGCTACCAAGATTGAATCATGAAGATATAGAAACTTGAACAGATAATGGTTAAAGAGACTGAAGTATAAAAAAGAAAACTAAAACAAACAAAAAACTCCGAACAAAGAAAACCTTAGGAAGAGATGACTTCATGGGTGAATCTACCAAACATTTAAAACGAATTAACACCAGTTCTTCTCAAACTTTTCTAAAACATTGCAGAGGAGGGAACACTCCTCTTCTACAAGGCCAGCATTACTGTGAAACCAAAACCAGACAAGGACACTACTAGAAAACTACAGATCAATATCCCTGATGAATATAGATATAAAAATCCTCAATAAAATATAAGCAAACTTAATTCAACAGTTATTAAAAGGATCATATACCATGATCAAGTGGAATTTATTCCAGGGATGCAAGAAGGGTTTAATATCCACAAATAAATCAATGTAATACACCACATTAACACAATGAAAGATAAAACTCTTATGGTCCTCAAATATATGCTGAAAAGGCATTTGATAAAATTTAATATCCTTTCATGATAAAAACTCAAAAATTTGAACTACAAGGCACATACCTCAACTTAATGAAAGGCTATGTATAACAAACCCACAGCTAAAATTTTACTCATTGGTGAAAAGCAGAAAGCTAGCTTTTTCTCTAAGATCAGAAACAAGATAAGATACCTACTCTCACCACTTTTAGCCAACATAGTACTGGAAGTCCTAGCCAGGGTAGTTAAGCAAGAGAAACTAATAAAAGGCATCTAAATCACAAACAAAGAAGTGAAATTGTCTCCATTTGCAGGTGAAATGATATTATACATAGAAAACCCTAAGGACTCCATGAAAAATCTGTTGAAACTAATAAATGAATTCAGTAAACTTGTAGGATACAAAATCAATGTGTAAAAGTCAGTTGCATTTCTATACACAAACAACAAACTATCAGAAAGAGAAATTTAAAAAACAATCCCATTTATATTAGCATCAAGAATCAATAAAATACTTAGAAATAAATTTAACCAAGGAGTAGAAAGATGTGTACACTGAAAACTATAAAATATTGATGAAAGAAATTGAAGAAGACACTAGTAAATGGAAAGATATATGTGTTCATGGATTGGAAGAATTAATATTGTAAAATGTCCACACTACACAACAAATCTACAGATTCAATGCAATTCCTATCAAAATTCCAACATCATTTTTCACAGAAATGGAAAAAACAATTCTAAAATTTCTATGAAATCACAAAAGACTGCCAATAATCAAAGCAATCTTTTTTTTTACCTTTTTCAATACAATTTTTAAAGGTTACACTCCACTTACAGTTATTACAAAATATTGGCTATATTCCCCATGTGGTACAATACATACTTATAGCCTATTTTATACCCAATAGTTTGTACCTCCCACTCCCCCAAAGCAATCTTGAAGAAGAACAAAGCTCAAGGCATCATACTTCCTGATTTCAAACTATATTACAAAAGGTATAATAATCAAAATAGTATAGTACTGATATAAAAACAGACACATAGATCAATTGTATAGAACAAAAAGCCCAGTAATAAATCCATGCATATATGGTAAATTAATTATCCACAAAGGATCCTACAGTATACAATGAGGAAAGGTAGTTGCTTTAATAAATGAGATTGGGAGGACTGGATATCCACCTGCAAAAGAATGAAACTCAACTCCTATTTTACACCATACACAAAAAATCATCTCAAAATGGCTTAAAAACATAAGACCTGAAACTATAAAACTCCTAGAAGAAAACATAAGGACAAAGCTCCTTGAAATTGGTCTTGGCAATAATTTTTTTGGATTTGAGACCAAGAAACAAAGGCAACAAAACTAAAAATAAACAAAAATGACTACATTGAACTAAAAATTTTCTGCACAGCAAAGGAAACCACCAACAAAATGAAAAGGCAAACTATGGAAGGGAGAAAATATTTGCAAGCCTCATATCTGATAATGGGTCAATATTTAAATACAAAATGAATTCATACATCTAAAAAGCAAAAAAAAAAAAAACATTAAAAAATGAGCAAAGGACCAGAATGGACATTTTTCCAAAGAAGACCTTGAAATGGCCAACAGGTGCATGAAAATGTACTCAGCATCACAATCATCAGTGAAATGCAAATCAAAACCACAATGAGATATCACCTCACATCTGTTAGGATGTCTGTTATAAAGATAAGAGATAAATGCTGGTGAGGATAGGGAAAAAAGGGAATACTTGTACACTGTTGATGGGAATGTAAACTGGTATAGGGACTATGGAAAACCGTACAGAGATTCCTCAAGAAATTGAAAATAGAACTACCATAAGCTAAAACAATCCCACCTCTGGATATGTATCCAAAGGAAACAAAATCATTATCTCAAAGACTTATCTGTAATCCTACATTTATTGTAGCATTATTAACAATAGCCAAAATATGGAAACAACATAATTGTCAGTTGAAAGATGAATGGATAAAGAATATGTGGTATATACATATATACACACAAGGGAATATTATTCAGCCTTACAAAAAAGGAAATGCTGCCGTTTGCAACAACATAGATGGAACTGGAGGGCATTATGTTAAGTGAACTAAGCCAGACAGAGAAAGACAAATACTGCATCGTATCACTTACACGCACTTTCATGATGTATAATAACATGCCACATGCAACTCAAATGGGGCTTTTAATTATGAGTTTTTTAATTTGTTTCTTTAACTCACATTTGCAACCACCAACAATGTTATTTTGTCTTGCTTTTGTGTGCTTGCACATGATTTATATTTAAAATTGTAGTGTTAGGTACATCAATTGCAAAAATCACATCCTTACAAAAAGATGAATAACCAGCATTTATCAAAGAGACCTGAGAGTGGAGATGACAGAAAGGAAAGCTTGAGTACATCATCAACAAGGCCATGGCTACATCATATAAATAAGTACTCAAAAATGTGTGCTTCCCGTGTGATCTCCCAACATAGTCCTTCTTATTTTATTATGCCTTTTTTATTTTGTAAGTAATGATCCATTAAAGTAATATGCAAAGTCAGCCATTCGCTATTTTTGTCTTAATCAGTAACAATAAAAATTACAAATGAATGTCATTACTGACATTCATTAGTTTATGCTAATAGCTATTTCGTAGACACTTACTGCGATGAACTGAACTTTGTACTAAATATATAACGTTCATTTTGCTGTTAATAGTTCAAAATTTACCTATATCTTCAAGATAGGGAAACTGAAGCTCAGAGATATTAAGTAGCCTCTTCAAAATGACTAGTTATGTGATAAAGCAGAGATTCAAACCCAAGACTCTGACTCCAGTGCCTAGTGTTTTTCCCTAGTTGATGTGTGTTCCAATGAAGTCTAAATATAAAAGAAGTGATTCCTTAAAAAGCTGAGTATTGGGGCTTCCCTGGTGGCGCAGTGGTTGCGCGTCCGCCTGCCGATGCAGGGGAACCGGGTTCGCGCCTCGGTCTGGGAGGATCCCACATGCCGCGGAGCGGCTGGGCCCGTGAGCCATGGCCGCTGAGCCTGCGCGCCCGGAGCCTGTGCTCCGCAACGGGAGAGGCCACAGCAGTGTGAGGCCCGCGTACCACAAAAAAAAAAAGAAAGCTGAGTATTCAGTAATTAGTCATAATTTAATAGGACTGCTAACAGTAAAAGTATTCTTTTCTTTTTCTTTTAAGTCATCTTTTTTCTCTTTTCCTTTTTTTTTTTGGCCCCGCCACAGGGCATGCGGGATCCTATTTCCCTGACCAGGGATCAAATGTGGGCCCTTGGCAGTGAGAGCACGGAGTCCTAACCACTGGATCGCCAGGGAATTCCCAAAACTGTTATTTTCCAAGTATCCTCTGGAAACTTATTTTTGTGAGGAAAAGTGCATTTTTTCTTGTTCTTTTATTGAACTCAGTTCTCATCTTTGGTCTTCAGAGAAATAAGAGTAGCCACATAGATTGCCTCTCTTGAATTTTCCTCCTGAAAATTTGGCCATTTAATTCTTACAAAGTTATAGCGTGACCACAATAAAGGTCTTCAGCTCATAAAAGCTAACTCCACTGCAAGGAATCAGACACTTGGTAGAATTTTCCTCAAAGAATCTTTGAGGTGTGATATCTGAGAGCAAGAGAAGCTATTTCCCCTCTGACCCCACGTGATTCACAATTTTTACATTGATCCTTAAGATTTTACCGTCAGAATTTAAATTATTTTCCTTAAAACTTTTAAAAAGAAAAATACTAACTTTGACAAAGTTTACCCTTTTATATGTCATAAATATGGATGACCTGGGAGCTGGATGCCAAGGAGTAATGAAGGCATATAAAGCACACTGAGGTACTTTTAGAAACCCAAAGATAAATTTACCCTCTATACAATTTCATTTCTAGCTGCTCAGCAAGTTGCTGTCCTGCTGAGGAGAATCTGGCTTATTATCATAAGCAAAAGCCAGGTGTGGAGGAAAATGAGGTCTCCCCCCACCAAGTGATAGACCAGCTTGTGCTGCATGAATGGGAGCCCCCTCAGCTGAGTATAACTGTTGGCACATGTCATCTCTGCTTTATATTCGACTGTGCTCATTTGTATAGTATCTAGGGATATGCTTACTTGCCAGGCAACATATAATAGCTAATACTTTTCCCAGTAGCAATTTATAAAAAATAATTCAGATGAGAGACTAGTTTCAGAATTGTTAATGAAGTCAGAAACAGAAAATGTCATCTTTCCTTTTCCCCAAACTAACATCCTTTTTACAGTGCCGGAAAGCTTTCCCCAACATTTCTTGTGCCTAAATAAATATTTCAAAGTGGAGGTAACTGTGTAAAATAAAGCTCCAAGAAATTAGCATACTGTGCTATTGGTTTTTATTTTCTTTTCCAATATCTTCTATATGATTTATAACTTTAGAAAATGAACTCCAGTCAACAAGTATTGAGCCAAAATACCATTGCAGAAATGTGATTTTTTTCAGCCTTATTTACTTTCTAATATCACTTCCTAATTATACGAGCTCATTAAACTAAACTCCCTAAATGGTAGTTCTGTGTTCAGAATTTCTTACCTCTTTCTCTTCCAGTATTCTTCTGCCTACATCCTAGTGCAGAGATTAAAACAAATTAATCAATAAAATATAGTGGCAAAGTGCTATGAATAAAAATACAGAGGGAGGAGGTTGAGGGAGTGCCAGTTGTGGAAAGGGGATATTCAGAGGATGAGCTGTTGATTGGAAAAATATTTAAATAGGGGCTACAAAATTTTTGTTGTCCTGAGGAACTGAAAAGATGGAGTTACCTCATACTGAGATGTAGAAAAATGGTGTGAAGTGGAGATCTGGGCCACATACCAGGAATTCAGTTTGGGGTGTATTCAGTTTGAGATATCAATTAGAAATTCAAGTGGACTGGGTAAGTAGGCAGTTGCATTCATAATTCTGGCGATCAAGGATGAGATCCAGGCTGGAAATATAAATTTTGAATGTTTCTCCATGTAGATCTTATTTGTAATCATTAGAGTAGATATGATCAGCAAGGGAGTGAGCATAGAATGAAAAGAGCAAAACTCTAACATTTAAAGATAGGAGAGATGAGGAAAAACTCAATGGAAGAGAATCTGATGATGTGATTAAAGAAGGAGATAGTAGAGGACATGTTGAGGTGGGTGATGATGGAGTGTCTTTTCTGGAGGCTTTTGTTTTGTCCAGTGAAAACAATCTCATCAGCTTTTTACACAGTTATCTATGAAGACATTGTCTAGGAGATTTAAGAATCATTGAATTATGGAAATATAGTGAGATTGCCAGTTGGCACTGAGAGCCTCATTAAGGTTCATGATTATAATTTAACATTACTCCTGTTGGCTATGTTCTGCTGTGTAGGCACAAGTGCATAGAAGGTTAAGAATTGAATTTATCCAGAACTATGGTTTTGACCAAGAAAAAAAGCATGATTAAAAAAAAAGTGTACCCTTGGAGGTAGGCGTGTCCGTGTGATTTGCTGTAGCTGAAGAATTGAGAGCAATATTGACTTCTGGACTGAAGCATTTATAAACCAATTCACATGATTCTCCATCCTCTTCTTCCTTGATGCAACAAAACCAGAAGTGTCATGTTGAAAATATCTTGCTACAAGATGAAGTGGTCTGGAATGTTGAGCTGCTACATGGAGAAAGTGTCTCTGGTGAACTTAGATGGGTGCAGGATTTTATGAGAACAAGAAGTAACCTTTTGTTGTGTTAAGCCACTGAGATTTTGGTCATCTTGTTACCATAGCATAATCTAGTATATCCTTCTTAATAAAGATGGTATGACTGTGGGAATAAATGGCTGAGGTAAGATGAAGAACAATATCAGAAAGACCAAGGTGTAGAAGTATCATCTATATGAAGATTTAAATCACCAAAAATTATGAGGGAATAAGTGATGGAGAAAGTGGCACTGAGTGAGGAGATAAAATTATCAAAGATTTATTAAGGCAAGGAAAGGAAAGAAGCTGAAGGTATTTAGATGTCTGCAAAAAACAGGGAAAATTATAATATATGACTTGAGAACATGGAGAATGGGGGTATTTAGGAAAGACAGAAAATGGAATTTCTGGAAGTATTTATAAAAAGCAAAAAGAAGTGATCATTTAACAAAACTAAATAAAAAGGATATACTCATTAAATAATTGTGTGATTATTCAAATAGAATACATCTGCTGAAATACATAACCCTTATCAGAATTTTAAGGTCCCATTATAGAGTTACCAAGCAAGAAAAGACTATTTGGACTGAAATTATAATGTGTTCACACAATTTACAAACCTTGACCTCCACTAATGTTGCTTGAAGGATTTTTTTTTTTTAATTCACAGCTTCGATATTTGTCTTTGTTATGTCAATTTCTTCTGTTACTTGTAAAGAAAAATACAACCTCTGTACCTTCTGCTCAATTCTGCTGTGAAGTTAAAACCACTCTAAAAAACGCTGTCTGCCTAATTCCATTTACATCAATTTATATTCATTACATTTTCTATTTAAAAAACTGGGAGTCGTATATTTGACAAAGTGAATCTTTTGTCCCTATTACATAATGATCAATAGTTCTTGTTTATTATTGTTGTTATTATTACTATTATTTTTTTTTTTTTTCTTGCGGTACGCGGGCCCCTCACCGCTGTGGCCCCTCCCGTTGCGGAGCACAGGCTCCGGACGCGCAGGCCCAGCGGCCATGGCTCACGGGCCCAGCCGCTCCGCGGCACGCGGGATCCTCCCAGACCGGGGCACGAACCCGCGTCCCCTGCATCGGCAGGCGGACTCCCAACCACTGCGCCACCAGGGAAGCCCTATTACTATTATTATTTGGCAAAATTTGCTGTTGCTTGACTTTGTTTACTACTTTGTAGAATTTAGGAACATGAAGAAATAGTAAAATCAATACCACATTAGCAACTCCAATATGTTAGCTTACATGATATGGAGTGAATATTAAAGAAGTGGCAGTTATGTTACAAAGGATGAGGGGGGTGGGGAAGGACCTCTTGTCTTCAACGGTATTTCAGTGGACCTTTTTTTTTAATGCCCCTAAAAAAATTTACTATACTTTTACTATAGAAAAGAAATTTGTGTGTGTGTGTGTGTGTGTGTGTGTGTGTGTGTGTGTGTGTGTGTGTGTTACGCGGGCCTCTCACTGTTGTGGTCTCTCCCGTTGCAGAGCGCAGGCTCAGCGGCCATTGCTCACAGGCCTAGCCTCTCCGCAGCATGTGGGATCTTCCCAGACCAGGGCACAAACCCGTGTCCCCTGCATCGGCAGGCGGACTCTCAACCACTGCGCCACCAGGGAAGCCCACAAATTTCTGATTATGAAAGCTACCTTTGTAAAAAATTTATGTGTTTGACTTGATCAATGACCATGACACACAACTGAGATAACTAAAAACTTTCAATATGTATTCCGATTTAAAAACAGTTAAAGTTAATTGGGTTATTAAAGCTTATACAAATATACTCAGTATAATAACAATTCCTTTTTTTTTTTCTTTTTGGGGTACGCGGGCCTCTCACCGTTGTGGCCTCTCCTGTTGCGGAGCACAGGCTCTGGACGCGCAGGCTCAGCTGCCATGGCTCACGGGCCTAGCCGCTCCGCGGCATGTGGGACCCTTCCAGACCGGGGCACAAACCCGTGTCCCCTGCATCGGCAGGCGGACTCTCAACCACTGTGCCACCAGGGAAGCCCCATTTTTTTTTTTAACAGTATTTTATCACTTTATCTTATGTAGTCATACAATTATTTCTTTTTCCTTTAGCTATTATTACTAATAGCTAAATAAATGGAATCATGCTAGCTTAAGCTTGATCTTCCTTTTTAAAAAATGCATAAGAAAGGACATGATTATAAAATACTAATTTAGATTACATAAAACATCTAGAACTTATCTATTTCTTTCATAAAGTAAGTTTTAAAATCTATCCAGATATCTTTATATCCTTTTCTTCAGAATTTACTTTCTTATATAATTATTTTTCACTAGAATAATTTTGAAAACAATTTTAGCTATCAACCCAATATCCTTAATGTGGCAATCCCAGGAAAATGGGAGCCATCTGTCTAAGAGTCCTCTATTTGCTCCTCTCTCACCCCAGAGTACTAAAACCCCTTGATCCAATATTTATAATACACTCTGTAATATGTGTTAATGTTTTTAAACTAAAAGATGACATTTTCCATATCAATCAGAATAAGGGTGAAATATTTCATAATTATTTCACTACCAATTATTGTCAGGTTTTGTCTGGTCCTCAGCTATTTAATGATAAAAAGAGAGCTCATTTATTATAAGTAATTTCTGAGTGTTTACTCTGTGCCATGCTCTATTCTTAACATTTTTATATTTAATTCTCACATTAATTTTTTGAGATAGATTAATTACACATTTTTACTAGAACTTACAGAGTATAAATAATAATAGACTAGACATCGTCTAGTCTATTTACTCCCACAGCTAAGGTATGGTACATTTAGGACTCAATCACAAAGTTTGCCTGATTTCAAAGTTCATCTCCTAACCACTAACCACTGTTGCCAAAGTGTGATCTTCAGACCAAGTGACATTCATTTTCTTTAAATACAGATTCCTGGGCCCTGAACCAGATCTAATGAATCAGACTCCAGAGGGGGAGTGTCAGTTAGGAAGAGGAGTCTGAATTTTTACAAAGTCCCCCAAATAATGTCTCTACACTTGAAATTTTAGAATGATTACACTAACTCCCCAGCCTTAAATCCCCCAACAGTGTGTGGTTTGGTTCCACTTTCAATCTGCATCCTACCTCAATTCTAAAAGCTAGTCTTACTTGAGGTAAGAGAAATGGAAAGCTCTGACATTAAAGGGAATAGCATCAAGCCAGTACTAAGTCAACCATGATGTGTTTCTTCTGCTAAATGAACTTTTGTACAGTCACCTTGCCTCAAAAGCTCTAGCAGTTGGGCCATTGTAAAATTCTTATTGGCTCACCTCTTTCACCAGACCAAACCATAGCTTTTCTCTTTCAGTAAGACAGGTCATGATGATATATTAAGCGAATTTTGGCCCATTTACTGCCAGATGCCTTTTTATCACGTTTTGCCCATTTTGGGTAAGTTCTACCATCTGCTCTTGGTAACTGAAGCCATTGAGCATTTATTATTTTGCTGGACTTGGCTTCCTTACCACCACATGCAGCTGAGTCTGAGGCCATCTCATCTGCCCAACACCAAGCTAACCCGTTTTCCAGGCAACTCCAGTGACCTGAATTTGAATGAACTGTGTTCTTAAGTATATAAGGTGACATCTGTGAAAACAGAACACAGGAAAACTATTATATATTATTAAGGGGGTAGATAACAATAACAACAAAAATACAGTCAAAGTTCAATATGTGAGTCATAGAAGCAATGTATTTTATGGCTCCAGGCCCAGTATACAGTGAAGAGTTTTAAACTACTCATTTATTATACACATGAACAAAGGTTCTTCGATGTAACCTCACATAGGACAAAAATTGTACATTCTTACTACCTGCTTTAAATTTTCAGTTCCTTATAGTACTTTTCTTGGAAAATTGCATAATTATATCTATGTACATTACATTTTTCCCAACATCACCATGGCAATTCCATTAAAAGACTTTTGTCAGAAAAAATATATATATATATTTTTTGCACTTGATTATAAAAAAATATATCTATATATAATTTAAACTGAGATCATTGAAATGTGAAATATAATGGTATAATTTTACTTTTAAACTACACAAAATAAACCCTTTTTACTACTTACATTGGCTATTTCCTAATTAATCATTAATGCTATTTGTATGAATCTTTTACAACTTAACTGAAATACAATTAGCTACACATATTTAAAGTGTACAATTGGATTAGTTTTCACATATATATACAACCATGAAACGATCATCACAATCAAGATGATGAACATACTCATCATCATGAAACATTTGTAATCCCTCACTCCCTATCCCCAGGCAACTACTGATGTGATTTATGTCACCATAGGTTTCTTTCATTTAGAGAAGAGCTAACACCCATCCTTCTCAAACTCTTCCAAAAAATTACAGAGAAAGGAACACTCCAAAACTCATTCTATGAGGCCACCATCACCCTGATACCAAAACCAGACAAAGATATTACAAAAAAGAAAATTACAGACCAATGTCACTGATGAATATAGATACAAAAATCCTCAACAAAATACTAGTGAACAGAATCCAACAACACATTAAAAGGATCATACACAATGATCAAGTGGGATTTATCCCAGGGAAGCAAGGATTCTTCAATATATGCAAATCAATCAATGTGATACACCATATTAACAAATTGAAGGATAAAAACAATATGATAATCTAAATAGATGCAGAAAAAGCTTTTGGCAAAATTCAACACCGATTTATGATAAAAACTCTCCAGACAGTGGGCATAAAGGGAAACTACCTCAACATAATAAAGGCCATATATGACAAACCCACAGCAACATCATTCTCAATGGTGAAAAACTGAAAGCATTTCCTCTAAGATCAGGAATAAGACAAGTATGTCCACTCTCGCCACAATTATTCAACATAATTTTGGAAGTCCTAGCTATGGCAATCAAAGAAGAAAAAGAAACAAAAGGGGTACAAATTGGAAAAGAAGAAGTAAAACTGTCACTGCAGACAGCATGACACTATACATACAAAATTCTAAAGATGCCACCAGAAAATTACTAGAGCTAATCAATGAATTTGGTAAGGTTGCAGGATACAAAATTAATGCACAGAAATCTCTTGCATTCCTATACACTAACAACGAAAGATCAGAAAGAGAAATTAAGGAAACAGTCCCATTCACCATTGCAACAAAAAGAATAAACCTACCTAAAGAGGTAAAAGACCTGTACTCAGAAAACTTAAGACACTGATGAAAGAAATCAAAGATAGCACAAAGAAATGGAGAGATATACCATGTTCTTGGATTGGAAGAATCAATATTGTGAAAATGACTATATTACGCAAAGCAATCTACAGATTCAGTGCAATCCCTATCAAATTACCAATGGCATTTTCATAGAACTAGAACAAAAAATTTCACAATTTGTATAGAAACACAGAAGACCCCAAATAGCCAAAGCAATCCTGAGAAAGAAAAACGGAGCTGGAGGAATCAGCCACCCTGACTTCAGACTATACTACAAAGTAATCAAGACAGTATAGTACTGGCACAAAAACAGAAATATAGATCAATGGAACAGGATAGAAAGCCCAGAGATAAACCCATGCACATATGGTCACCTTATCTTTGATAAAGGAGGCAAGAATATACAATGGAGAAAAGACAGCCTCTTCAATAAGTGGTGCTGGGAAAACTGGACAGCTACATGTAAAAGAATGAAATTAGAACACTCCCTAACACCATACACAAAAACAAACTCAAAATGGATTAAAGACCTAAATGTAAGGCCACACACTATCAAACTCTTAGAGGAAAACATAGGCAGAACACTCTATGACATAAATCACAGCAAGATCCTTTTTGACCCACCTCCTAGAGAAATGGAAATAAAACCAAAAACAAACAAATGGGACCTAATGAAACTTAAAAGCTTTTTCACAGCAAAGAAAACCATTAACAAGACCAAAAGACAACCCTCAGAATGGGAGAAAATATTTACAAACAAAAGAACAAAGGATTAATCTCCAAAATATACAAGCAGCTCATGCAGCTCAATATCAAAAAATCAAACAACCCAATCCAAAAATGGGCAGAAGACCTAAATAGACATTTCTCCAAAGAAGACATACAGATCACCAAGAGGCACATGAAAAGATGCTCAACGTTACTAATTAGTAGAGAAATGCAAATCAAAACTACAATGAGGTATCACCTCACACCAGTTAGAATGGACATCATCAGAAAATCTACAAACAATAAATGCTTGAGAGCGTGTGGAGAAAAGGGAACCCTCTTGCACTGTTGGTGGGAATGTAAATTGATACAGCCACTATGGAGAACAGTATGGAGATTCCTCAAAAAACTAAAAATAGAATTACCATATGACCCAGCAATCCCACTACTGAGCCTATACCCAGAAAAAAACATAATTCAAATTACACATGCACCCCAATGTTCACAGCAGCACTATTTATAATAGCCAAGTCATGGAAGCAACCTAAGTGTCCATCGACAGACAAATGGATAAAGATATGGTACATATATACAATGGAATATTACTCAGCCACAAAAAGGAATGCTGCATGGGTCGTTTCTAGTTTTTAGCTATTATGAATAAAGATGCTGTGACCTTTTTTGTAAAATTCTTTGTGTTTTCATGTGCGTTCATTTCTCAAGGGTAAATTCTTATAAGTGTACAAGTTGGGTCATATGGAAGTGTCTGGAACTTTTGAAGAAATCGACAAACTGCTTTTCAAAGTGTTTCTATCATTTTACAATCCCACAATAGTGTAAAAGAATTCCAGTTTTTCTTTGTCCTCAACACTTGATATGATCAATCTTGTTAATTTTAGACATTCTTATAGGAGTGTTATAGCATGTCATGGTGGTTTTAATTAGTATTTAATTAATTTGCAACTAAAAATGTTGATCATCTTTTCAAGAGCTTATTTGCCATCCATATATCTTATTTGGTAGAGTACCAGCTCAAATCATTTGCCCATTAAAAAATATTAGTTGTTTGTTTTCCTCATTTTGTATTTGTATATGTGAATACAAGTTATTTATTAAATATCATATCTGCAAATTATTTGTTCCAGCCTATGATGATGTTGATGATGATGATGATGATGCTTCTCTTAATTGTCTTTTGAAGAACAGGTATTCTTGACTTTGGTGTATCCTAACTGATTGATAGTTTGTTTTGATGGACCAAGCATTTGGTGTAAATAAGAAAATTTTGCCTAACCCAAAGTGACGAATATTTTCTCTAGTTTGGCTGGTGGAAAAAAGAACTATTCTTAGACCTGTGTGACTCTGTTGATATTCCCTCTGCTCTTTTCAGGTGGTTTTTTCTCTGGAGTCCAGCAGTCTCTTCACACACATTGTACAGTACTAATTGAAAGACATGAGAGGGACTCTTGTTCACATCTCTAGGTCTGGTATCTCTTTGTACAGTTCCCTCCTCTCCAGTATTCTGCCCTGTATATCCTAGCTCCCTTAGCCTCCCTGGATTTCTAGCTCCATCTCCACATTTCAAGAGGACTTCTGGGCTGGGTGTTCCATGTCTTTGAGACACAGCCTGGAAACTATCTTGAGACAGTAAGTTAAGGCAATCATAAAGATCACTTCGTTGTTTTTCTCACAATGTAGGATCTCTGCCCTACATTGTCTGATGTACAGTGTCTAATAACAATTGTTTCATGTATTTGTCTAGTTTTTTAATTTGTTTTAGGTGAAAGGGTAATTCCTATCCCTGTTACTCTACCTTGGCCAGAAGTGAAAGACCCAGTGGTATCAATCTAATGTTCATTTAATTGTCTCTTCTTTTATGTAGTCTTTTTGTTTTCCCATACTTACACCTGTTATGTGTGTTTCTTCATTGGCATCATTAATATTAATTCCAGAATTGTTAATGGAATTGATTGAATATATTGCTAAATCTCCATAAATCAGCTAAATAGTTTATTTCTAATGATCACTTAGAATGAATTAATTTCATGTTTTGGGGGGGAGAAAATTGTCTATGGGTTTCTTGTATTTCTGCATGTTTTGTGAGCAGAGGAATTAACTGATTTTTTTATTGACTATCTTTTCAAGGATGTTTGCATAGAGAATATCTTTGGAAGACAGAGATGATGTTGTCCATGCAAAAAGCATGTTTGCTTATAGTCTTGGAAGATAGAGATAAAATCTAGAGCCAAGCAAGGGTAGTCATGTTTACAGCCCATTATAATTCAGTTTCTCTAACTTCAGTGTTCCTCTCTTGTAATGAAACTCACTGTGTATGCACCTGTCAACAGGTCCTTTCCATGTACCCCTATGGGAATTAGGGCCTAGGGAACCAGTACGAGAAAATGTTAGTACTCTGACTACTGCTGTTTCTGGGAGTAATAGAGTTCTTAACCTTTGATGAAGGAGTCTTATGTCTACTGCCAACATTCATGACACCATGGTAGATGAAATTCTTCTTTGAAAATAAGACAAAATCTCAGATTCTTTAGAGTTTTGAGAAGATTTTTTGAGTAATTTACAAGTCTAGGTTGAATGGAATTATTAATTGAAGTAAGTTTCTAGTTGTTTTGAATCATTATTAATGTGCGACAGCTATGTAAAAAGGGTATTTTAGAACACACTGGTGTATTATGACAATTATTCTAGCATCTCTTGAAAATGAGTAAATGGAATGAATGAAATATTTTGGCACACCTGTCCTGAATTGATAGTCAAATTTAACAACAAAGGATAGAAAAAAATGTACTTACCTGCTAAGTAAGTCCTGAGGAAGTTTTTACTGCTTGTATACTTTACCATTATCTCCAGGATATACCAAAACATAGGTACGGGTAGAAATAAACAGCCTCTTGGATAGAGAAAAGTGACTGATCCTTTTCTTCTTCAACTGTTTCCAGTAACCTCTTTTTTCTGAAGAAATGGGCAGTGTGAACTATAGTAAGACAGCAAAACTCCCCATGTTTAGATATTCATGCCTGAAAAATTGTAACTACTTTAATGAAGCAAACTGGCTCCCAGATAAACCACATTTATTCCTGAGTTGTTTATAACAGATTAGGCAAAGTGAAATCAACATCAATATGAAAGACAGACAAACAAAGGTAATTTATCCAAGAAAGTTTTTTGTTTCCTTGGGCACATTATTTTTAACCATGGTGTGCTCTGCATCCTCGTCTATAAAAGGCAAAATAGTAGTACAGTTGACCATTGAACAACATGGGTTTGAGCTGCAGGGGTCCACTTATGCACAGATTTTTTTCAATGGTAAATATTTTCCATGGTAAATACAGTACTACATGATCTGTGGTTGGATGAATCTTGGGAAATAAAGAAAGGTGTATTATTTTCCTATGGCTGCAGTAACAAAGTACCACAAACTTGGTGGCTTTGAACTACAGAAATTTATTGTCTCACAATTCTAGAGGCTAGAACTGTGAAATCAAGGTGTTGGTAAGGCCACATTTTCTCTAAAACCTGTAAGAAAAAACCTCTCCTTTCGTCTTTCAGCTTCTGACAGCCCCAGACGTTAGTTGGTTTGTGGCTACATAATTCCAATCTCTGCCTCCATCTTCAAATGGTATTGTCCCTATGTCTCTTCATCATCTTTCCTCTATATGTTTCTGTGTCTATGTCCAAATTTTTTCTTTTTATAATGACAGCATCATATTGGATTAGGGCCCACACTAATGATCTCATTTTTAATTTGATTACCTCTGTAAAGATCGCATTTCCAAATAAAGTCATATTCTCAGGTACTGGGGGGCAGGGGAGCGATTAGGACTTCAACATATCTTTTTTTGGTAAGACACAATTCAATCCATTACAAAAGTAATTACGCTAAATATGCAATAAGTAGTATGGATAGTTTATTAAAAATATATACCTAAAATATAGGAATATGTTCCTGAAAACTTAACATTACTTAAAATTAGAATACGGTAGGATAGTCCTGACAGTGCACAGAGGATACTTTGTTTCTTAAGGTGATACCACCCATGTGACAACAGTGTGTAAATACAATTTACAGTTTAATTCACTTGGCCACATTCCCTTGAAATTATATGATTGATGATCATGGGAGGAGGACAAAGATTAAAAGATATAACAGTTTTTGTATTAAGTTTTTCTTAATAGACATATCATATATAAAATTAACACAACTTGATTGACATAAAATACAACTTCACAGGGCAGTTGGATCATGCTGAATGCGTTTGTACAGAGCCAGCCTTATTGTAGGTGATACCCATTGAATCCAAAGATTTTGAAGTCTCTGTATCTTCAGATTTAATCCCACTGAATAGTGGGATATGTTGTAATTAATATGATTCTGATTAATTAGTGATATATAAGAATAACTGCTTAGGTCTTCAAATCACATTAATTTGGTACAGCAGAGCTCAAATTGCTCAGCTATGAATAGATGACCTAAAGATATACATTAAACAATTACTTTTGTCACTTTAAATACATTTGGATCTAAATTTTATCATTGTTTCATTTTCTACTTGCAATCACAGGCTGATAACCTAATTAGAGTGCCAAAAATTATAGTCATAAAAATATGCCTTCAGGAAGGAATGGAAGAATTCTTCCATGGCATTTCATTCTAAATTCTTCTCTGTCAGTACAGCATGAATTGGGGAAAACACCTGACACTAAATTATTAATGCTCTTGATCAAGCATTTTCGCAAACAGAGACATGAAAAGGATTAGAGAATACACTAATTTGCCTCAAAATCTAGGCCTCTGTGGAACAAACACTCAAATAATTCAGATGTTTTACCCTAAGCCCTATCAAAGAACCACATGTATAGATAGATTTGGCTCCTTTTTCACATTTTTTTAGAATGACACTTCTCTCAAACTCCAGGGATTGAAGTCAATCATCTACAAAAGAACAGAAAATTTAAGAATACATGAAGATGAATACATTAGAATTTCATGGGTGGAATATTCTGAGTCTTTCTTATAATTTAAACTTAAAAGAAGGTTGAATTGCATTGGAAGATCTAAGGTATGAATTTTTAACAAATTCAGAGTTGTCCAGGATGGGCCAATCGTGCTGGAGCACCATATTTTAAGTCTCTTTTGTACCATCAGAATTATAGAGTTATCCCAAATATGCACAGTGCACTGCTTTATTGAGATAAACTACGGTGTAAGATATTCTAGCAGTTCCACAAATATGTATGAGTAAGAAGGATGAAGAAGCAATATCAAGTGGAATAAGGGCCTAAGGAAAATTACTGAAATGTGGGATTTGCCTCTGTGATGGTAGCTAAATCATCTAAAGCTTGAGGAAACAAGGGATGTGTAGGGCCTGAACTTGGTTTAGGAATATTATAATATTCATTTATGTATAATAATAAAATAATTATAACTATAGCTACTATATTTTGAATAGTCCATATATGTCAGACATTATGATAAATGTTTGGGTGATAAATCCTTCGTTGAAAATAACCTATTGAGTTAATAGTACTGTTTTCAGTGTAGAGATGAGAAAAATAAGACTTTTGTTGATGATGAAAATTTGTCTTTTCCACTTTTTGGGTTTAATGGAAAAAAACTTTAATTCTAACTACTTTTCACTTAAACAAACAATTGATTACTTTTAACTTATCATAACAGGAATACCTTTCATGTCAAGTAGAAAGTAATACAAACTTGGATGGCTTTAGCACAGTGTCAAGACTTTGCCTAACGTCCCCATCTTTTTTCATTATTCTGTGGTCACTCATGGTTTGGCAGGAGCCTCTATAGTAAAGCCAAGAGAAGAAGGAGAAGCTAACCCCAGAGGTTCTTGTGAATTTTATTTTTCATTTGGGAGAATTTTTATGCATTCTGCACACCTTAAAGGATACTAAAAATAATACCTGGTTTCTTAGTGTTTGATCATTCAAACACATGAATATATTATACTTCCAATTGTTGGAGTGTGAGGATAGATGGACAATCAATTGTTAATCACATTGGATGGGACAGAAATAGTTGGAGTTAATGCTCACTTTGCAACATTGGCATCATTAGCTATCATGGTAAGTAACAGAGAGCTAGGATTAAAACATTCTCTACAGAAGAGATTGTATAATTTTCCAAGCTGCTTATAATTTATTAGTGGGGCTAAATAAACACATAACTATTTTATATATTTGTGTGATAGTAATAATTTGAAATATTTTTACTTTTAAATATGATTAGAAGTTTGGACATTGATAAATCTCATTTTTGAGTCATAAAAGAAAACTTTACATGGTCTTCTTAAACAGATTTAATTAGGTCTCAAAGAAATCAAAAGTAATCTTCACGGGCACCCTTTTGCTTTCAAAGTTAATTTTAGATTTCCCACTTGTTTCCGAAAGTGTTTTATATCATGACCCACGCTTTCTACCATTATGTCCCAAGACTGCCTATATAAATGCCCAATAAAATAGAATTTAATTTTCTATTCCCTGACCACAATCTATGCTTTCCTGACAATGCCTTTGCCTATGCCCAAGAATATCATTTCCACTACTAAAAATTCTCTCTCTTTCAAGGTTTGTCAATGTCCACCACCTTTATGAATCTTATTCTTTTATCTTTGTTTCTCTTTCAGAACTGTAATGATACTTTGCTTGAATATTTCTTTCAAAATACAAATTACACAAACTGATTTTATAATTAATTGAGTCAATAGATGTGGTCAATGAGTTAGTTTTCTATTGCTGCATAACAAATTATCAAAAACTTACTGACCAGAAACAGCACCCATTTATTAACTCACAGCTCTGTAGATCACACACCAAGCATGGTGTGGCTGGATTCTCTGTTCAGGGTATCACAAAGCCTAAATCAAGGTTTTCACCAGACTGTGCTCACATCTGAAGGCTAAAGGGAAGAATTCTCTGCCAACCTCATGCAACTTGTTGACAGAATTCAACTTTTTGAAGTCCTAGAATTTAAGTCCCCCTTTTCTTGCTGGCTGTCAGCTGGGGACCTCTTTCAGCTCCTAGAGGTTGCTTTCAGTTCCTTGCCCTTTGGCCCCCTCCATCTCAGAAACAAAGAAATCTCCCTCACATCAAATTCCTCTCATGCTTTGAATTTCTTGAACTTCCTGAATTGTGACAAGCCAGAGGAAATTCTCTGCTATGGAAGGGGTCATGTGATTAGGTTAGCCCGACTCAGGTAATCTCTTTATTTTAAGATTATGTGATAAATAATCTTAGTTACATCTGGAAAATCCTTTTTGCCATGCTATATAATATAACCAAGGGAGAAAAGATCATGGGAGCCATTTTAGAATTCTGCCTCAATTGAAGTTGTCAATATGCAAATTGCAAACATTGTTGCGATACACAGTTTAGTTGAGATGTAAAGAAACTAAAATTAACCAATAATTATTTTTCAAGCATATTTTTATCATATAAGTATATTCTTATAGTAATTATAACTGGCTGTTTCAATATTTGCTATGGATCCACATTGAGGTATATAGCACACACTGACCTAAATACACACTGAATTTTTTGTATTGTAATGGCTTTTGTAAGTTTATTCTTTTTTTTTTTTTTTTTTTTTTTTTGCGGTACGCGGGCCTCTCACTGTTGTGGCCTCTCCCGTTGCGGAGCACAGTTTCCTGACGCGCAGGCTCAGCGGCCATGGCTCACGGGCCCAGCCGCTTCGCAGCATGTGGGATCCTCCCGGACTGGGGCACGAACCCGTGTCCCCTGGATCGGCAGGCGGACTCTAAACCACTGCGCCACCAGGGAAGCCCTATAAGTTTATTCTTGATGACTGCTGTTTTTCTAGATGAAAATAGCTGTTTTTATTTTTCGTCAGTAAACCTATGGACATTATATTCAACCCTCAGGATAAGATCTAACCTAATGTTTTTGATAGTTAAAAAGTGATAATTAAATTTTCATTTGCATAATACAACCTGCTGGATTTATAGTTCTAAGCATGGGTATTATGTGTTCATAAACTCAAAGATAAATGGTGACTTAATTTATGTGACAGGCATACTATCTGGAACACATACCTTGATTTTATATAGAATATGTAGTATATTTTGTTTCCTGAAGTACCATGATCCCTCGAAGTATACCTTATCAAACAGACCAGACAAATGCTCAGAATGTTATTTAATACAAGGGTGCCATTAGGGTAGAAAATGTTTATTCTCCAGTAGCTTTCCATTTCAAAAGCAAAACAAATATACATATTCTAACTCTATATTCATACATCATTAAATTATTTTACTTTTAGTACAGTTTTTTTAAGACATTTTAGATCAGAGCTATGCAAGGATGCCATATCACATGATTTACTTACTATGTTTTCATAGTAATGTCATATTATTTTAGTTGGAATTGCATGAGATGTTCTGTAGTAGAATCCTTTCTCCTCAATCAAGGAAATTATTGAATTAGCAACTTGAGCTCACTCAAAATTGCAAAGTTGAAGATGGTATTTAGAAAGTCATGTGTTTAAACTCAATTATTGTTTGCTAAGCTAGCCCCCCTTTTACAGAGAAACAACAAAGTTGATCCTACTAATCAATCAACAATAACAATTGCAAAATGAATACAGTTGCCTAAAACTGACTCAGTTCCTCTTCTTTGATCAAAAGAGTTCTAATCTTATTTTCTTTTTACATTCTTGACCCATTTTACACACACACACACACACACACACACATACACACACGTGTTATATTACATTTAACATTTAAGAAAGAATCTGAGACCTTGAAGAACAGTTAATGATGCATGTTGTATTGGGTATGGGACTTTTTTGTTTGCTTCTTTATTTGAGCAAATATTGGCTATAGAATTTCTGTAAAACATTGTAGGCAATACATAGGATTAAGCTACAGACTCTGAATTAAAGTTGATAAAGTAATAAACTCAGATTTTGTAACCTAGAAAATATAAAAACAAAATGCATAATATTGTAAGCCATCTATTTAAAGAAAGAACATACTAGAAATAACCATAAATTTATTATATTCAACAATAGGTCTAATATTAGTTATTTACTTAATTTATCATGATATGAATATAATTTAAAGAAAGTACCTACTACAGAAGCAGAGAGTGTCTAATGGACTTCAACCAGTCTCCTAATTCATCCCTTTCAAAAGATGGAAACCTATCCATTGTAAGAAAATTTGAGGACTTTTTAAAAATTCTTAAATTTTGATATAAGGATGTGTATGTTTAGGAGATATATTCAAACAACTAAAATTATGTGCCAAAGGAATTTTATTGAAAACTGAAGCAATCCAAAAGCCCTTTGATTTTTATTATAGACCTAACAGGAAAAATTTATCCATATAATATTCCTCAGAGTATGAAAGAGACTATAGGGAGGTTGCTTGACACAGTTAAAAAAATATTTCACAGGTAGCACAGACTCAATTCCAATAATTAGATGCTGTATGACTTTTGGAAAGTTATCTACCCTCTCTGAACTATGGCTTTCTTATCTATAAAAATATATACTTATAGAACTGTTGGAGTATTAAATGTTATAATTTATATAAAGGAGATAGTAAAGTTCTTATAGAAAAGTAAAATAAGAATCAAATTTTTAAATTTTTTGGTGAAAAATATTGCTTCCATACAACTTCTTATAACTAATGAAGACTATTTCTGTTCTCTTTGAAAGGCACAAAGAGTAGTTCCTCCATAATGTGAAGAAACCCAAGTTCTTCAAATCCATTGTTTTATCTTCTAGTCCCCAAGATATACATCTTGAGTCTCTTTAACATTTGAGTTGTTTTAAGATATTCAGACCATTAACTCTTTTAGTTAACTTTCTTCAGTTTATCTAATAGAAGCTAGAAATGAACATCACATTCAAGCAATCGATTTGACTAGCATGAGTTGAAAAAGAGTCTCCCTTTCTTTTATTATGACAGAATACTTCCATTAAAGATGGCAAGAGTAGTGAAACAGTTTTATCCTTCAATATTGGCTCATATTGAGCTTGTCCACACTAAATCTTCACTTTCTCTTCCAATTTACTGCTATTTGTGAAATGTTTCAATTTATTTACATGTTATCTGTAATGTATTTATACTGGCATAATTCACCTAGTCTTCAATATCCATTTCTATAGAAATTTTTCCAAATTATGCTTATTAAATTTCTGATTAACAAATCAAGAAAAAAAAGAATTAACTATGTGATTCTACATAATGGCCACATTCAAGAACAGAATGATAGATACAATGATACATAATGGTGCTTTGATCTTTACTCAAAAGCTCAAGTACTTCAGACACATGAGGGGTTCATAAGGCGATACTACTCTCGTACGCAACAACAAAAAAAATACAAGCTATTGGATATTTATAGCATTATCTTGTGTGCAAAACTATTACTATGGAAACAGACCTAACATTATTCCAATAATGTAATGTTAAATTTTAGTCAGTTCGCCTATGATCATGTTCGTTTATAAACAAACTTGTAGATAGTCTTCCAATTTAAAATCACTTATCAGGCTTTATTATTAAGATAAATGTGTCTCTCATTTGTGACAGCACTGGACACCTAAGATTTAAATTTAACTTAAAATTTTCCATTATTTCAAGAGCAGTCAATGATTTTTGACCTACTGTTGCTATTCAAGTACATAATATTAACTCTGCCAGAGGTTATTACAAATTAATAAGGAACTGATTATAGAAAGGGGAAAACTGAGGACCTAAATATGAGAAATGAAGTTAGATTAATAAGTTGATGTCTTTTATTTATTGACATATAATTGACATATAACATTGTGTAAGTTTAAGATGTACAATGTGTTGATTTGATACATTTATATGTTGCAATATGTTTATCACCATAGTGTTAGCTAAGATCTGTCATGTCACATAATTATCATTTCTTTTCATAGTGAGAACATTTAAGATCTAGTCTCTTAGCCCCTATCTTACACCACTCACAAAAATTAACTGAAAAAAAAAGATTAAATACTTAAACATAAGACCTGAAACCATAAAACTCCTAAAGGAAAACATAGGGAAAAAACTCTTTGATATAGGTCTTGGCAGTGATTTCCTGGATATGGCACCGAAAGTACAAGCCACAAAAGCAAAAATTGGCAAGTAGGACTACATCAAACTAAAAAGCTTTTGCCCAGCAAAGGAAACAATCAAGAAAATGAAAAGGCAACCTATGGAATGAGAGAAATATTTGCAAATCATATATCTGATAAGGGGTTAATACCCCAAATAAATAGGCAACATATATAACTCATAGCAAAAAGTAAATAATCTGATTTTAAAAATGAGCAGAGGAACTGCCTAGACATTTTTCCAAAGAAGGCAATGTTCAATATAAATGGCCAACAGGTATATGAAAAGATGCTCAATGTAACTAATCATCAGGGAAATACAAATCAAAACCACAGTGAGATATCACTTCATACCTGTCAGAATGGCTATCATCAAGAGACAAGAGATAACAAGTGTTGGGATGGATATAGATAAAAGTGAACACGTGCACTATTGGTGGGAATGTAAATTGGTACAGCCACTATGGAAAACAGTATGGAGGTTCTTCAAAAAACTAAAAATAGAACTACCATATATTCCAGCAATCCCACTTCTGAGTATATATCCAAAGGAAATGAAAACAAGATATAGAAAAGATATCTGCACTCCCATGCTTATGCAGCATTATTCACAATAGCCAAGATTTGTACCCAACTAAGTATCTGTCAACAGATGAATGGATAAAGAAAATATGGTATGTATACCCAATGGTGTATTATTCAGTCATGAGAAAGAAGGAAATCCTGCCATTTGCAATAACATGGATGGACCTTGAGGGCATCATATGAAGTAAGTGAGACAAAGAAAGGTGAATACTGTTATGATGTCATTTACGTGTGAAATCTAAAAAGCCAAACTCATAAAAACAGAGAGTATAATGCTTGTTACCAGGCACTGAGTGGGGTGGGGGAATTAGGGAAAAGTTTGTCAAAGGCTACAAAGTTGCAGTTTGAAGATGAATAAGTTCTGAAGATTTAATGCACAGCATTGTGATTATTGTCAACAGTACTCTATTATATACTTCAAAATTGAAGGTGTCTTTTAGGAGAATATTTTTATTGAATTTCTTATTCCTGACAACCTTAGACTCATAATTTGGGAACAAAATTACTAATATCTTGGAAAACGTGAAACAATATGTCAATTTTAAGAGCTTAAACTTGGAGTGTGATGTTTGGATTCAAAAACTGCTCCAGCATTGTTAGCCTTGTGACCTGATGTAAATAACTGAATATAACTGTGCTTCAGTTTTATCATTCGTAAAATATGAATTGTAGAATCACTATTTGATTAAAGCAATAAGGAATAAACAAGATTATGGCTTCATATTGCTTAGTGTAGTACTTGATACCTTAATAATAATGGCTGTTGGAAAAAATAAAATCTAGAGTGAGAAAGAGTAATTCTTAAATTCTTAACCACCCACTTAAAGCTGGTAATACTACAGAACAAATAAGACACTGGTGGCCACTATTGGCATCGTGGGGGGTAAATTATAGAAACAGAGATGGCAGAACAGATCCCACAACTGTTACAGTCTTATATGAGCCCTGGGAGTCAGGAAGTAGTGGTGCTCAAATATGCCATAGAGTCCCAGGCTAGACTAAAGTAGAGGACTTCTGCAAATATCAGAGTTGATACAGCAACAATGGTGATTTATTTTGAAAGCTGATGATGTATTGCATTTTTGGAAAACATCCTTAGAAGGCTAAGGGTGGGAACTTATTGCGTATCTTTTTCCTTTTCAAATAAAAATTACTACTCCCAAAGTCAAGAGATACCTATTTACTTAACATTTCACTGTTTACACATATGTCACATTGTTATATTTCATATTTATAAAAAATAATTGTAAGAATTTTACAAAGAAATAATTATTATCCCCATTTTTAGATAGAGAAATTGAGGTTAAGAATGACCTAATCACTATTCAAGATTATTCAGTGAATAATTGGCAGGCCCAAGAGAAGAGCTCCTAGTCCCATTTTTGTTGTTTGTTTTACCTTTCCCTCTTAACTTCTCAAGCTATTCAACTAATGGATTGACTAGCTTTCAAAAATACGGAAGTGATTTATCTTACTGTATTATTACATTAAATGACGTTGGTGGAATTGTACCTAAAAAATATTGAATAGTGATATAGAACGATGATTGGGGCAGGAAATGAGGAAAATAATAAAAACTCTGTGTCTTAATAAGGTCTGGCAACTCTAAGTTTTCTACCAGCTTATTGGTGTTAACATGGGGTTACTCAGAACCATAAAGAAGTACTAAAGAAATAATAGAACAGGGCATACGTCAGGTGGAATGTAGCCCAAAACACATTTCTTATATTTGCCTCAGCTCCAGAAATTATGGATTTTTTGTAAGTTTTTTTGAATTTAGGAATTAGTTCTTTTATTTAGCCTATAGCTTATAAACGCTATTATGTGACCTTACTCCTATCTGGGAGAAATGTGACTTTTTTCTTTACAATTTAATGAAGTAAGGAAAAGGTGCAAATGTTCTATTATCTTGTTTGTGCTGATGCTCAGCTAGAGTTTAACAAGGTGGTCTGTTTATAGGCAGCATTTTCAAACATTCAAAGTAGATTTATGTTTCCCTGAGTTATAAAGAGCAAATATAATTACATGTGTGTTGGGAAATAATGCTCCATATATATTTTAAAAACTGATTTTCTGATGAAACTCATTGGAATCTTGCTTACTGTTCATGACAGCAACACTCAGATTGCCACTCATTGCGTGAATCATCATCACACTGGACAAGGTAACCTGTTCACCATAATACACTGGCTCAGAGGAAAGGATGTTGTTTCTCATGTGGAGGCCACCAATGCATGCCAGTACTCCTAACAGATTGACTACAACTGTGATTTCTCACCACTTTAGAATTTTTTTGAGTTATTGATGTGTTAGCTCGAGGTATACTGACATGTTTCTTAAAAATAAACTTATGGTATATCTTTGGCTTTCCAGACTGGCTGCAGTTTGACAGCCTCTGCTTCTTATGGCAGAAACTACTTAACAATGAGCTGATAGTTTAACTCTACTTCTCTCAGCTTTTCCTGGTCCATACAGCATAATAAGGCAGTTTGATTATTAAATGCAGCTGTCCCTAGAATGAGATAACCTTCACTTGTCTGCTTCCTGGGTGATAATCATGAGGAAAGGCTGGGGGATTACAGAGAAATATTTGAAGATTTTGCTGTGATCATTTCTGGGCATAGTATGTCATTCTTTATACTAACAGCAACTAGGACAGTGTGGTTGGCATACCCTATGGCTGGCAGCCTGGTTGAAAGACTGCCTAGGGGATTTGGAAATGTATCGTTAGACCATTCAAGATAGCTGTTCTCTTGCTCTCTGTATAACCCCTGCTCGATCAGTCCCTGCTTTACTATCCAATCCTGTAAATTATAGGTCTTAATCAGTAACTGCCTACGTGCTGATCCCCTGCCCTGACACTTGTTTCCCTGATAACTGATGAGCCAACCTGATGTCAATTCCCCCTATAAATGGTAGCGTCCTCCCTGGAGTAGCGAAGATTGCTGCCTTGTCCTGCCAGCTATTTGACATACACGACGGGGTGTCAATCCAGGACCTTTTGCTTCTGATTTGTAAGATTCCCTATCCAATAAATCGTGGATGTCTCTGGGCTCTTTCTTGGGTCTTGAGACTGGGCAATTAAAGGGCTTGCAGGCCTATGGGGTGTAGCCCAACAGAACTAAATCTGGTTAACTTATATGAAAATATCTTGTTCCACTTGCATCCAGCCCTCCTGGACAAAGGTCTGTTTGCAAGTAGGGGAAGTTTGGAGGGAAAAGTGAAATTATAGCTACTGAAATGAGACATACTAATTTTATGACATTGGAGGAAGAGCAAAAACCCCTACACCTGGGAAAAGAACAGCTTAGACCACAAGAGGTGCAGGAGAGTTGTATTAATGATTTTTTTTCTTCAGAACTACGTGTGTAGCTTTTCTCCAGAAGGAAAATGCTCTGGTGCTGCTCTAGCAAACTTTACAAGTGTCTTGAATTTAACTGATTGCTGAGTCTGACAATAGTAGCAAGCTGTTTTGTTAACTTGTAAGTAAAATAGCATGTCAGGCCCTTCACAGGTTAAGACTCAACAATGTATAATTGACATCCCATTACATGTATAATTAGCCCACAGTTACTGGAAAAATGTTAAGCCTAAGATAATCAATAGCAAAAGTTTTATTTTCAAATACAGCATACATTTTTGAAATTGTATTTTCTTTGAAACTGGCTTTATACTATTGAACATTTTGAAGTTTTAAATGACTATATAAATATTTAAAGTGAATATCCTTGTCTACAGCATCTTCCCTAAAAGTAACAAAACAAAGATGATAATTGCTATTATATAACTTTAAAAAGATTTACATTTCCATATTTTTAAAGGAGTAAGTGAATACCAACTCTGTGATTTTAATAGACGTTAGGGCAATAAGGACAGCCATGAAGAAACTGGATTATAGGCAAATAACATTGGGCCAAGTTAAATGGGACAAAATAGTAGTGAGCATTCAGTATTTTCTTACTATGGATCTTTGATTTGGCCAGAAAAACTTTAGGGTTGGACAGAAATGAATTTATATATGATTCATACAAACATAATGGAGGCAGATTCTTATTCCGTCTGTCTTTTCTTCGTAAAATGTTCAGTTGTGAAGATTGAGATAACGATAAAATATTCTGAAAAATACTAGGCACTTAGTCAATGGTAGTTATTTTTATTAAAGATAAAGAGAAAATATATATGAAGAGAGATGCAAATATTTATATATGTGCAGTTTTGAGATACCTTCAAATAAGCATTTTAGATGACATACATGTTAAATTATTCTTAGAAAATAGTATCATTTAAAAATGTAATATGTGAAATTATATAAAACTACAGAAAATAATTTTTGAATGAATTTATTAAATGATATTCTTGAGACACAAAATTATTTCCTTTACAGGAAATACTTTTTAGACAGTCTTATATGTTTTTGAATTAATTATAGCATAAATATCAAAGCACAAACATGATCTACAAGTGAAAAAGAACAATTAAGTTCAACTACAGTTAAGGTCTGAACCTGAGAATCTGATAATGCATTCACAAAATTTTATTTCTGTTTAAATTTTCAATGTCAAAGTTTTTTTAATAGAGTCCCATTATCTTTATAAAAGCCCTAAAGAGTTTTAGATTATTTAAATTCACGTTGTGAAGTGTTTAGTAGGTAAATACTATTCTGTTATGAACTAAAACCCATGTTTTTAAAAAAATTTTGTTGAAGTATAGTTGATTTACAATGTTCTTTTAGTTTCAGGTGTAAAGCAAAGTGATTCAGTTATATATATATATGTATACATATAATATACATATAATTTTATATATATATATATATTTTTGGATTCTTTTCCATTATAGGTTATTGCAAGATATTGAATATAGTTCCCTGTGCTAGATAGTAGATCCTTGTTGTTTAGCTATTTTATACATAGTAGTGTGTATCTGTTAATCCCAAACTTCTAATTTATCCCTCCCCTGCCTTCCTTTTTGGTAACCATAGATTGTTTTCTATGACTGAATCTATTTCTATTTTGTAAATAACTTCATTTGTATCATTTTTTTAGATTCCACAAATAAGTGATATCATGTATTTGTCTTTCTTCATTTGACTTACTTCACTTAGTATGATAATCTCTAGGTCCATCCATGTTGCTGTGAATGGCATTATTTCATTCTTTTTAATGGCTGAGTAATATTCCATTATATATATATATATATATATATATATATATATATATATATACACCACTTCTTCTTTATCTATTTAAAATCTGTCCATGGACACAGGTTACTTCCATATTATATATATATATATATATATATATATATATATACACCACTTCTTCTTTATCTATTTAAAATCTGTCCATGGACACAGGTTACTTCCATATCTTGGCTGTTGTAAATAGTGCTGCTATGAACCTTGGGGTGCATATATCTTTTCTAATTAGAGTTTTTGTCTTTTCTGGATATATGCCTAGGAGCAGAATTGCTGGATCATATGGTAACTCTATTTTTTTAAGGAACCTCCATAATGTTCTCCATTATTATTAATTGGCTGCACCAATTTACATTCCCACCAACAGCATAGGAAGGTTCCCTTTTCTCTACACCCTCTCCAGAATTTATTATTTGTAGACTTTTTGATTATGGCCATTCTGACTGGTGTGAGGTGATATGTCATTGTAGTTTTGATTTGCATTTCTCTAATAATTAGAGATATTTAGCATCTTTTCATGACCATCTGGATGTCATCTTTGGAGAAAAGTCTATTTAGGTCTTCTGCCCATTTTTTGATTGGGTTGTTTGAGTTTTTTTGGATATTGAGTTGTATGAATTGTTTGTATATTTTGGAAATGAAGCCCTTGTCAGTTGCATCATTTGTGAATATTTTCTCCAAGTCCCTCAGTTCTCTTTTCATTGGTTTTATAGTTTCCTTTGCCGTGCAAAAGCTTGTTAGTTTGTTATGTCCCATTTGTAAAACCCATGTTTTAATACTTACTTATTAGCCAAGGAAATAGAAGTCTATACTGAAATCCAAGGAGTTTAATGTTGGTTTTTTGTTTGTTTTTTTAAAATTTTATCTCTACTGTCAGTATAGGAATTTGTTTGTGTGATTTTTTTCCACTCTGCTATGACTCATTAATAGTCCACATGATTCTTTTTAGCTCTAAGAGATGACCTAATCACCTTTTGTATAAAGGAAAAATGAGAGGTCAAAAGTCCAGTGGAAACTCAGTTTTCTTCCTGAAACTTAATGCATTTGCATTTTTCACTTTTTAGTTGAGACAACTACTTGGCTGTGTCTTCCGGCAGATAACATAGATAAGAAAAACAGCAACAATAATATCAACAAAAAAATCAATAAATAAAGATGTTTCACCTTTCCTTTTGTTTGTTATTCCATGTTACCAAAAACTGCACTGACTTTCTCAAAAGAGTATTCATAATCTTCAGGAAGATGCAATAGTAAAACTATTCAATGAACAACTTTAAAAATGATAAAGTTCATTTATTTAGATGTGATTTTTAAAATTTTCAAAGTACTGTTAGTAACTCTAATGTCTGAATTCATTTTGTTATATTAAGATATATTTCCTCACATTTGCATACTAGTAATTGTTTTAGCAATAATGTACATAAACAAAAGGTCAATAAGCAATTAAAAAGCATTATCCAAACATTTTAATATATATGATCCAAATTAAAATCGATAATCATACTTTATTTGAATACAATTATCATACAATAATTGCTTTTTACAAAGCTTGCAGTCTATATAAAAATACTCTCAGGTAGGAAACACATAAACAAGATTATTTAATTTGGCATATTGTTAAGAATGAATCTGTGTAATTCCACCAAGTACTTGTAAAATACATGATTTCTTATATACCCATTGCAAGATTAATTACAGTTGAGCACTGGGAAATAGAAAAACAGTTAACTCATTAGATTAATTACCTCTTCCTATCTCTTAGTAATACAATGGGGTAAGGGAAGCTGCTGATCCAAAACTTAACAAGTTTCTCTCAATGTTTTCATATTTCAATAGAATCATTTAGAAAAGTTTATCCTGGCAACAAAGCATTGACAGATGAAATGCACAACTTCCACTTCTGGGCAAGATGGAATATTAGGGACTGAATTTACTGGGCTGCCTGAAAAAAACTGAACAAAAATGCACAAGGTACATGAACTGATGTTTCTCAGGATGTCTATCAGGTAACAAAAGACAGTGTTTGCTGAGACATGAGAAACAAATGAGGTGAGTTTTATCATTACCCAGTTGAATCAGAAACAAATGAAGTAAGCCCTCTGTTTACCCAGCTGACTGCCTTGAGAGACTTTCCACGCCAAAGCACAAGGAGCAGGAATCCAGGCAAATCCAAGTGGAATCCTTGAGTTGAGAAATAAGAGCCAAGAGCCTGGGGATAACAAGGCAACTGGAGTTTGCACAGCAAAGTTATCTGAGAGGAGAAAGCTGTATAAAGATAGAATTTCAGAGATCTTCAGAGACCCTATCACATGCTTAGCTAAGCATTGATGAACATGTTCATTAAATTAAACTATCCAAAGTTGTAGAAATAATCACCGAAAAGGAATAGAGGTAAAAATCCCCAGAGATGCAGGACTTGGAATAGTACCTGTTCCCAACAGATAGTCTGGAAAACCTCATGATTCACAAGGCGCTGGATAGAGTATAAAGAAGGCTCTAACCTTAGTAGTGGGGAGTGATTAGCCCTAGACAGAGAACAACTCCAGCCTTGTCTAAAAAAATCTTAGGAGCAAGACTCTAAAGGAAAACTAGTGTGACAATGTTCAAGAAAAATATTGTGACCACAGGAATTCAAAATTATTTAGCACCAATAAGGTAAAATGCTCAGACTGGCATCCTATTAAAAATCACTAGTCTTCAAGGAAAGAAGAAAGTATACCCATAAAAGGAGAAAATTAGTCAATCAAAACTAACAAAGATGATAGAATTATCAGACAATAACATCAAAACCCTTATTATAACTGTATTACAAGTACACACTGAACATCTATCAAGATAGACGATATACTGTGTTCTAAAACAAGCTTCTATAAAATAAAAAAGATTCAAACCCATAGAAAGTATTCTTCTATTATACACTGTGACCAAATTAGAAACCAATAAAAGAAGGACTTCTGAAAGAGCCCCCAAGTTTGGAAATTCAATAATGTAACTCTGAATAACTCATTATTCACTGAAAAAATAAAAGAATAAATTAGAAAATATATTTGAACTTAAAATGAAAACATGCCTATCAAAATGTGTGTGATGCTGCTAAGGTGATATTTTGGAGGAAATTTTAGTGCTAAATGTCAATACTAGAGAAGAAGGGTCTCATATCAAAGATCTTAGATCTAAGAAACTAGAAAAAGATGAGCATATTAAAGCCAACATAAGTTGAAGAAAGAAAATAATGAAGATCAAATTAGAAATCAGATATAAGACAGGAAAATGGTAGACAAAACCAATGAAACCAAAGACTGATTATTTGAAAAGATAGATAATATGTCTCTCCCTCTAATGATTATAATTCAGATCATGATAAGATTTTGGTTGTTCTCTCGCCCACTATCTACCCAGTTTGATCAGGAAAACAGAGAAGACACTTAACCAATATCAGGATTGAGCAAGGTCCTACCACTAGAACATATACTCATTTTAAAAGGAAAATAAGGGGATGTTGTAAAAAAAACTTTATTCCCAATATATTTTAGAACTTAAGGAATTGACAAACTCCTTAAAAGATACAAACTACCATGCTCACTTGAAAGAAATAGACTGAATAGCACTGTATCTATTAATGATATTGAATTTGTAGTAAAGACAACTTTTCACAAACAAATCTTGGCACAGATGGCCTTATTAGTAAATTATAAAACATTTAAAGAAGTAATACCAATTCTACAAAAACTTCTGGAAAGCTGAAAAAGAGAACACTTCCCAACTAATTTTATGAGGCTAGCATTACCCTGATACCAAAATCAGACAAAGACAAGTGAGAGATCCAAATACTAATATACCACTTTAACATCAAAAGATCAAAACAAAACGTTAATCATATCCAACAATATAGGAAAGGAATAATTCATCATAACCAATGAATGCAAGTTTGGTTAAGCAACTAAATGTAAATAATGCTGTTCACCATATCAACAAAGTGAAAAAAAATCACTTAACTCCAAAAAATGGATAAAACCCAAAGTCTGTTATTGATAAAAAAATTATCAGCCATATTGGAATAGAATGGAACTTCTTCAAATTGACAATGGACATCTAGAAAATAAACCTATAACTGACATACTTAATGGTAAAAGACTGAAAGCTTTCCCTCAAAGATAAGAAAGAAGACAAAGATATCTGCTCCTGCCACTTCTATTCAGTATTGCCCTGGATGTTCTAGCCAATGCAGTAAGGAAATAATGAGAAATAAAAGGAATCCATGTTGAAATGAGAGAAGTAAAACTGACTTTATTCACAAATGAAATGATCATCTATATAGCAATTCCAGTGGAACCTAAAGAACTTTACTGGAACTGATGAGTTTAGTACAGTTGTGAGATATAAGATCCTTATACTCATATCAATTGTATACCTATATACTAGTAAAAACTAATTGAAAATTAAAATTTACAAAAGAATCCATGGACGGTTGCATCAACAATATGAACTATTTAGGAATAAAGTAAAAAGAGATGTAGAAGAAATAAACAACTAGAGTACAAATTATTCTGAGACTTCAATTAAGACCATGTTCATAGACTGAAAGACCAAGTATTGTGAAGATATCTGTTTTCCAAAAATTGAATATATTCAATTTCATCAAAAAGACCATTGTGATTTCTATGGTAGAAATCTACAAACTGATTTCATAATTCCAGTGGAAATTCAAAAGACCTAGACGAGCAAAACATTTTAGATAAAGAAGAGCAAAATCAGAGACTAGTAACACCTGACTTTAAGATTTTTTTGTAAAATCACAATAATCAAGACACTGAAAATAACGTAAAGATCGATGAAACAGAATAGAGAGTTCAGAAATAGAGTCACATATATACGGACAACTGATATTAGACAAAGGCAACTCAGATTAGAAAGAATTAGTCTCTCAATAAATGGTGCTTGAAAAATTGGGTATGGAAAATAGTCATGGAAAAATTCATAAACAAACAAGAAATTAACAGTAATGCATCTGTCACATTTTATATAAAAAGTAACTCAAACTAGATTACAGACATGAATGTAAAACTTAAAGCAAAATATTTTTAAAAGAAAACTAAAAAGAAGCCTTTCTGACCTTGAGTAATGCAAACATTTCTTAAAACCAATAATAAAAGCATGATCCATAAAAGAACAAATTGATAAATTGTACTTCATCAAAATTATAAACTTTTTTTTTTTTGTGGTACGCGGGCCTTACACCGCTGCGGATCACAGGCTCCGGACGCGCAGGCCCAGCTGCCACGGCCCACGGGCCCAGCCGCTCCGCGGCACGCGGGACCCCCCCAGACCGGTGCGCGAACCCGGCTCCCCTGCACCGGCAGGTGGACGCGCAAACCACCGCGCCACCAGGGAAGCCCTATAAACTTCTTTTTAAAAGATGTTGTTAAGCAATGAAACTGTAAGCCACAGACCATACAAGCCTAGAAAAAATGTTTGAAAATCATATATCTAATATAGAACTTACATCCATAACATATTATCAAAACTAAACAATAAACAAATTAAAAATAATCAAAATAATTTACAGATATTTAACTGAGCATATACGAATGGCAACTCAGCATATGAAAAGATGCTCAAAATATCTCTTACTAAGGAAATGTGAATTAAAACCACAGTGAAATACGTCTACATGTCTATTAAAATCACTAAAATTAAAAGACTTATCATACCCAGTTTTTATGAGCAAGTAGATGAACTGGAACACTCATGCAGTGCTGATGGGAATACGTAACGTTATAACCATTTTGGAAAAGAGTTTGGCTGCACCTTAAAAATTTAAACATTCCATTCCTCAATATTTACCCGAGAGAAATGAAAGTAAGTATATATAAAGACCAAATTCAAGGGAGGTATAGAATTCATTTAGCATAACCTGTTCCTATAACAGGTGAGAAATAGCAGACTTGGAGAGGGGGAATGACTTTAAATAACTTTAAACAACAAATTCTGCTCCTCTGCCTTAACATAAAACGTAATAGTTTTCTTTCAAAACTTTTAATTGTTTTAGTTGCAATTCTAAAGAATTTTTTTTCCTCTTGAATTAAACCAAAACCACTTTCTCTAACAAATATATACTTGTCACCTCCATGTTAGTTCATGTTATCCAGTAAATGTACCTCTGTCAAAGTCCTTGTCATATAATTTTTTTCATTTATTTTTCTTTCTTTTGAAAAAGAGACAATTTGACAATCCATTTGAGAAGTAATCCTGATTGTTTTTTTTAATAAGGTAAGGATTATCAGTATAGCTCACTTCTGATCTGTCAATATGATTTTTCAGAGAGGTGTTTCCTCTGCTTACTCCCCTCAGAAGCAGATTGTGGGTTTTTCACCATTCCTGGTTACCAGTGCTAGTAGGGAATTTGGTGACACAAAAGCTTATACTGGGAACTTCTTTAAATGGGGATTTTTCACACTTTTTTGAATGCACCAGAAATTAAACATTTTGGGCTCCAAAGACTATATGTTCTCTGTCACAACTACACAACTTTGTCAATGCAGCCAGAAAACATGGAAACAAATGAGTATGGCCAATAAAACTCTATTTCTAAAACAGATAGAGGGCTGGATTCTGTCTGTGTGCTAAAGTTTGCTGACCCCTGCTCTAAACTATGAAGAACTAAAGAAAAATTAATCTTCAAAGTTGTAAACTCATAGAGTGTCTGCCTACTGACAATAAGGATGATGGTAACATTGGCAATATTAACATAACCTACATCTTCTTGAGCCCTAGGATGAAGGATTTAAATATGTTTTTCCATATATTCATAAAAATAACTTTATAAACTCAATCTACTACTCTTATTTTACAGATGAAGAAAATGACCCTCAGAAAATTTTAGTAACTTGCCAAAATCAGTCTGATAATAATCAATAGAGGAAAAAAATTTTTAAAACGGGCTTTTCTGGCTCTTAACAACCAAGCTATAAATATAAAAATGCTGATGACAAGCTAGCTTAAAAGCCTTGTAATGTCTTTGTTCTGAAACACTTTGGCTATTTGGTCCATATTCAACCTCCCATGAAATGGAATGGTGAATTGATAGCATCCAACCTAATTAATATAAATAATAACTGGACCCACGAAGTCAGAAGTGACCTCATTCCTAATAGTCTGTGAGTGGGTTATCTAAATAATTTTGCAGAATATTTTCACTTTGGCATCTTTTATTCAATTCAATAAAGAATCAGGATTAAAAGTTTGATCATTAATAATCATACCTTTGGTATTACATTGCACAGGTTATCTGATTGGCTGGATTAACAAGAAGAAAATTGACTATTATATTCATGATTGTTTTGAGTATGCTTGAATAGAGCAGAAACAATAGGACTGATTACAGCATCACAAAGTCAGGTAGTTGTTGGTTTACATCCTATGGAGCTTCCAGGATGTAACCTGAAACTGACCCCCTTACACGGAGGGCAGGGAGAGAGGAAGAAAGAGAGAGACCATTTCAGATTGGTAAGTGGCAGGTTTAATAAGCAAGGGAACTTACTTACGAGGCTTACCTTGGGTGGCCACAAAACTAGTACTTGCCTCCAGAATCTTAAACATTTATAAAGAGGCCTTAACTGGGTTCCAACATGAACACAGTCCACACGGTCTTATTACCACATTACTATCGCAAGGCCTTATCCTTGGGGCAGCTTCTGGGAGTGGGGAAGGCAAGTGGAACACATATTCCAAGGACAGGGGAGGGGGTGAGAAGCCTCCAATTTCCTGGGTCCATCTCGTGGTTCAAACCATTTGTCTCTTCCTCTTGATTACGTCTTCCAACAGCAGTACCTGGAAATAGGGGCCCAAGCTTTTAGAGTTCCAAAATCAGGGATCCAGTGTAGAATAAAAGAGCAACAGGCAAAGAAGAGTACAGTGGACCCTTGAACAGCACAAAGGTTAGGGATTTGTGATCCCTGCAGTTGAAAATATATATATAACTTATAGTCAGCCCTCCACATATGCAGTTCCTCCATATCTGTGGTTCCGCATCTGTGGATTTAACCAACCAACATTGTGTAGTACTGTAGGATTTACTATTGAAAAAAAACTTGTGTATAAGTGGACCCATGCAGTTAAAACCTGTGTTGTTCAAAGTATATAAGATAATCAAGTATGGCTGAAAAAAGTGAAGAGTTTTCTCTGATCACACACAAGCTGAGATTGAGGAATCCAGGCAATCAGTGGAGTGATGTTAAAATAGCAACAATAAGGGATTAAAGTTGTTGGTGAAGTAAAATTTCTTTGATCCAGTAACTTATTACAAACTTCTTTCTTGAGCAAAACTGGTGTTAGGAGCAGGCAGTGCCTAAACTCCGATGTAAATTAAAAGTGATGATTTTCTATTTGCAGATGGAATAGATTGTTGATGGAATAGGTGGTCTAACACTGTTGAAGCAGGAGTAAAATAAAAATCACAAGTAGAATTGACAGTCTGCGTTCTTATGAAAATACTTTCCATAGTGGAAGGAAAACTGTATTGTTCAGCATTTTATCCTAGCACAGTACCTGACACACACTAATCACTTAAATGTTTGACAGAATGAATCAGAAGATGGATGGAAGGATAGTTCGCTGGTTGGGTAAGTGAGTGAACCTGCATAAATGTAACCTGAGAGTTAGTTTTCCCCCAAACAAAAGCATGGGGAGGGAGTTTGTATGTCCTTCAGTTCAATTGTTTCATTTTACAAATAAAGAAATTGTGTCTTAGAATAATCAGGATTCAAGTTCCAAGCTCATCCATGAAGTAGTAGTGTCATCTTGTGAATATCTTTGTCCCTTGTGATATGCAAAATATGAGATACACTATCTCTAAGCTTGAGAAATATTAATTTTAGTTAAATTAAATATTCTATAATTTAATTGCTATATGAGTGAATTGCTACTGGAAATTATTATAAATTATGATAAAAATAATTTCAATTTAGTCATTTGAAGTTTGTGCTACTTTCCGCACCTCTGTGACAATATCTGTGGTAGGGCTTTTGTAACTTGGTTTATTGTCAAAGTACCTGACCATGCCTCTAAAACATGACATATGAAAGGTTACATATTTAAAAACCTTCAACTAAACATTTTATGAAATAAATTATGTAAAATTACCTACATAAACTCAAAATCATCCATTTGTACCAGAATTCATCCAGGCACAATGATTTTTTAGCAACTTAGTGATGGCATTCCACAGTTGGAAAAAATTTACCCTTTCATTACACGAAAGCATGTATGAAAATTGCATTCCTATATGGACTTAAACATTTGACACAGGAAGAAATAAAGAAAATGTGACTTTAACATAAAAAGTTTAATGCCTTAATTTTAAAAAGTGACATTTTAAAAACCTCTTCAATTTTCATAGTTTTAAATTTTTGATGTTAATTTCTGCATAATTATTACTTTAAGTCTTCATTGAATCAAACATAGGGCTGAGTTCCTTAACTAGAAGTTCTTTATTGACCGGTGGATATAAAATGTGTAGCTGTCATTTTACCATATGGTTTTATGGCCACAGTGTAACCCCTGACACTTGTAAGATTCCTGAAGATGGTGAGATATAGGTAGAAATGGCCCTCTGCTCCATGCTTTCCCCATCTTCACCACCACTATCACATATCCAGTCTCTGCTCCTTAAGGGAATTAAAAAAAAAATCTTAAAATAGTTTATTCTATCATGTATCTTTACTTGTAAAGTAAATGCTTCTGAAAGATTTTCTAGGCGGGTAGATGGGTGAAAGGTTAGAAATTACCCTTTCCAAACTTGTAAACACTCATGTGTAAAACTTTGCTGACATCTAAAGATGATTCTCTTTAACAGCATATGCCTTAGCATTTGATATCTAAACCCATTCATTGTCAGCCAGGGGCTGATTTTTCTTATGTAATTATGCAGTAAGTCAATTGGATTATGGATTGCATAGCTTGAACCCCTAACCCTCAGGACCTCAGAATGTGACCTTACTTGGAAAGAGTCTTTATAGAGATGATCAAGTGAAAATGAAATCATAGAGTGAATCCTAATCCAATATGACTGGTGCCTTTATAAAAAAAGGATGTTTGGACACAGAGATAAATATGCAAAAATGGAAATGATCTGAAGAGACACAGAGAGAACTCCATGTGAAGATGAAGGCAGAGATTGAGGGGATGCATCTATAAGCCAAGGAACTCCAAAGAGTGCTGACCAACCAACCAGTAGGGGCTAGGAGAGAGGCACAGAGCAGCTTCTCCCTCACATCTCTCAGAAGGAACCAACAATGCTAACATATTAAACTTGGATTTCTAACATCCAGAACTGTGACACAATAAATTTATCTTAAATTAAACCACCCAGTTTGTGATATTTTGTTATGACAGCTCTAGAAAACTATCACACTGCCCAAGAAATTTTTTTTAAGTAACATGGCAATTATCCAGGAAATAGAAACAAAAGACAACTTAAAAAACCTAGAAAATTAAGGCAGCATTTCCTTATAATTAGAGGTTTCATTTGTTTTTATTCTCTTCTTTCTTGAAAAGTGTTATGTTATTCAATTTTTTTTAATTTTTGTATAACGTGTATCTCATTTAGTACTTAGGGTTATGTACTATTAGAATAAAATTATAAGAACATAGATGAAAAAGATTAATGCCTGCTTTAGGATGATATTTACCTTTTGAAGAAGATAGAAGGTGCATGCCATTGGATAACAAGGGGAGTTCAGCAATTCAATCAGTTTATTTCTTTACGACAACTGAAATACATATGGG
Source organism: Physeter macrocephalus (assembly GCF_002837175.3). Lineage (NCBI taxonomy): Eukaryota > Metazoa > Chordata > Mammalia > Artiodactyla > Physeteridae > Physeter > Physeter macrocephalus. Next base: position 41,370,053 of record NC_041233.1, read on the forward strand.
ACATTTTTAACATTTGTTAAATCCAAGTAATCACTACATTGGTGTTTGTTATAATATTCTCTGTACTTTTATTATCTTTCTTATTATGGTCAAAAACACATAACCGAAAATTAACTATATTAGCCATTTTAAGTGTATAGTACATTGGTGTTAACTATATGCACACTGATGTACAGCACATCTAGAATATTTTCATCTTACAAAACTGAAAATCTATATCCATTGAACTGTAACTTCCCTTTGTACTTTTGCTATCTTTTATATATCTTATAGTAAAAAAAAATCACATATTTATATGTGAAATTTTTTAGCTTTAGAAGACAAAGATATATTTCTAATTAATAGTGTATATGTAGGAGGCCAGAGAGAATCCCATGTGAGATACTGATGGTTGAAATGGTTCACTAATTCATGGCTTTGACCTAAGACTTCATACACAGTTAGGGATAACTAGGTCTATGTACTCAAGTGTATGTCGTGGAATTTACCCATCACTATATTCTCCTCCCTACCTCGAGTATCCTAGAGCTACACATAATGCCAGTAAGACATTTATTCCTCCATGACATTTGGCTAAATGAGAAACAATTGGGGGGCAAATTTAATTTGTAGCTAACATGGTATCCAAGATTTCACGTTTGGAAATAAGGGTATTATCTATGAGATCCCTAAAGCAGAGCTCAAATTTGGGTATGTTAACTGACAGGGTTAGGTAACTCATTTAGTAAATTATATCTTTCTTCTCAGATGCTCCAGGTCTAAATTCTGCATAGTCTTTGTCCAAAAGTCTTGTTACTTAACACAGTAGATGTATTTTAAAAATTAATCCTAAAAAAAAGTTCTTGAACAAAGTCACAACTCAAAGAAAAGGAATGTGAGTGTGTTTCATAGGCATTCAAGTAAAGGAGATCAAATGATACATACTTTGCTTTAACTATTGTGTTATTACCACTCTTTTCTAAGACAAATATAATAATAGTCCATTTTACAGCAGGCCACCTTCTAAAATTATTGATTTTTCTAATAGGAATCCAGGAAGACTTTATGATATGAATACACATTGTCTTCTTACCTGTGATATTTGCTTTTTAAGGGTCCAGAAATAATGTCTTTAGGGAATCACTGAAAATCATATTCATTTTTTCCAGTAATGTCAAATGAAGTCCTTGTCTTCATTATTGAAAAAAATGTATTTTGATGTAGTGGGAGAAAAAATCTCCAAACTCTTATTTTTAAAAAAACAGAAGTAACATTTATAGGCTTTTAAAATGCAACAAGAAAGTAGATGGGGTTTTGAAGTATTTTACAGAGAGATAAAAGGATTTATATAAGTGCTACATGGGAACTCCATGGCAGATATTTGCTAAGGCAGACATTTTAGTTCCTTGGATGTTTAAGTCAGTTTTCATCCTGTTAACTTTAGATAATTATTAAAAAGGTTTTCATATAACTAACAGAATATATTAATTTAAATCTTTCGAGTATTCAAATTGTTCATTGATTTATAAGTTTGGTATTATAAAAATGGCCAATTTTGAAATATATTATTTTTCTTCAATTAATAGAACTGTTAAAATTGACTGGTCATGTGGCATATTGTGTTTATAACATTCCGTAAGGTTTATGACAGGATATTTCCTTTACAGTTCTACAAATTGAGGAATCTGAGGTTACCCAGCTAGTAAGTTATCTGAGGTAAACTTGTTATTAAGTGGTAGAAATGAATTAGATGTTTCCTTTCCAAAGGTCACATTTTTAACAGCAAATAACAACTCTGAAAATTAGAAAAAGTATGCATAAGGAACTTAATTTAGAAGTGAAATAATACTTAATATTTATTTTTTCATACTTTGTAATTCTTTTAATATTCAAATCCACTTTCTATTTACTCTCTTAATGATGGGAACGACTAAGAAGGCATACTTCAATAGAAATTTGAAAGGGTTACCTCATTTGTTGTTACTGGGTAGGAGTGGCTATATTAGAATAATAATTGTATATTCTTTCTCTGTAATATGAATAAATATCATATGAATAAAATAAGTATTATATGCATGTGTCTAAATATTTTGATTCTGTATTTTAGTGCACAGTCTATATGACTAAATTATCCTGTGATATTTATGGCCACTAGGGAAAACTTTCACAATTTGGACTATCTCTTGTCTTTTTGTCTCTTTCTTTGTCTTATAGAAGCTTTTTAAAGCTTTCTAAAATTAAAATCTCAGGTTTATCTTCCATATCTGCTTATTTCAAAACCAACCTAACACATGATTGTTCTAGGAAGTCATACTTTTTATGATTTAATATATATTTGAATGGAGATGTAGAAAGATTTCTTTTTATTTAGAATAAAATAGTACTTCTTACTTGGTATGTCAAAGTACTACATGGAGATACATTTTTGAAAAGCAAGACAAGGAATAAATGATGATTTCAACAAATATAGTTAAATTCCCTCTACCATTTCAAGTGCATTTTTAGCAGGAAAAAAAAAATGTTAGTTACTGCACTGGAATTTCTTTTCTGCCTTTCTTGCTGCAAGAGTGTACTATAGTTGACTAATCATTAAATAATGAAGTTTGAAGCAACAAACTTTTCTTTTTGTGTACTCCTTTCCTCCTCTTGTGCACTCATTAATTTTTTTTAACATCTTTATTGGAGTATAATTGCTTTACAATGTTGTGTTAATTTCTGCTGTATAACAAAGTGAATCAGCTATACCTATACATATATCCTCATATCCCCTCCCTCTTGCATCTCCCTCCCACACTCCCTATCCCACCCCTCTAGGTGGTAACAAAGCACGGAGCTGATCTTCCTGTGCTATGCGGCTGCTTCCCAGTATGCTAACACATATACATGGAATCTAAAAAAAAAATGGTTCTGAAGAACCTAATGGCAGGACAGGAATAAAGACGCACATATAGAGAATGGACTTGAGGACACGGGGAGGGGGAAGGGTAAGTTGGGATGAAGTGAGAAAGTGGCATTGTCATTAATCTTTTAATGCTCCTTTCCTTCCTCAGGAACATCCCAAGATATGGACATCACAGGGTTAGCAAATAGAGAAAGTTTGTGGAGAAGACTATGAATATAATTAAATTGGTCCCACTGTGTTTTCTAACCACTCAAGAATTAGAACTACTATATTCTGTATCATTTATATCTTCCATTGAATTATCTGACCTTATACATAATCCAGTGTGCCTCGAGGTAACACTAGATGATCTTATCAAATAAACATTTACTGAAAAGACAATTTTGGCACTACCCTTTACTAGAAAATATGTTTAGTCTACAGAAAATGGCCAATAAGGTAGGATCCCTAAGTGTAGTAGCTCAGATTGAATGGGGTCACAGACATGCAAATAAATAATTATGGTAATATGTGATATGGGTATAAATAAAATATTTATATTGGTGTATTTGTTTCCTATTGCTGCTATAACACATTGACCACAAACTTAGTAGCTTAAATAAATACAAATTTACTCTCTTATAGTTGTGGAGATTGGAATTCTATAATCAAGGTGTTGGTAGGACTGCATTCCTTCTTGAGGCTGCGTTTTCAGTTAGTAGAGGCCTCCTGCATTCTTTTGGTTTATGATCTACTCCTTGTATCACTTCAACTTTTTGCTTCCTTTGTCACATGTTCTACTACTCACTTTTGCCTACTGCATGCCTCTTATAAGTACCCTTGTGATTACATTGGGCCCACTAAGATGATCTGGGACATAGACATCTTTGGGGGTCATTGTTTGGTCTAAAAATGGGCTACGTGATATAGGGCAACATTTATCCTCAGGGGGAAAGGAGCATGTGGGAGTCTCCACAGAAGAGACCACCTCTGAATCAGGCCTTTAAGGAAAAGATAAATCATTGGTATGACCCTGATATGTGGAGAACAGCAGGTCTAACAGAACTTGCTCATAAAAGTCAGTATTATGATTAACAAAAGTCACTTTGGAAGACTGTTTAATTCAGACACTCACTCTATCTAGACTTTTAGTACAGTACCTATTGTTTTCAAAGAGAATAGGAACAGCCTAACAGAGTCTGAATCATCAGGATTTACCCCTTGAGTTCCTTGGTGAAGAAAAAAAAAATGGGTCTCTGCAAATAAAACAAGATGAGGAAATGGCTATTAAGTAGCAACCACAATTCTATCCCAACCACTTTTTTTTTGAGCTGTAGGCTCTAAACATCTCAATTTAGCTGCTTACCACACCATCCTTGTACAGTCAATACTTACAAAATTATATTTATTATGTTTATTCTTCTCATTCAATCTTTTTTCTTCTCTTGTGATCTCTTAATTCTCTTCAAGCTACCACCATCATTTAGGCCCAATGTGTACGAGATGGAGAAATGGCTGTTCCTCTCTCCATCACATCAAGCCAATTTATTTCCATGGACTCTTGATTTAACTGATCTAACGCCAATTGAAGAGGGATAGGTAGGCCACTCCAAAACATTGCCCATAGGAATCAGGTGTTACCTAGCCTGTGGTTCATCATCTTCTGTTTCTTGAAATGTGATGCTTAATTTATTAAATAACCTTAAGTTTCAAATTTTATATTATGAGCTAAAGCATTAGCATTCAGAGGAAGAGCCAGGTTTGAGGCTTAGCAGATGCATTACACCCTGGAAGTCCTCCAGGTCATTCCTAAATCATCAAGACAGGCTCTCTCCCCAGAATCAAAGTCTTCTTATCTAGACTGAAGTGAGAGGGGGCTACAATTATGTCTCTCCCTGGGCAATTTAGGGCAGGGTGGAGAGGCAAATTAAGAAGGCAGGTGAGCAAAGTATTACATAGCCAATTGAGAGAATAAAGCCAATGGAGTAAATGAACATTAGGGAAGTGAACAAGGAATAACAGAGGTGGAACTGGCACTTAGGATTACCTTATCCGGAAGTCAATTCTGGTTCACCTTCCCAGTAGAGTGTGTGCATTTCAGAGCTCTTTGTATAAACACTAAGAAACCATTTGGGATAGAAAATAAATTCTATTATGCTGGATAGTGTTAATTACAAAGTACAAGGTTAAATAATATATTATTGTTGAAAATCGGTTGGTAAGACATGAGATGCATAGACTAGAAATTATTCTTGCCATAGTGCTCACATGTAGAGCCACAGGGTAAATCCCAGTCTCCTGAAAGCTCCCGGAAATTTTCTGGTCACGATTTATATCAGAATCCTTAGCTGTAGAAAACCAAATACGAATAGTATATCCTCTTTGTACCAGTACAATTTCTGTGACCTTTTCATTCGGAAGGAAGATTATCTAAATAAGTTTAGGGTTTATTGTTTATTGAACTGTGAGAAATTACAGAGGAACAAAATAATTGGATGGTTTTCCTTCAGTATAAGAAAAAGCTGCTACAAATGTAATCGATAGTCATTTTTTTTTTGGTAGTGAATTCCAAGAAATCTGGAAGGACTAATTATTTGAACAAAATTTTCGGTATTTCTCATTTGTCTTATAAAACTAGGCTTCACTTTTGCTATGTGGAATTTATAAACTTCATATCTAATAGCTATTTCCTGAATGGTGAGAGGTGAAAAGTGTGAGTAAACGCAATAAATACATTAGTTCAATATATTAGCACAAGAACAATGATGAGATTAAAAATAAATTTAAAATATTATAGTGAGGAAGTTTTCGGCCATTCCACTATAAACTATCAATGAGATTAGGTTGAGTATCTAAAAGTGCAAGATCAGCCTAAAATGAAAATATTGTTTCAATTCATCAGTTTTACATTATTGTGAATTTTTAAAAGACTTGGAAAAGAGCACCAGAAATGGTGAAATAATATGTATCACTAAAACTTTGCTATTTAAAATGTAAGGAATGTCAGGGAAATAAGAAAACTAACCAATTTTACACATTGAGTATGATATTTAGAGGAGTTTCTCCCTTGGCAAAATGATGATTTATCCAATAAATCCAGTTCAGAAGTTCAGTTTGAATTTAGAAACAGATGTTTTATATACATAAGCAGTTAATGATGGATAACAAGCCAGGATATGGTTTATTGCTTTATAAATTTTTAATGATGAAATCAATACTTTGGAGATCTTTTGTTATTAAGGAGCCTGTGAGAATTATATCAGTTTAACCATCTACTAATATGAAAATTCAAATCTAGCTATTTATTCTCTAATAGTTTGCTCATATAAAAGCGTATGTGTATTTTTATATTTTCCTGAAATTCCTGTGTAATGGCACATATGTAAATTTTTAGACAAAGTGTTACTCTCTTTTGTGCCAGAAAGTTATTTCAACTTGTCTAGGATTTATCCAAAGCAATTGTTGCTTTTTTCAGAAGGGTATAATGGCAATGCCATGTTACATTTATTGTTTTATTATGACTCTTTGCAAAGAAATATATAATTTTGTAGCACTCTGTTGTAACAGCAATAAAATAAGTGACACCTCTGACAGTAATGTGAGTAATGCTGATTCATGCTATGCTAACAATCTCATATCACATAGGGATTGCTGGGTCAAAGTTATGTAGAATTTTAATCTCTTTTATTGCTTTAAAAGATCACTTTTTAATTCTTCAATTCCCCTGTCATTTCAGTGAGCTAGGTTTCTTTAATTTGGAAACTCTGGAAAACCAAATATCCAAGTTTATTAGCACTGTATACAAAGTTAAAGTAAATCAGTACCCTATGAGGTCTCTATGTTTTATTTGTAAAAAAATATTTTTTATTTGCCTTTTTGCAGTGGATTTTGTCAAATCTGCCTTATTGGGTCAAAAATCTTTTCAGCAAAATAATTTCTTAGGTTTTAGCAGAGTTACAATCATATACTATACACTTACAGGTAGACATGTCAATATGATCAATTTATCTGATCACATATTTATCAACTTATCCTGTAACACATATTGCTCAGTCATATATGTATGACAAGTCTAAGCCTATGATATTAATTACCACTACTATGTTTACAGGCTCACATGACAGGAGATTCATTGAATTTATCTCCTAGAGATAACTGGTATTACCAGCATTTTACTATTGGTAAATATGAGAATTTCTAATTAATTTAGTCCATTTTATTATGTTAAATATCATACCAGGGTAAAGAATTTTATTGATATGAAATTATTCAGTGTTGTATGCCAACATTACATTCTCTTATTAATATTTTTACTAAGTAGTTGTAAAATATTTTTTCACTAAATTTCAGCATAGAACACATGAAATATGGATATATTTGTCTAATATAAAATATTTTCAGCAATATATGTACAGCAAACATTAAAGGAAGTCATGAAATCAAGGCATAGAACAGATTTACTTGCACTGATTACAGATGATTCAAAATAGAAGTATAAGTTTAGTAATAAATATACAAAGCAATAGAAAAAAATCTCAGTCTTAAAATATGCCCTTACGACTTGGACTTACGGTTCTGGAAAAATAACAGGGTTACCCCCCTGCCTTAAACAATTAGTAAACCAGAAGAAGAAGAAGAAAAGGAAATAACAGTTTTCAGACGTTTGTTGATAGCTAAAAAAAAAAAAAATTTTTTTTTTCACCATGTGATGGGGGAAGCTGTGCCCTTCACCCAAGCTCCTCCACAAGGAAATGTTCTCTTTTGAGTGCCAATGGGGACACTCACTGACCACAGACAGGGGTGAGTCCTGGTCCAGGTGGGTGGTGTGTAGGTTTTCCAGGAAGACAAAGAGAGCTCAGTTAGAGCCCACAAGGTGTGCTGTGTGGCTTTAGGTGTGTAGGGGGTGGTAACTGTGGGTCCTGATGGAGGGGCAGGGTGAAGATGGGCTTGGATAACCAAAGCCGTCAGGGGCTCGAAGAATTCCTGAGGAACCAGGAGCGACGCGGTGCTCCGCAACCGTTGTTCCCAGGTCGATCTCGCGGGATCTTGGGAATTCTACGTGGGCGTAAGGGGAGTCCTGGGATGAGAAACGTCCAGATGTTCTAGGTTCCAGAAGCCCCTCGTCCAAGACTAATCAGTAAGGAGTCTGGTTCGCACAGCCTATAAAGCAAACCCCAATCCTTACGGACACTTTCCGCCACCTCCAGAGTCTCAGTGCAGCAGAGCCTCGCCACAGGGGCCTGGCCAGGTGAGAAGAGGCTGTGGCCCAAAGGCTATGTAGAAGCAGGACCGTCAGCCGTAGACCAGAGCAGAGGAGTGAACTGCTCATGCTTGGGCCCCAAATCTTTAGCCTTCCACTCCCGGACAGTGATGCGGCGTTCTGGTGCAGAACCTGGGGCCGCAGTCCTATGTCTGCCAAGGTCCAGCGCCACAACAACCCGAGCTGTGCTGTTCCACTGCACCCCCTGTGTGCAGTTGTTTCTGCTGGCAGCTGAGAGGTATCTAGGATTTATCCTAGGAGACCACTGCCGCCTCTTCTCTGAAGAACAGCCTCAGGTCATTGCTCTCTGTTTCTGACCCAGCTGAGTTGCACAGCACCCTGCAATTGGGTAGCTGGACCCTTCACCCAAGCTCCTCCATCAGGAAATGTTCTCTTTTGAGCCCTATGTGAGATGCCGGTGTACTGAGACCGAAGTCTAATACAGGTGAGTGGAGTGTGGGCTTTCCCAGGAAGGCAAAGGGTGTGTTATATGACTTTATTTAGTGGCTATACCTGGATTTCTTCACTTAGCATAATGCTTTGAAGATACATCTACTTTGTTGCATGTATCAGCACATTATATTTTTTTATTGCTGAGCAGCATTCACCATCCATTGGATAGTTGCATTATTTCACGTTTTGGGCTTTTATGAATAAACCTGATATTGATATGTATGCACACATCAGGTTTATTTTCTTGGGAGGAGAGTGGAGAGGATGAGAAGTCAGTGTATATTTGCCATTATTAGAAACTGCAAAATTATGTTCCAAAGTGGCTGTACCATTTTGCATTCCCAAAAGCAATATGTGAACGGTTCAGCCACTTTGGCATTGTCAGTCTGTTAAATTTTAGCTATTATAGTGGTGTATAGTAGTGTCTCGTTGTAGATTTAATAGCTATTTCTCTAATGATTAAAGATGTTAAAAATCTTTGCACCTACATATTTCCAATCCATGTATAATCTTTGGTGAAAGATTCATTTAAATTCATTGCGTTTTTAATTATTTGTTTTTTTTATTATGGAGTTAAAAGTATTCTTTATATATTTAGAAATAACACCTCTATGTTTTACAATCATTTTTTCTCATTATGTGGGTAGTCAGTTTATTTTCTTAACATGTCTTTTTTATAAAGTACAATTTATCAATCTTTCTTTCATTCTTTTATGTTTATGAAACATTTCCTGAACTCAAAGTCATTAGACTTAAAAATTTTTCTTCCAGGTATTTTACAGTTTTAATCCTGTTACTTAGGTCTATGACTCACTTAGAATTAGTTTTTTAATGTGGCATGACGTGTGAGTCTAGATAGGTGGTTTTTTATGTTTTGTTTTATTTTCATATGATATACAATTATTCCAGCCCTATTTGTTGAAAAGATTATTGTTCACTAAATGATTTCTCTTTTCATCTTTGTAAAAAATATGATTGATTCCACATGTATAGATCTAATTCTTAGATTTTATTCTATTGCATTAGTCTATGCATTCTTCTTAAATCAATAGCATGAAGTCTTAATTATTGTACCTTTATAATAAGCAGTGTACTCAGACAGTTTAAGTCTTCCAATTTTGGTCTTATTTTTCAAAATTGTTTGTGTCATACTATATCCTTTGAAGTTCTATATCACACAATTATATGCAGTAGTTAAAGCTCATTCAATTGTATACTTAAAATTGGTGATTTTTATTGTGTGTAAATTATACTTCTAAAAAATTAACAAAGAAGTCTTTGAACTATATTTTTCCTTCTAGATACAACCAATAGTGTAGTTACTAGGAAGCTAAGTGAGATCATCCCAATGAATAAACCTTGACATCAAATACTAGGACTCCATATCCTGCTTCTTTGCTGTATACAGCATATTGCCTGACAGAATCTGTGCTGCCAAACCATATATGGAGTGTGTCCTTAAGCAAAGGAACATTCAGTGAAAGCAAGGAAGGCCTTTTCATTATGCCATGATCAGATGGAAATAAATCAAATGTTTTCAATTATGCCTTTACTTAAGTATGGCAAGTTCTAATTTCACCTTTGACGTTTTGAGGGACATGAAAGAACAGATGACAGTTTTAGACAAGATGTTATAAAATGTCATTCCAAAATGGATGCTGATATGATACTATTTAAATAATTTGCTTCCTATTTCTACATGGTTACTTGATGATTTAAGAACTGACAAGTGAAGCATATTAACACTAGCCAGTAAATATAAGGAAATTTCTAAAAAAAAAAACAAAAAAAAGAAAAAACAGAAACTGAAAAGCAAAGGTTACAGTAAATTATAAATAAGAAGGAAAAATAACACAAATGTCAATTGTATTCCAAGAATAGTATAAACTCCATCAAGCAATAAGTACCCATGAACACTTACCTTATGTGCTTGTGTTGATTAATGACAAGGTAAATACAATGAAGACTTTTTAGTCTGGAAAGCAAAAAGCTGTTAACCTTCTGCAGACTAAACCTTATGAAGCAGTTTTTAATCTTATTAATACTCAAAACAAAATGCAATCCTGCTCTAAAATAAACCATGGCAAAAAGTTCTGCTAAAGCATCTGGTCTCATGGAGATCATAGTTTGTGTCTATTGCCGTTGGCTATGGACTTTACACTGGGTTCAGGACCCAGAGACAAAGACTGGCCCATCTTCCTGCTTACAAATATTGACAATAATGTGGAGTACCTAGCTACCAGATCTGCTGTTTTGGATATTGGCATCAACCCATGTTATGCATAAACATGTCCTGCTGCTCACTTCTGGGATTACAGCCCTTCTGGGGACAGTCACTTCCTCTAACCCTGATCCTGGTCCTGATTTATTCCAATGCATACTTCTACCAAGGAAAGTCATGTTTTCCTCACAGTTAAGCATGTGGCTTATGTAAAAATTCATCTTTAATATCTACTTATTCATTACTTCTATAGAAAATAAATTCTGGATAAATATAGTAATTATTGTGTCCCCCTAAAGCACAATATAAAGCGGTTTTACAAATAAATTGTATTTTAATTTTAATTAATTATATTTAAATGTCATTTGAGAAATTTATGTGAAAGTCATGTATTAGTGTAATGATAGGGGCCTTAGTAGCCTAAAAAATCAATTTCTATGTCAGATAATTACATCTGAATTTACCTCTTGACCGCAGGGGAAAATTGGCTTTTTTGCTATTTATATATTTATTTTTAAATAACAAATTTGCTTAATGTAGAAAAGACTCATATTTAAATGGAATATTCTTGATATTAGCTCTCTTTATTAACATATGTTTTCATTTACCTGTGTCATTTAGTTGTTTCGTTCAGATGTTCACTCATATTTATACCTAGTTATGGAAAACTTTGGCCATTTGCATGTGAATATAGAATCAAATTATGAAACTGATGGCTATCATACTAAAACAAAATCAACCTGTTATTTTTTTCCAAGGATGTGAGAGACTATATGTTACAGAAAGAAAATGGTAATGAGGAAGTTTGCCATAAACCAAGAGAAGCAGAATATTTTTACCTTAACCCCAAAACACATCAAGCATGACTATGTAAAAACATGAAACATCCTCTTAAAAGGATTTTTCCCAAATTGATTTTCATGGGTTTCAAACTTGTATTATATTATGTTTTTCAAGATCAAATGAACCATATCACTCACAGTGAATTCAACTAAAACTAATGAGAGTTTTCTTCTTTGAGGCCTAAATTGTTCATACCTAGATTGAATTACATACAATATTTGCATTAAGTTATTCTTTGCTTTATTGAAATATTCCATTTCTGAATTTGGCTCTCTCAGGGTTTTTATGTTTCACTATGGAACTTTCTCTCCTTTCACTTCTGTTGTTTAACAAAACTTTACTCAGAAATTTTATTATGTTGAATTCTTAGATTTTAGTAATTAAAGAAAATTGTAGTAAACATATATCCCCACTCTGGATAAAATATTTCCAACTGATGAAAAAAAAAAAGAAAATTGTGGTATATAACTAATATTATTTGTTCTAAGAGCCATTATAAAATGTCTAATTTTTAATTTGTATGCAATTATTAGGGGAATTTTTGGTAAAATAGGCCTGTTTCAAATAAAAATGTATATCTTTCCTCCAGTTTTGTTAAAGTATAATTTATATGGAACCATTATTATAATGCATACATTTTTATGTTCTTAATGATATTTTTGTTAAGTACATCTGAAATCAAATGAATTACTTAGGGAAGAAGTTATTTTGGAAGATTGAGCCGCTCTCTGATCTAGTGTTGTCAAATAGAAATATAATACCAGCTAGACATGTAATTGAAAAATTTCCTGTAGCTATATTAGAAATTAAATATGTATCTAAAATATTATCTGTCAAACACATTAGCAGTATAAAATTATTAATGCAATATTTTGAATTATTTTTTAGTACCAAGTCCTCAAAATATATACATATTCTACACTTATAGTACATCTCAGTTCATGCTACTCATAGTTTAAGTGCTCAGTAGCCATGTGTGGCTAGTGGTTACTATATTGGGCAGAGGAGCTATAGACGGAGGTAAAACAGAGTTAAATCTGGTACTGTTCTAAGAACTTCTGTAATCATACTATTATCTGAAAGTGCCTTATGCCTTGTACTAACATTCAGAGCTGGTTGGAGTACATATAACCACACACCCACATCAGTCTTGCCTATTTGGGTTCAATTTCTCAGACTCCCCTTTGTTCCAAATACTTTATTTCTTGGTTTATATTCTTCTCTGACTACCAATTCTTCCTTTAAACTCCAGTTTCTTGTCTCTGTCTTTCATTCAGGTTAAATACTACAGTATTTGACTACTGATTAATATGATGTTTCTGACTGGACCCTTAGTTTAATTTGATCTGAGAGTCAAATAGATTTAGTAAAATCTGTTCAGTCATTTTTGTGTAATGCAATAGCAGATAAAGATGAAGCAACACATTTGTTAGTTTATTTACATAGGTAGTAAACTTAAATAAAATTAGGATTGTCTTGGAAAATCTAAGATCAGTAGTTGCTATAATTCTAAGAGGCTGGTGGAGAGCTAAGTCACTATGAACCTGGGTAGTTCTAAGAATATATTCAGGATGAACTAGAGGTATAAAGAAAAAAAGAATGGAAGCAGACCATCTCATGGAATGAGAAGGGAATTGCCTTTACTTCAAATTAGCAGATACCTATTGAGTGGCCAGTAAACACCAGGTATTGTGTTAGGGATTGGGAATAGAGCAGTGAAGCCTTAAGGATACTTTCACTTTAGAAAAAAAAAGACAGTTAAACTGATAATAACAATAAAAACCTGCAAGTGATTTCTTGGGGATAAGTAAATAGACAATAAAACTAACTTCACTTTTGCGAGGCATCGGTGAATTTCTGAAGGCAAGTGGGAGGTAAAATGAACATGCAGAAGGAGAGCAGAGTCAGAGTAGACTCAGAATTAAAAATAGTAACTGGGAAAAGTGGAACAGTTTTTTCTATCATATTAATTCTCTAAGGGAATGCTGTCCAACTTTGTTTTGTTTTTCTAAGCTTGCATTGTAAGGCTTCACATCATTATTTTTTTCTTTTTCTTCTTTAATGATTAGATCAGGTAGGAGAAGTACAGGTGTTGTCATCAAGTGCTTTCCCCGGAGATAACCTTCATTCATACTCTACACCTGCAGGGTTCTTGACTAGCTTAGCAAACTGATGCTGCTGTATGATTATTAACTAGATTATATCTAAATCTCTTTAGTAGAAGCCTAATTTTAAGCTTTATTTCACTCTTTTTCAATGCTTTCTGTAGTGCTTACAACAAGGAGCCTTTGATTTACCTCTGCACTGTGCATATGTGAATGTTCTGAAACAAGGGTCAGGCGCTGAGCATTATTTAAATATGTTCTGTCATGCAGTAATGCATTAAGCATTAGGAATGAGCAGAGATCCTACTCAGTGAAGAGGAATAACATTTACATTAACAATATAAATTCTTAAAATTTCAGCCACACAAAAGTGATAAAATACAATGGGATTTTCAAATGTTAAATAAAACATCTGTGTTCAGACCATTGCTCCAGAGCTAAAGCAACGTTGCTGAAGAAATCAAAGGTGATATTAAATATGCAACTGTTCAGCCAAATGGTCCAAAGCATAACTGCTATTCCTGTTTTCCTTAAAAGTTCTCTAAACTTGATGTTTTATGGAGTATGGCCTATTACCTACCACCACACAATTTACTCTTTGGTGTAACATTAATTTGTCATGTACACACCGAGTAGTGGATGTATAATTTAAATATATCTAACTTTCATCAATACAGACGCCTGAGAATCATTCTTGATATGTCCTTCTTCCTCAAACTTGGGCATTCCAGTAATCATCATATCCTGAACTTCTTCCTCCTAAGTATTTATCAGGTTTCTCTCTATTTCCACTCCCCAAACAAATGTCCAGGCCACAATTTTCTCTCACCAAAACACTAGCTGTTCACTATCTAGGTTAGTTTTATGTTGATGGCTCTCAAAGCACAGTGACATACGTGATCCCACTTGCCAAATGTGCCAAATATTTGTTTTAGTTCTGTTTACTTTATAATGGAGGTATGTTGTATATTAGCTTCTTAGGGCTTCCATAACAAATTATGATAAAATTGGTAGCTTAATATATCAGAAATGTGTTCTCTAATTGTTCTGGAGTCAGAAGTCTGAAGTCGCACTGGCAGGGCTGCACTTCCTTGTTGCCTCTTCTAGCTCCTCATGGATCCAGGTGTTCCTTGTCTTGCGGCAGCATCACACCAGTCTCTGCCTCGGTCTTCATGTGGCCTTCTCCTTTATGTGTTTTCTCTCATTTCTATAAGAAAACGTGTCATTGGTTTAGGGCACATCCTAATCTAGGATGCTCTTTTTTTCAAACAAAGTCACAATCAAAGGTTCAAGGGGACATAACATTTTCATAGATCCAATAGCTAAGTAAGTGGTGATAACTTTTTGTTTTCAAGTTTGACATTGTAACATTAGGATGGTTGAAATACCTCTTATGCTTGGATTTAAATCCTACTAAGACTTAAGTATTGCGTACTCTTGGGTTTAAATCCCTTAGCATCATGAAGGTCTCACAGTTACGTGTTCAGTATAGTCAGAGAAACAAGCAAATTATAACAAAGGGAGTATATCACTATTGCTGTCATAAGAAGAAGAAGAGGGCATTGTGGAGAGCTTTATGAACTTTGGACACATTGCAGGATGATGAAAATGTGAAGGGTGGAGAGTTGAATAAGCAGTTGCAGAGAAAGGTGAGAGGGCTGATGAATAATGAAATTCATCATTTTTCATTTGTTCTCTGACTTTGTCCCTTCACTAAAAGACTTCTAAATGCCTACAGTCAGTATTTTTAAAGATTAATTTTGAGGAGATACAAATCCATTACAAGTAATAGACAATGATTACAGATTAATTGCAGCCATCAGTGATCACCTGTACATTTTTTCTCCTAAAAGTATCATGTCAGCCTGGATTGATAGCACTTTCCCATTTTGCTTTTTCTTTTTCTCTCCCCAACTATCTTCTTAAGGATTTTTAAAAATCTCATATGTATACTTTATCAATTACTATTTACCTTTACCTAGTTCACTATAACTTATTTCTTAACTAAAAAATTATATGGAAAACAAGATTTCACTAAATACCCCTTTGTTTCTAAATATTATATGTTAAGATTTTCTTTTTCTTTAAAAGACATTAAATAACACTAACTTGATGAAATTTATAATATAAAACATCTTTTCTTTAAACATAGTATAGAAAACATAGATTAGTGAAATATGGGTAAATAGCTTATCATATAGAGAATGTGCCTATACTGTGCTGGTCATTCATATGTTTAACACTTTACTTTTTTCATGGGTAGAAGTGATGTACAGACTAATAACTGGAAATAACAAATATATAAATTGTACTCATGTGGTAGAAAAATACTAAAATGAAAACACATTTTTTTCTCCTAATTTTATATACTTTCCAGGTATAAACACTCAGGCATTCCTTTTTAGAATCAAAGCTATAGCTTAGCTTGTGGACTGTGCTTGCCCATTACAGAGGGAACTAATATATTTTCCCAAAAAGTATGGATTCCATTTTCTTTTGTGCATCATAAGGAGTTTTTTTTTTTAATTTTGATACCAATTTTTTAGTGGCAATATGTGGAAAAACTCAATTTAATTTTGGTTCCTTGGTTGATTTTTGCAGTGCTTGTAGGGTATTTCATTATTATATTTTCAAACTACATTTCTACTTTAAAATTGAAAACATTCAATAACATTAACTGACTGTAAGGGAGTGGAATGGAGAGAGATTGGGGAAAAAGTAGGAAATGGCAAATCAAAGCCATGTTTTAATACTGAGGCCTAGAGTTTATAGTACTTTTGAATAAGTGTGGAGGGACATTCAACTATTTAGTTTTTAGTTAAATTGGAACAAGCTACTTTTACTCTCTTTTCCATAGTTTCCTCACTGAAGATTACTACATATATACTATATTATTTCCCAGAGTTTTGATAGCCTGCTTGAAGTCTTATTTTTAAATCATTGTATCTCTGGGATGCAATTTAATGACAAATTTAAAAAATTAAACATTTAGAAAAAAATTAAGATCATGGTATGTATTAAGATCATGGGATATAAATATCTTTCATTAATGATGATTCTGTAATAGATTGTTATTTTTAAGCTGTACTCTCAAAATGATTTGTAGGGAGTGATTTCCATAATAAGAATTTGACTTAATTGTGGGGTAGGTAAGTAGCATGAGTCTTATATAGGAAGATTATTAGATAGTGTGACGTAATGGCTTCTAAAGAGCCCTGTTGCCTAAGATATTTATTCAGTGGATTTTAATGGTTTGTCCTATTTCTACATTATAATTTTGCATTTTCTAGAGGAAACAATCTTTGTGAGGCAATGCTTATATATTCTCATTGATTTAGAAATTAGATGTTTTCTATGGAGAAATCTTTTAGGAATGGAACATGGGATTACTGTATATGAAGAAGAGCAAAATTCAGTAAGTTTCATAAATGAAGTATAGTCAAAAATGGCAATTATTTGGTGTTTATGTGAGGGAGCTGAATGAATCATCAGGGGATAGCTTACAGATGTCAAAACTAGGAGCAGAGAGTAGTACAAAGTAGAAAAATGGAGGTGTTTAAGTCATCCTTTCACAAGTATACATATGCATAAGACATATTGGAATAATCAGTCATTGTGATACTGCTTAAGTCGAATAACTTAGTTGTCCATTTCCTGCATGCCCTGAGTCAGGACTGCTTTCAGGTTGCACATCACGTGTAGAGACTCTTGGCTACATAAGTTTAGAAAGGAGAAATTGGTCCTTAAAGCTGCTATGATTCTCTACTCAGTCATGAGTCGAATGGCTCTGAAGCTTTCAAAACTGACTCAGGGACCAGAAAAACAGTTGATGCTATATGTAAAAGTAATACTCCAGAAGATTTTGAAATTTAGTATTCATGAAATTAGTAAATATATTCAGTTTTACTTGTGTAAACCTTGTTGCATCTCTTTTTTCTCTATTTTTGCGCTTCTACATTGTTCTGTCTCTTTCACTTAATTCACTAATGTGTTATATTTCGAGCTTTAACATTTCTGATACATTTCTTATTTACATGTGATACCGCTTAGCATGGTATCTCATTTTCTCAAACACTGAACACATTTTTATTTAAATAAGAATTAAAAGATAATGGTCTACAAGTCACAAGTCATCAGTTATAGATCCTGTGATTGCAGTGTGGCTATGCAGGACCTAGACCTCTTCCCTATCTTCAGTCTCTTTCATAGTAATGCTTTCTGGGTTCCTGTAGTTAAGACAGAGACCATTTGTTCATCAAAATTTCAGAATATTTGATTGACCACAAGGTGTTCACCATGCTATAGTAGTCAAGTAAGGTCTGTATCAAAATGGACCTAGAGAGGATTTTACTAGATTTTGCAAAGTCTAACATTAAAATAACTCCTAAGTTTCCTATCATTATTTATATTCTCTTTCTTACAAACAATGGAATTGGCCTCTGGATATGTGTTGGCATGGCCAGTGGAGATGGGAGGGACTGAGAGAACCTTTATTAGGAAAGGCAGAGCTTGTTGCAACTTTAATTCTTTGTCCTAGGAGACCCTATCTCTTTCTTGCAAGTTGTAATTTGGTGACTTTCGAGTTTCACTTATGAACACTGAAGAACATAAATTTTAATGGGAGACATGAGGCTTCAGGCCAATCTTCAAAAATTAGAAAGTATTTATCCTTCAACTTTTATACTTATAGTTTTTTTAAGAGTTGTCTGTTTTTTTTCTGTTTTTGTTCTGGAAGCATGTTTCTTTAATAGAAGCTGTCTTAATTTCTAGAAAAGTACTCTGTTATACTAACTTTAAGCCACTTCCAGGTTTGAAAGGCTTTGACCTTTCAAACTAATCAGATTTGTGCTGATTACATTTCAATACCCAATTTTTATATTATAGTTCATATTTAAATCATTACTAACTTTTGCCTCAAAAAACAGATTTTTAACTAATGATCCATGATTCATTCAGTAATCAATATAATTTTGCTAGACCCATGCCCCCTTTCCTGCTGTCTCTCATCTGTGTTGCTCTTAAAAGCTACACATTCTGGGCTTCCCTGGTGGCACAGTGGTTGAGAATCTGCCTGCCGATGCAGGGGACACGGGTTCGTGCCCCGGTCTGGTAAGATCCCACATGTTGGGGGGCCCGCGTACCACAAAAAAACTTGTATATAAAGCGCTACACATTGTGGGTTTGATCTGACCCTGTAGGTAAGTCAGTCTCCAGAACTAATCAGGACTGGGTGGACATTGTTGGAAATGGATTTGAGGACTTTCCTCTTCCCATATTTTGATAGAGCTATCAAGTAAGTTACCTTTATTTTGTGAATAATTTATTTACTTAGAACTCAAAAATGGAAATAAAAACCAAGCAGGTCACTTGGCTGTATTTCTCACAGAAATGCAAGGGAGTGGAGAAAATGCATGCTTGGGATAAATGCTCAAGATATAAAAGTAAACCACCATTCAGAAAATGAGTCCCTTGGAAGATTACACACTGTAGGAAATAATTTCTTGTGAGGACTGAAAATAAATTTGCTCTTTGAATGATCAATTTATTGCATGTATAGATTATTCAACTATGAAATAGCAAAAATTAAAATAATATATAGGCTTCGAGATCAATATACTATTCTGCCTTGTGACCCAGCCTACTTTATAAAGACTTGATTTCATTGACAGTATCCAGATATCATTTTGAACTAATTTTACCAGAGGATATATTTCCAGGTTATCATTACCAGATGTGGTGAACAAAGTCAGGAGCCCATTATATTATGTAGAATGGTGATAATTCTTGTTAGATGGTTATATAAAGGAATTTGTTATTCTGCTTTACAAATTAAGTGCTCACTTGATCTGACAAGTTGATAAAGCCTCAGTAGAGATAATACTACAGCCTGAGTTTTGTGAATTGAAAATTAGTAATACTCTTAGGACTACCAGGTTACTTTGAATTGAGGGACACCAGGTTACACTTTTTGTTCAGAAGTTTAAGAATGGGTGAATATCCATTAGGGAAATCATCACAAAGTCTTAAATGGTTTTCAAAAAAATTAAATCAATGAAAGGACACTAAGGCCAAAGATGAATGTAATATTTATAATTTTATTTAGAAAGGTGAAATTTTATTATCCTAGCCAAATCCTTTTAAACATACAGTCTAGAGAGCCCTGATATTATTTTCATCAGATGTCTTCACAGCAAACTAAAGTAAAGGACTACTAAATTTGGGGGTAAATCCCAGAGTTTAGACTCTAGACAACTAAATTTAACCTGATAGGACAAAATACCAGTTTGTTCTGAAATGTTAGGGTTTCATAGAATAGGCCGTGTCAAAAAAGTATGAATACAGGAACATTTAATCAAGAAGTAGCATTTAGTAGAGGAAATACATTTATCCTGGAAATATAAAACATGTCCTCAAACACCAAACAAAAATATCAGAAGCTGTGATGTGCAAGCCACCTTCCTAGGTGGTAAGGGAGATTAAAATAAAGAAAAAAATTCGAGAGCCTATAAACTTTGAGATAGTTTGGTTTAGAGACTAAAGACACAAATACATGAAAAGCTAAATATAAGTAAATGATCATCAGAAGGTACTACACAGATAACTATCTTGACATCATAAAAGAATAACTCAGATTCTCACATACAAGGGAAAGCAAAGTGTTACACTAAAGGAAAAATGTTTTTGGCATCAACATTACAAGAGAAAATGGGCAGTTGGGTAACTTCATCAGATATCTAATGCCTTGTGTCTACAGTTCTACTGGCAGCTATCACTTAGACAGCTTAGCTGTAATGAATCTGTTTTAATTTTTTCACACTCTTCTCAGACTTTAACAAAAGACAGCTTTACAATAGCATTTCACCATTCTGCATTATATGACATTCATCTTCCTTAATAAAGCTTTGTTCTATTCATATTCATATTTTAGCAATAAAACTAAGTATTCATGTAAATTAATTTTATTTAGATTGTCATCTAGAAGGTAATATGTTTTAATGAATATTATTATCAAATGTCCTTTCCTGTCCTCTTGATAAAGAAATTATATCTATAAGAGAAAGAAAAATAAATTGCAAATTCAGAGACACAGTGTTGAGCTTTCTCCAGAAAACTGGTTTGCAGCTGGGAATTTTTAATGCCAAATAAAAATACCACAGAGAATGAAGACAACACACATGTGAGAAAATATCTAAAAAGAAGTATGAGGTTGGTGTGTCAAATGACAGAAAGCAAAAACGTCTTTTCTTTCTATTTGGCTTGGGGAAAACTTCCAGCATTAGTCTCCTAAGGAGAAGAATCTAGAAGAAAAGCAATTCAGCAAGGAATGCTGAGAACTATACCCTGAGGTGTAGAGGTGCCTTGGGACTGCTGTGTGTAGCAGTGAGCAATTGTTTTGAAACACAGTGTCTTGACCACATTCGACCTTTGTGATTTCTAAATTCCCGAGATATTGCCTAGTCCTAGGTGATCTCAAATTTCTACTTTCTGAAAAGATTTCTTATTATGGAGTTCTAAATTCATAATACTCTTGATAAGGCTGTTTCTCTGGACTTTATGTGCTTGAGAAACTGCCAGCCTTTGGCAGATATTTATGGTGATTAGTAGTAACTAAGTCTTAAATCTCTCTTTTAATCTAAGTCCCATCCCACCAAAGGTTCATTCCCAAATAGATTAGTAGCATACAGGTATGAAAAGAAATTAACATAGATCACTTCAATCCAGAAAAACAGGCCTTAACACCCCTAAAATACAAAGCAGCTCTCAGAGGATAATATAACAACTGTTTTCACAGATGTTATCTAGCTGTTACATCACATTCTAGGTTCTAATAAGCCTTTCTGCATTACCCCTTTTCTATCAGTCTGTGTTATATCTCTACATTCTCCCCCGATTGGGTAAAAAATGAAATATCAAGCCTCTAAATATTGGGCACATTCAAAGAAAGGGCTTCAGCTCTAAAAAGCTGAAGTTTTTCCATGATTATCTGTTTTAGACCTGCCATTCTAATAAGATGTTATCATTTTGGTTTTAGAGTTTAACCTCTTGCATCAATCTGAGCTCACAGCTCTGAGTTTGTCCATTCACACCTTTAGAAATAGATCTAAAAACATTTTCTACCCTCTAGGAAAATAATACCCTTCTCCCAGATGGATAAGGAGTATCCGATTTCTAATATATCTGCCCCACTGAAGTTTACTAATGCCAATGATGAAAATTAAATGTTTGCCCTCAAATCTTTGTGTGTGTCTATGTTGTTGCTGTTTTGAAAAACAAGGGCCAGCATAGTAAAATATCCAGTAAGCCGATGTGGTTGTTTCTCTTTTAAATAGTAGGAGGCATTTTGGAATAAATGATAATATGTCAACTAATGAAGTCACGTTTTATATTTTCTTCTTTTTCTCCACCGTGGTTAATAATCATTCATAATATAATTAATTCTCTCTAACTGTTTTACCTATTTGTGGTATTTAAAAAATCTTGATTTCAAGAAGCAAAGCAGGGACTTCCCTGGCAGTCCAGTGGTTAAGACTGCGCTTCCACTGCAGGGGACACGGGTTCCATCCCTGGTGGGGGAACTAAGATCCTGCATGCTGTAGAGCACAGCAACCCCCCCAAAAAAATCAAAGCAAATGTTGCTCATTTTAAGCTCTTCCTGCTCTTCCTTAACCTGATGTTTCCAAAAAACAATTATAAATCCAGTATTTACAATCTCTTTCAGAGTTAATGTCCTCAGTGACTCAGAATTAATATAAATGATAAGTACTTCAAGTTGAAATTTGAGGTAACTTTTTGGGCTTGGTAAATTCACCATACTTTGTTCTGTTTAAATGTCCAAACAGAAGATAAAAATCTTCTAAAAGCATAATAGCTATTAATTGTTGTTTTTCTTTGAGGATCACTCATTTCAAGACAGTTTATCTCTTCCCAGCAAGCCTGCCTCGTTTGTTCATAGGTGCAAATAAAAGATAAAGGCCTTTGTTCAGACCATTCTGTATTTTCATGATGTTTTCTTTCACTCTATTATTTGGTCACATCTTTTCAGGTCTCTATGATTTGTCTGTATGGAAGCCATGTTTACAATCCATTTTATTTAGCTGTTGTGCAGTATGTTTTGTATGAAGAGCACTTTATGAGTGTGGCTTCAGTCACCTCGGCCTAATAAATGTTTTATTGAACAAATTTCCAGCATTCATAATCCTATTTAGAAAATAGCAGTTTTGAGATTAGGCATTAAAGGAGAATTTCACCTTTACAGTCCTTTGTCTTATATTTTGTTTTGCTTTTTTCCAGTTTCTCAATTATAAAATTCAGGTACAGAGTGTTTTTTTTTTTTTAACTGAAGAAACTATAGAAGTATTTATATATGTAAAGAGTGAGAGAAAGAGAGAAGGAGACACACATATACAGAGAGAGAGAGAGAGATATTTAAAAAACATAATCAGGGTGCAAATTTTCAAAATAGCAGGTGTTAATGAAACCTCAAAATCTTAAGAATGAAAGCTTTGGACTTAGACTGGCCAGATATCATGATTCTACCACTCAATATCTGTATTATTTTCACGAAGTCAAATAATTCCTCTTCTTCTAGGTTTCCTCATCTATAAATTCTCTTATTCTAGGTTTCCTCTCTCATAATATTCTTGTGAGTAATACTTGATATAATCCATGAAATTACTTGGTACAGCACTTGAAAGCATAAATTCTTCCCAGGTTAGTTATTGTTAATAATTAACAAATATATTGCAAGGTAAAGACTGCTGGTACTTTTAGGTCCACATGAACTTCTGCTTTCTTTTGGTGGTGGACATGAAGGAAGTACAGTGATGATTAAACTTTATTGCCAAGAATAGGAATACACTTTTGATACATTCCAGTTTTATAATTAAGTCAAATTTCATACATGAGCTGAAGTAGAAAAATTATTTAATCTCTTGGGCACCAGCGCCCCTGATATGTAGGTGCTTCCTGGTGAATGTGTTAATAAAGATTGTGTCACTGAACAGGAGCCCAGTAGGAACCACTGCAGAGGTGGATTAGCAGTGTCTGCCATGGCAAAGTGTGATAAGTTGCAACACAAGTTCAGTGTGTTTGCTCACTTTGTTCCAGACATGGTTCTTTCTCTTCTAGTTTTTTCCCCATTCCAGGCCATTCTGATGAGAAAAGAGGAATATGAACAGTTGCTGAGTAATTACAGATGTTCTTAAGAGTTCTTCCTGGAGAGGAAAAAAAACAAACAAAACAGAGGTTAAAAAAAAATACAACCTCACCTCTACCTCTATTATTTCTGAGATGCTGGATTCTCCATTCTTGGGTAAATTTTTAGTTGGAGCCACAGAAGTTTCAATAGCCTCACCTGTAAGAGAATCTAAACAATTAAATCTGACCTGGGAGTACTTTGAACTGTTCATCCTTATCTGTGTCTGAGATTCTAGATTTCCTCTTACAAATATTAAAAGCGAGTGTCTGTGATGGTCCTTTATCATACGACTGGAACCAGTGTTAAAAATATGTGAAATAGGGCATCTTGCTTTGGGGAATTTTCTACTTATACTTGCATAATTCATTCTTTCCTGTTGGTACTTATCATGATCCTATTTTTATCTAGATGAAAAATAATTTAGAACAATGTGCAGTCTTTAAATTCACAATTCATTCTTGTCCTGTTTCCCATCATAAGTGATACCTAATGGTGGCATTTCAAAAACTGTGGGAGACATACTTAAGAGAAGAGGATCTTTCTATCACCTGTGAAATGATATAATTTAATGGTTAAAAATTTGAGATATAGGGCTTCCCTGGTGGTGCAGTGGTTGAGAGTCCCCCTGCCGATGCAGGGGACACGGGTTCGTGCCCCGGTCCAGGAAGATCCCACATGCCACGGAGCAGCTAGGCCCGTGAGCCTTGGCCACTGAGCCTGAGCGTCCGGAGCCTGCGCTCCGCAACGGGAGAGGCCACAGCAGTGAGAGGCCCGCGTACCACACACACACAAAAAAAACCCAAAAAACAAAAATTTGAGATATAATTGATATATAACATTATATTAGTTTCAGGTGTACAACATAATGATTTCGTATTGGTGTACATTGCAAAATGATCACCACAATAAGTCTAATTACCATCCATTACCATACATAGTTACAAAAGTTTTTTCTTATGATGAGAATTTTTAAGATTTATTCTCTTAGCAACTTTCAAATATGCACTACAGTACATGCTATACCTTACATCCTTATGACTTATTTATTTTATACCTGGAAATTTGCACCTTTTGACCTGCTTCACCCATTTTGCACACCCCCACCCCCCTCCCCTCTGGCAACTACCAGTCTGTTGTCTGTATCTATGAGATTGTGTTTTGTTGTTGTTTTGCTTTGTTTTTCTATTTTGTTGTTTTAGATTCTACATGTAAGTGAAATCATATAGTATTTGTCTTTCTCTGATTTATTTCACTTAGCATAATGCCCTCAAGGTCCATGCATGTTGTTACAAATGGCAAGATTTCATTCTTTTTCATTGCTAAGTAGTATTCCATCTTCTTTATCCATTCATCCAACAGTGGGCATTTAGGTTGTTTCCATATCTTGGCTATTGTAAATAATGCTGCAGTGAACATGGATGTGCATATATCTTTTTAAATTACAGTTTTCGTCTTCTTTGGATAAATGCCCAGAAATTGAATGCTTTATTATATGATAGTTCTATTTTTAATTTTTTGAGGAAACTTAATGCTGTTTTTCATGGTCGCTGCACCAAGTTACATTCCCACCAACAGTGTTCAAGGGTTCCCTTTTCTCCACACCCTCTTCAACCCTTGTTATTTGTTGTCTTTTTTATAATTCTGACAAGTGTGAGGTGGTATCTCATTGTGGTTTTGAGTTGCATTTCTCTGACGATTGGTCATGTTGAGCATCTTTTAATGTGCCTGTTAACTATCTGTATATCTTTGGAAAAATGTTTATTCAGGTCCTCTGTACATTTTCTTAAGCAGATTGTTGTTTTACTATTGAATTGTATGAGTTTGTTATATATTTTGAATATTAACCCCTTATTGGATATATGATTCACAAATATTTTCTCCATTTTGTAGGTTGCCTTTTCATTTTGTTCATGATTTCCTTTGCTGTGCAGCAGATTTTTAGGTTTATATAGTCCCACTTGTTTATTTTTTTGTTTTGCTGCTTTTGTTTTTGGTGTCAGATTCAAAACATTATTGCTAAAACCTATGTTAAGGACATTATCATCTGTGTTACCTTCTAGGAGCTTTATGGTTTCAGGCCTTACATTCAAGTCTTTAATTCAATTTTAGTTAACTTTTGTGTGTGGTATAAGGTTGTAGTCTAGTTTCATTCTTTTTCATGCAGCTGTCTAGTTTTCCCAACACCATTTATTGAAGAGGCCATCTTTTCCTCATTGTATGTTCTTGGCTCTTTTGTTG
This sequence comes from Physeter macrocephalus, assembly GCF_002837175.3. Taxonomy (NCBI): domain Eukaryota; kingdom Metazoa; phylum Chordata; class Mammalia; order Artiodactyla; family Physeteridae; genus Physeter; species Physeter macrocephalus. The sequence continues at coordinate 41,396,231 of NC_041233.1, forward strand.
TAAATTAATTTACCATATAAGCCTGGGTTTATTTCTGAGCTTTCTATTCTGTTGCATTGATCTATGTGTCCTTTTTTATGCCAATATCATACTATTTTGATAATTATAGCTTTGAAATCAGGGAGTGTGGTACCTCCAGCTTTGTTCTTCTTTCTCATGATTGTTTTGGCTATTCAAGGTCTTTTGTGGTTCCATACAAATTTTACAGTTCATGTTCTGTTTCTGTGAAAAATGCATGGTTTACAATGTTTGCAACTTTTTACATATTTTTCCAATTTTTTTTAGTTGTTTTTGATATGAGGATAGATTCAATACCAAATGCTCTATTGTTAGCAGAGACAGAAGTATTCTAAGGTACCTTTTGTTTGTAACTATTGATTATACTGTTTTCATTATGAATTAAAATTTTCCATGCATTTTAGGTGATTTCTTTTTATAAGTATTATCAAAAAAAAAAAAAAAAAAAGAAAACAGATTGTGGCAGTTATTTGTTGTAAAAATCATTCTGCCTAATAAAGGCCCTTAAAATTTAGTTGCTCAAAAAATATAAGCATATTTTTAATTTTGTGAATATTTGATACCTTTATAAAATTTAAAGCTGACATTAAAATATAAAGTTATTAGCTATAATTCAGATACTTTTCTCTACCAGTCTTCCAAATGAAGTTTCTATGAGGACATCAGATCAAAATATTGCAGATAACCTCAGAAATACTTTCTGAATTCCTTGATGATGAATGATATTTTCAATGTTAGTTTTTATTTGAATGCTGTAGTGAACATTGCAGGGCACAGCTATGATATGTGATATCTCTCAGTACCATCCATAATCCTGCTTAACTGTGAAATAGGGAAGGTAGATTTTTTTCATAACATTTTCCCATAAGGCATATTCTTTTTAATATTTTATGAACGGGTTATTATGTATATAAATCCATTTATCTTATATCAATTTTCCATCCATTTTGGTAAAAATTACTGTCATTGAATTCTGTTATATTTTCTTTAGTAATAAACATCCTATCTGACTTGTGTTTCAGTAACTTTAAAAGCACTTTTCTTTTTATGGGAAAGTAAATGTTTTTAGTATTATGTTCTTAAAGTTATAACTAAAATGTGAAATTCATATAGCCTTATGTAAGACAAGTTAATCTCTGATGAATTTAAAATGTTCTTAGAATGAATTGAAATTTGTAAGATATATTAAATGTTAATATGTGTATATGTTCATTAATATCTAAATATGTGTGTATATATGTATATGTGTGTATATCTAGATATACATATATATAGATAGAGATATATGGATTTCAGAATATATAAAGTGTCAAATAATTATATGATGTTTTAATAAAGATGTACTGTCATATGTTTCCTTCCTTTACCATTTCCTTTTCCACAGAGGCAATCATTTTCAAATCTTTTAGTTGATTTTCGTATCCTTTCATATCTTTGAACAATGTCCCTCCATTTCTACTTTTTGATTTTTAACTTATAAATATTATGTATTGATGTTTTTTTCTCCTATGGAAGATTAGGATTTAGCATCCCTTAACTACTCCACACATACTTTCCTGTACTAATCTTCCCTCTATCACTATATCATAAATTTAATCACTGTGCAATTTTATTATACTGTTTCCAAAGAAAAGCTATACAGATCTGTGCCATGCAGTATCCTATGATTGCTCTTCATTTTCTTTACATCATTTTGTTTCTTGGTTACAATGGTCTTTTATGTTTCCACTTACATAGTTTTCTATGTCCATATCACAAATTCAACTTATGATTCTCAGTTTTGTAAAGCTTCTTTGTAATATGTGTTGATAGATTAGATAATCCATTATTTTTTTTTCTTTTTGAAGAAATCTCTCCCAGGGCCCTCTGACCATTTGACTCTCACACAGTGGCTTCCTAGGCTTGATGAAGAGTTGTCATAGAAATATGTTCCTCCAACCTTATTCTGGGAATTGCTCTTGTCTGTTATCTATTTGAATTGCCTGTTTTCTGAAGCCCATAACTTCCTTATTCTCATTTATTTCTTTATTACGGTGTGAAACATCCTCTAATATGATACTGAGACATGGTCATTGGGTAGCAAAGTTTCTGAAACTTCATATGTTTGAAAATATCTCTATATGCCCTCCTCAAACATAGAAGATATTGTTTATAGATACTTTACATGCCAAACGTATAAAGAGAGTTTGGTTGAATACTGACATGGAAACAATTTTCCCACAGAATACAGAAGGCGAGAGGGGATTAAGGGCACCGCGTAAAGGAGCTCCAGAAATGGGCGCGAGCCGCGGCTGTCGGCGCGGACAGCAGAGACGGGCGTGGGACACTAGGGTTGCTGCTGCCGCCACCAAGAGACCTGTGTGCGAGCACAGGTCACTCTCCACACCGCCCCTCCCGGGAGCTCCTGCAGCCCGCCACTGCCGGGGCCCCGGGATCCAGGGACAGCTTCCCCGGGAGAACGCGTGGCGCGCCTCGGGCCGGTGCAGCGTCACGCCGGCCCCTGCCGCCGCAGGCTCGCCCCGCATCCGTGCCCCTCCCTCCCCCCGGCCTGTGCCAGAGCCCCTGAATCAGCTGCTCCTTTAACCCCGTCCTGTCTGAGCGAAGGGCAGACATCCTCGAACGACCTACACGCAGAGGCGGGGCCAAGTCCAAAGCTGAACCCCAGCAGCTGTGCGAACAAAGAGGAGAGGGGGAGGTCTCTCCCAGCAGCCTCAGAAGCAGCAGATTAAAGCTCCACAATCAACTTGAAGTGCCCTGCATCTGTGGAAAACCTGAATAGACAGCGAAATATACCATGTTGAGGAGGTGGACTTTGGGAGCAAGATATACTATTATTTTACCCTTTTTTCTTTTTGTGAGTGTGTATGTGTGTGCTGCGGTGTGAGATTGTCTGTATAGCTTTGTTTCCACCATTTGTCCTAGGGTTAGTCCAACCCATTTTTTTTTGTTATTTTTTGTTTTTTTTTTTAATAGAAATTTTTCTTCTTAATAATAATTTTTTATTTTAATAACTATATTTTATCCTACTTTATTTTGTCTTCTCCCTTTCTTTCTTCCTTTCTTCC